>NW_019739942.1:412565-510976 GCF_002891405.2 Cryptotermes secundus
GGGGGGGGGAGGGGAGGGGGCAGAGCCTCGAAAGGGAAAATGTAGTTCGGATGACCGCGAGGATAGAAGAAGCGAAATAAGAAAAGTCTCTAGTGGAGTACAGGAGTAAGACGAATGGAAAGAATTATTTATTTTGATACAGGAACATTCTGCTAATATTAACTATAACGAACTGCATTGGCCTCTCATTAGCTAAGCGAATTTTAAAATTTTCAGTTTTCTACAGGCTCCATTTCCTTTTACTGAGAGTATTTCGTAGTATTAAGAAATTAATGTTCATGCTTAGGATATGCAGCGCGTTAAAATTATGAAACAATAATAGCAAATAGAATAGAATCACAAATAATAAACATAGTAATAATATTAACGACAACAACAATGAAAATCATATACAGGCCTAGAATTGTTAATTGACCATGATTTATTTCAACCGTCTTCCAGTGCATACACTCATCTATCTCATCCTCTCACTCGCACTACATGTTTCGGCACAAAAGTGCCATCTTCAGGTGCCTATTCAATCTACGCCAAACTAGTTCATTGCATGCCTTGTCTTCATATTAAAATAACTAAAATATATATTTATCATATATATTGATAAATGTTAAATGTTAAAAATATTAAAATTGTTCAGGAATTTTTTTTTCTTCCCTACGTCGTATCTCACTACGCGAGTCACATCTATCCTCTTCTGTTGGAGCACTCTTTCACTATCGTGTATTGTTGTGCTTTGTGTTGTTTCTTGCTCCTGTGACTGCGTGCGTTATACTGCTGGGCATGCTGAACAATTTTAATATTTTTAACATTTAACATTTATCAATATATATGATAAATATATATTTTAGTTATTTCAATATGAAGACAAGGCATGCAATGAACTAGTTTGGCGTAGATTGAATAGGCACCTGAAGATGGCACTTTTGTGCCGAAACATGTAGTGCGAGTGAGAGGATGAGATAGATGAGTGTATGCACTGGAAGACGGTTGAAATAAATCATGGTCAATTAACAATTCTAGGCCTGTATATGATTTTCATTGTTGTTGTCGTTAATATTATTACTATGTTTATTATTTGTGATTCTATTCTATTTGCTATTATTGTTTCATAATTTTAACGCGCTGCATATCCTAAGCATGAACATTAATTTCTTAATACTACGAAATACTCTCAGTAAAAGGAAATGGAGCCTGTAGAAAACTGAAAATTTTAAAATTCGCTTAGCTAATGAGAGGCCAATGCAGTTCGTTATAGTTAATATTAGCAGAATGTTCCTGTATCAAAATAAATAATTCTTTCCATTCGTCTTACTCCTGTACTCCACTAGAGACTTTTCTTATTTCGCTTCTTCTATCCTCGCGGTCATCCGAACTACATTTTCCCTTTCGAGGCTCTGCCCCCTCCCCTCCCCCCCCCACTATTTTTTAAATTCACCTAGTGGGGGTGGAGTCCAACTGGGTCCACTCGGCACGGCGGCCACTGATTGGCCTATTGTAGCCTACCCCGGATGATTATGATGATGGAGAATTTGGTGGAATGAAGATTGGCAGGGGAACCTAAGTACTTGGGGAAAACCCGCCCCAGCGCCACTTCGTCCACCACAAATATCACTTGACCAGACCCGGGATCGAACCCGGGCCGCCGCGATGGGAAGCAAGAGACTAACCGCTTGAGGTATGGCGCGGCCTGCCCCCCTCCCCTTGGCCTACCGATTAAGCTGCTGCCCTCACCAGAGGTTTCGGCTGATTAAATTTGTTATGTCTTGGCTGTAGGCTAATAACAGCAGTGGTAGACAATAAAGTAATTGTGAATTAGAATTGGAATTTTGAATTATAAGATGTTGGCGTGTATCAGTGCATTCAGTTGGGTTTCTTAGCGTTGCAGGTATTTATTGCGTTGTACTCTACGAGATATCCTGTTCCAATTTGGACAGTAAAGGCTGTACCACTGCAAATTTTCTTACTTCCTTTAGCCTCTCATTTGTAAGTCGGAACTGTACCGTAGAATAGTCCTATTTTCTAACACACCATTCATGATCCTTTTCACAACTCATTTGGCTTTACGTAACTTGTTACTTTTAACAATCTTGTTAACTAATACATGGCGCATGGAGAAGCAAGTGTAAAATTTCGCATCAAATGGAATGCATTGTGTATGGGCAACAATTTTTTATCAGTGTTGGGCCTATATAATTCTTCTTCTTGTGAACAAGTTTTGCTCTGAAATACTTCAATTAATATCACACGTAATTTGTAGATTTGAACTATGCGATGAGAACCCTCTCTGCGTTTTAGAGTGAAGATGTGGAATTACTGTTTCAAGTTCACCTATATTTAGTTACAGTCCTCAGTTTATGGACTGGCATTCTTAAGTAATTAATATTCAATTCAGTATCAAAACTCGACATTTTAGCGGAATGATAAAACTTCTTTGAAGGAAAGAGACAAGCCTCCGAACTTTAAGTAGTTACTATAGGATTCTGACGATGGTGTATAACACACAGAGACATTGGGCTTTCGGACTTTTTCCATCGTCCTGGTTTTTAAGATAACTAAGAAAAAACACGACGTTTCGAAAACTGGATCTGTTTCCGTCCTCAGGTGAGGTAAAACACCTATTCTGTTGGGTCCTTTAGAAAGAGCTAGTCTCAATCCAGTGATCGAGGCTAGCTCTTTCTAAGGGACCCAGATCCAGTTTCCGAAACGTCGTGTTTTTTCTTAGTTATCTTAAAAACCAGGACGATGGATAAAGTCCGAAAACCCAATATCTCTCCGAACTTTTGTTTTCCGGGCTTGAACTAGAGAATTCGACAAGTGCATCAGCAGTCATTTTGAGTTTTCATAATTGTTATTGAAAACGGCCCTTAATATAAAAATATAAAGATGATGCTTCCGAAAAGTATGCCCGTGAACACTGAAATGGAAAATGGAATGGAAAGCACTCAGAGGTTGTGAGATTTGAGGTTCTCGAGTCTGTGGCTACGAAAATTACTGTTCTCTGGGATGTGAGGCCATGTAGGTGATTACCGATATTCCGGAAGAGCGTGCTGCATCTATCTTCAGGGTGGCTTGATCATTGAGATGTCACGTTCTTCCGAAACGTCAGTAAGGATCTACCAGACTATTCGACGTCATATCCTAGATTTAGGAAGTTTTTTTTAATTGTGCCACCCTACCTAGTTACCCTTCTGAAATCTAAGAAGAATGCAGTTAGTAGAAAGTACATCGACTGAGCTCGAGGTACAGAGTGGCAGAAGGCCGAGGGATTTTCGTAAGTAATGTACATAACTGTAATAATAATAACAATAATTTACATCGTCTAGTAATGGGAGGTGTAGCAGTGATTGCTGGCTAGTGTATGCACTGCGCAGACGACCCGATGTTGCGTATTCCCCAGAGTGCGTAGGAAACTAACTAAAGGCGAGGCATTGACTCCACGCTTTGGATTGTGGTTGTGCTTGGGGGTAGGAGGTGCCAGCGCAGAACATTCGTCTCCCAGTGACCGAGGGTTGTGAGAGTGAGGAAAGCCTAGAGCCATATATGGCACGCGCTGCAAGCACCCCGATTTCACTCTGTTCAATGTCCAGTTAGTGGGGCACGCGGTAGCGTAATTGGTTGAGGCAGTATGCTACAAGCCGAAAAGAAGCTGGTTTGATTCCCGATGTCATTGAGTTCTTTAAAATTACCTAATATCTCCAACCACAAGGCCCTGGGTTCAACACGGCCTATAACAAGAATGAGTACCAGGTAGATTTCTGAGGGGGTAAAGGGCGGCTGGCGGTTAAGGCTGATAACCTAGTTGTTATCTGTGAGCCGATTTTCTAGAAGATGTGGAAGTCTCGACCTCTCACAACCCTATGGACCTTCACGGCCTGTTACAGGGATAACTTTACTTTTTTTACTTTACCTACCATGGTATTGTTACTATGTAAAATTTGGATACGGTAAGGTAAGCAAAACTGTCCCGGTGCTTAATTTACGAGGGGTAATAAGTAAATAGGTCACAAGTTGATATAAAACACAAAACATATGGGATTCGAACCCCCCCCCCCAAAAAAAGAACTCTATTTCTCGACATATTCTCCGCCGATATTGATACACTTTTCCCATCACTTTACTAGTGCGTCGAAACCCGCAATATAGAAGCCTTATGACTGTTGTCTCAGCCACTTCCACACCTTCGTTTCATCCTCTTCATAATCAGTGAGACTTTTGCCACCAAAGTGAACCGCTTTACGCGAGAAACACTTCCACCCCACACAGAACACATTTCTTTATGAATATCCTCTTCACTGAGTCCATTTGCCCATAAAAACCGCACAACAGAACTCTGTTCTTCGGTAGCATACTCCTCAAATACGGTCGCCATTCTGACTACTGAAACAAGCCTCTGAACATGCGCATGCGCATCTGCTACCTAAACTGTAGTGAAGATGATCTGTGCTGCTGCCTATTGGTACATACAGAAACTCTATTACGTCCATTCCATTTGTGACATATTTACTGACTCTTCCTCGTACTTAACACCATACAATGAAGATGTATGGTGAAGGTATAGCCCCACCATTCTTGACGTCGGCACTAGACAGAAATGATTTGTTAGCCTCACGTCCCACCCGTTTTACTCCAAGGGAGAAGGCTCCTGGTAACCGTGGGATAGGAGGCTGAGTGGGCCCCAGGTAACCGTGGTATAGGAGGCTGGGTGGGCCCCAGAGATGGACTGGATGCTGTGAAGAAGGGAAACCTCTCTTTCCCCTCCAAGGAATCAAACCCCTACCGTCTAGCACATAGTTCTCTGTGCTGACTGAGCTATCACAAAATTTAAGTCAGTAATTTTTATCATATTCGCAAATAGTAATAGTATTTTTTCACTTTATTCCATTCCGCCTCTGTTACCACCGAAGTTACCCTTTATGTGGAAGTTCTAAACAGCATTCCTGAAACGTAGACATGGAATATTCGTTTCCCATCTCCAAGTTCGTACAAACCCATACGAGGGACATTATAGAAGTTTTATTCGTATGGGAATTTTACGCTCACCTACATTTAGTGTACTTAAACAGCGTATTACAGCCTTGGCTACAGACAATCACTGCTCTCAACAGGAGCACTCTTACATGGCAATTCCTTATGACAAACGTTTATAGAATATAATAAGAGAATATGGGGTGTCCAGAGAAAAAGAGCGAACAGTGCGAAGGCAAACTGCCCATAATCTTTGCTGGCATCGGACGGTATCCGTGAAATTACGTGCACTGTGTATCATAAGAATCTGGGAATAAATACTTGCCAGTCGCTCAGGGAAATGAGAGTGGGAATTTACATTTCATATAGGCCGCGCCATAGCTCAAGCGGTTAGTCGCTGGCTTCCCACCGCGGCGGCCCGGGTTCGATCCCTGGTGTGGTCAAATGGGATTTGTGGTGAACAAAGTGGCACTGGGGCGGGTTTTCTCCGAGTACTTCGGTTTCCCCTGCCAATCTTCATTCCACCAAATTTTTCATCATATAATCACCCGGTGCAGGCTACAATAGGCCAATCAGTGGCCGCCGTGCCGAGTGGACCCAGTAGGACTCCACCCCCCACTAAGCGAATTAAAAAAAATTAATTTCATATTGAATTTAGCTTATATCTTAGGCCATGTCATACTCGGGCAGTCAGTCTCCTGCTTTCACCTCGCCGGCCTGGGTTCGAGCCCAGGTCAGGTCACCTCATAATGACACAATTATTTAGCTGTTAAAATGAGATGATTTTCCAAGTTCCTTAAAGCCAGGAGTGACATTGCTTTTCAAAAAATGAAGATAAAAACTATAGACCAAACTCATAACTTCATGAAATGCATAAAACGCAGCAGTAATTGCAAAAAGAAGCATATTTTCATAGGCGACAATGGCATAATGCTAAAAGAAGAAGAAGAATAAATAGAAAAGGTTCTATAAAGTTCCGAGAGGGCGCAATGAACAGTTATTGGTCTCAGAAGTTATACTACAATTCTGTATCAAGAGAAGCAGAAACTTTCGTGTATCGTGAGTAGAACACTACGCATATTTGAAGGAGACACAATTATCGTTGTCACTTTGCGTCTCTGTATATAATTTACACTTGAATTACATAAAATAATTTATAGTGCAACTATTTTACATGCATGATCTTCAGTTAATTGCAGGACGGAAAGAGAAATTGAAATGTAGTTACAGGTATTTATAGGAAGAAAATTTTGTTCATTTTGATAATCTAGTAACAGATGACGAAATGTAAATATTACGCTAACAAAGAACTGGTGTATAAATACTTTGAAATTGACTTAGGAACTATGAACGAACATAATAATAGCGCACCCAAAACAAATTCCTTACTTAAAATATCAAGAAACTTAAGAAGAATTTGGCATATATAAAAAAAAATAAAAAAGCTAAGAATATGGATGAGAGACAGAGCGTTATGTCAGATGAAAATAATGAGCTTTTGGACTTCGTCCGTCGTCTAACATTCCAAAGAGCACAGAAATTCGGAGACTGGATCTAGTCCAACAATCAAGGTNCACACAGTTGGTGACTCCCATCCGTTCACCTGAGGTTGGAAACAGATCTAGTTTCCGAAACGTGGTGTTCTTTAGAATATCAGACGATGGGCAGTGTCCAAATATTTAGTAATACCGTGTGTAACACGCCATCATCAGAACCCCTTTGGACTGATTAAGTCAGTGACAGCAAAAGAAATAAAATGTAAACAGCAGAATAAGATAATGCTTGAACAATGCATTCAAAATTTGGATGATCATCTTATCAAGAAAACGCACACGTTCCCTTGCCACACAGAAGAAACTGAACGCGAGATAATTATTACGCGAAGTAAAGCACTAACTAACAGGCTATTTTATACGAAGATACTGCAAACAACAGATGCTAGTAAGTGTAGAAAGTGTTAGCAATTTGATGAGATAACAGAGATCTTAATAGTGAGATTTCCAGCTCTACCTGAGGAATATGTAAAACATCACAAGAGGTCTGCACACAATTACCTTTCACTTTCTGTAAATATGTACGAGTGAAGGTGGTACAGACACATACAAGAACCAGTCGACAAGAGTCATTGCACTCTGGAATAAATAAATTGTGACATAAGCATTCCAAGCAATTAACCTAACATCATACTTCGAGACACAAAAGGAACATGGGTGCTGACTGACATTTCTATACCATGCAATGTTAATGTACTGAAGAAGGAAGCAGTTACTGAAATAAAAAAATCTACTGACAGAGGTAGAGCACATGTGGAACGTGAGAAAGCTGATACCAACATTAACAGATGCGACTGGAAGCTGATCAAGAAAATTTCTGACGTATTTAGAAGACATCCTTGGTTACCTCTGCACAGAACTGCAGAAGACGTTCATGCTTGGAACAGCACAGCTCTTGAAAGATGTTTTAGTAGAACTTGATTTAATTTCAAGCATACTTTCCCGGAAGCTGTTGCGTTATGAGAATCAGTGGCAGAGTTTTGCACTCGTTCAGGGACGGGATAAATGTAATGTGGTGTAAAAATATAATAGAAGCAGCAGAAGCAGCAGCAGAGCGGCGAGATCGCTCATGAAAACCTTCTGTTCACTAGCCTTGAATATCTGACAGCTGTGTATAACTTTGATTACAACATCTGCCCGATAGCAAGTGAATCAGTTGACTGTTGGTATCCACGTAACTGTTTACTATTATCTTAAGGCCTATGTATAGCTGATTGGAAACTTAAAAGCTCCTGTGCTAACAGTTATTGTTGTTATACAAGCTCTGACCAAGGTTATGCACACATATATACTCATGTTTCAGGGAGAGAGAAAGGGCAGTCGTTCCAGAATTGTTTGTGGTAAATTTCACCAATTCCTTAGCAACGTCCGTGTATTGTTTTCCCTTCCGTGTGTTTATTCAACACACAAGCTGATAGGAATGCTGCTAGTAACAGCAATGGGAGAAACAGTTGACTCACATTGACCGCTTGAGATTTGTATGTGCATTTGTGTAACGTTAGGCCTATAAACATCGGCCAGTTTTCAGGGGTATGAAAACTTTTATGCAGACATGCTGCAACTGTACCAGCCTTGAGATGGTAGTATTGACATTATTAGAGGGAAGAAGGCCGATCTAGGCCCGATCTACGCTATGTTTTTCGCCCTTTACATTCTCATGTAATTTGCATAAAGTCTTCATGATTATACTGATCTTTCTTTCTAGGACCGTTCGTTCTGTGTTTGTACACTTGCATAAAGTAACGCTGGGAGTTCAGTGTAATAGCATTAGTTGTGAAGATGTCGTCCTGCACTACAAAACAGGAGGCATATATTGTGAAACGATTTTCAATGCGAAAGTGTCAAGCAAGTGAAAAGTTCCTGAAAAACAATAACAAACAAAAACTCTGTTGCCTGTAGTCCGCAAGCGAATTAGACTGCTTCTGTGGTCTAGTGGTCAGAGTTCCTGGCTACAGATCCAGAGGTCCCGGGTTCGATTCCCGGAGCCATAAGATTTTATGAGAAGTAGTGTATCTGGAACGGGGTCCACTCAGCCTAGTGAGGATAAATGAGGAGCTATTTCAAGGAAATAGCTCCTCCGGTCTAGAAAACTGAGATTAACGGCCGTGAGGATCCGTTGAGCTGGCCACGTGACACCCTCTATCCACAAAGATTGGCGGTCGCTCGGTCGGTACTGTGAAAGGTTCCTATGCTTAATTAATGAAGCAGTACACCAGAAGGATTGAGGGGGGAGTGGATGTACAGATCCACGAGTGTCAAGCAAATGCAAAAAAAGAAATTACCAACAAAATTATAATGTTCTTCAAGTTCCACGAAGGAAGTGTATAATGAATGTGGTATGAAGAATTTAAGAAAATTGTTCCTTGTTAGATATCCTCTAAAGTATTCTGTGACGAAAGTGAACTGCAAGGACTGATGTAACAGTGCAACACGTGGATAAACCAGTTCAAAGATGTCCAAGGAAATCAGTTTCTTGTCTCTCTCAACAGCTTGGCCTTAGTACTGGAACAAAGTATATCATTCTCAGAGAGAATCTGAAGATACAGATGTTCCAAATACTGAGTGACCATTGCAGAAGCGTTGAACAGAACTTCATAGCGGTTTTTCTCATTTTACTAAAACAAATTTTCGTACAGTGAACACCTTTTTTTACAAATACGACCTTTTTCTTTTTTTGCTGAATGTGATTTATAAGAAGTAGAACGGACGATTATGAGGATCACGGAATCCAAACCTCCATGAAGATGCTCAACTTCATCCAGAAAAATGTAGTTCGGTGTGTTTTTATTGTGGGTCTAGTATTCCTGAATTATGACAATTCTAGGAGCCTTCTGGAGGAGGAACCTCTTCCCATTTTCAAGGAATTGTTGTGATCTTAATAATTCTTCTTCAACAGGCTGTAGCGCAATCGCAAAGTGTTATTAATGTACCGGCCATTTTTATTAATATTCATTTACAAAATCGAGAAATTTCAATATGCTGCCCTGATTAATTTGGAGTAGGTTGGTCTTGGCATTAAACCATGTGATATATTTTGCTCCTTTTCGTCAGGAACATGTCTACAGCGACCGTACTCAAGGCATCGCAGATCTGGAAATTGAAAGATGGGGTCACTGAAAAGATTTGTGCTGATGTTTTGAGGCTGAGTGCAAAATTTTTGTTTTTCGTATACACCATGTTGTTGAAGTGGACGGTGGACATATTGAGCACGATCTAAGATAATTTCAAGTTTATTGGTTGGTATGTTGAACACGTAAACCGCAGTTCCTTACCACCAAATAATTGGCCGTTGTTTTACTTTTGCGATGTGACTGTTTAACTAAAAGTTAGGTACAATATATACATTAGTCTGTCCTTCTTGAAGATTCAGCAAAAGAAGAAGTATTTAGATTGCAAGAAAAATGTATGTGTTCACTTTAAAGGTAAAGCACATTATATACTGTTTTGAGTCCAGGGAGATTGTTCCGAATTCCATTTCCATGCACAATTTTAGACTTTAGCAGACATTCTTACATTGTTTGAAATTACTTATGCATGTAGAGATTAAATGTGGTTTGAGCTTTACATTTTAAGTCGTATCTCTGACACAGTTTTCAGTATCATGCTCACATGAACCATAAATTTCAAGTCCTATGAGAGGACAGTTCTTTGGTTGCCACAGCAGTCCATGTCAGTAAGAAACAAGATGGCTTCGGAACACGTTTCTAGTTCCGTGGTATAAAGTATTATTATTATTATTTTTATTATGTTTCTCTCGAAGGAAAATGTGAAAGGCCGTGTAATTCAGAGATATGGGGAATCTAACCTGTCATAGTCTTCAGTGTTTAAATGGTGCAAAGAGGCGTTGGGCCGCCATAGCACATAGAACTAAATGTACAAAGTAAGATTAACTGTAGCAAGTTAGTACAAACTCACTTAATGGTATGTTCATACGGGCAGGGGAATGCCGATGTGTAGATCAGTATCGAAACTTAATGTCATATTGACATCATGCTGCCTATTGTCGTGTTCGAGGTGGCGGAACTTCTGTTTCCCATCGGGCAATCAGTTTGCTCACCCCTGCCCTATAGGATATGAGGTTGCACAAAAGCTTTCTGTTCCCCTGCGGAAACAAAATTTCTCGACAATGCCTGTTGACATTATGGTACAAGTAACGTCAGCTTTGAACGCTTTGGCAGTACAAGGAGGAGTCTTTGTCCTAAGGATCTTGGAATTGTCTCTATCGTTTACATTCCTCAATTCCTTATAACATTGAGGCTTAATGCCTCTACTAAATAATGTTCAATTGTATCATTATTTAGCCATCAGATTCAAATACACCATTTTGAAAGCGTGAGAAATATTCACCTAAATGCGAGATCGAATTCAATTCCTTCTGACTAACCGGGCTGTCTTTGAATACAAAGGGTTTGTAAGAGATAGCCTCATAGAAAGTAAATCAAATCCGCCATTTCTATTTGTTTCATACTAATCAGATTTTGAATTACCTCATTTTTTTTCCTTGGTACTACAGCCCCAGTGGGCCTTGGCCTACCTCCATGAACTTCTCCGTTCACTTCGGTTTTTCTAGATCTTACACATTCGGTAGGACTTTTTGGGCGGGTGATCAGCTCGTCGAAGGCCACTACCTGTACACAAACACAGAAAAACGCACACACACAAACTACACATCCATGCCCTGAGTGGGATTCGAACCCACGATCCCGGTTTCCAAGCGAGCGAAGACAGTACATGCCTTAGACCGCTCGGCTACCGTGCCTGGCCTGAATTACCTCATGCCATCTAGATATTAATATGATAGGTTACGGTTTATATGATTGAAATTCTTTACTAAAAACACAATTTCATGTCGGAATAATGTTTAAAATAAATTAACAGAATTCTTGTTATTATTCATATCAACTTCTTGACATAGCACGCAAAATACTGTCGCGTTTCTTTGATTTAAGATGCAATTTTTTTCACATTTTAAATTTTATGAAATCGGAGAATTTCTTGCATTTATTGTTGTCTAAAGATCGGCGTCGAAACATCATATCGTATGATTACGGCGCAGGGATAATCTTCATATTCACAACGCTAGTTATGGGACCGTAAGCACAGAGATAGCTACGAAGTAATTTCTGAAAGATTTTTACGTATTTCTCATATTAAAAATGTCTTTACCAGCGACATTGCATAAAGTAGTAGGTAATTTTAGGTCTCTTATATTATTTATTGCTCCCACCTCACAAGCTCCCACTTCCGCCATGTTGTTATTACAGAAAAAACTCCGTGGTTTTGATCTACAAGCGAACTATACCGACCGAGCGACCGGTGCTTTTCGGCGAAGTTAGTGCCAACTTCAGCGAATAGAGGATGTCGCGTGTTCAGCGCAACGAATCCCCACGGCCGTTAATTTCGGTTTTCTAGACCGGAGCAGCTATTTCCTTGAAATAGCTCCTCAGTTATCCTCATGAGGCTGATTGATAGCACTAACTTCGCCGACAAGCGGCGACCGCTCAGTCGGTATACTTCGCTTGCGGACTAAAGCCGCAGAGTTTGTTTAATTCAGAAATTATTGCGGGCACTGGGGGAGAAATTATAACCTGCCCCTAGACAAACATTTTATGCATTGAGCAGTCAATATGGCAAGCACTTTGCTGGCCTTGGAATTCGATCCACGGGACTCTCGAGAAAGAGGCAGATATTCTGACCGTGAGGTGATATGTGTCGCTCTTGATTGTACATACATGACATAGGAAACATACACAGCATTTGCTCAGTGCAGAGCTGGTCTCATCAAGTATGCTGCATTCTCAAATTCTCTTTGACGTCACGTTACGATAGATGGGTATTCTGGGAACATATTGTTATTATTATTCCATTCCTCTGGGACACACGCCCCCCGTTCACGCAACGTGGGAATGTTTCAGTTTTACTTTCCGTCGTCATGCACTGAAGTACCTAAACATGGTCGTCCCGTTTTTTAAACAAAGAGTGTAGGACAGAATTGGTATTTTTTGGCTAAAAACATGCAAATTGCGTAGTAATCAATTCTACTCAAGTGAAAAATATAATTAATTCATTTTATATCCTGACCCCAGCTTCTCCTTGCAGAAAAATCTGCACAGGAATATCAGAAGCATTTTTTGTTCCTGGTTCTTGCTTTTATTAACTGTCGAATTTGATGGGGAATATTCATTTTGTTTTCTGTTCTTTATTCGCTTTCATAGTTTTATCTCCTCCTGTCCATTATTTATTTTTCATCTGTTGTCCATGCTATCATCATTCCCTTCTTCCTTTCCATCCCTCTTTCAAGTTAAAGCAGCTCCCTCAAACAAAAGAAAAAACAAACTCCTTGGCCTGTAGTCCGCAAGCGAACTATACCGACAGAGCTACCGCTGCTTGTCGGCGAAATTAGTTCCAACTTTAGCGGATAGAGGGTGTCACGTGGTCAGAGCAACGGATCCCTACGGTCGTTAGGGGGCCCATACACGTACGAATTTGGCTCGCGAGTTCGACTTGGCTCGGGTTCCAGTGAGCCAAACTTGCCCGTGTGTGGGTCGCCACGCTCATACGTGTGTGGTGAAATTAATCCGAGCCCGGCTTCTCGCCGAGCCGGACTCGCGAGCGAGACTCATACGTGTATGGGCCGCCTTAATCTCGGTTTTCTAGACCGGAGCCGCCATTTCCTTGAAATAGCACCTCAATTATCCTCATGAGGGCTGAGTGGACCCCATTCAAGACCCACTATTTCTCAGAAAATCTGGTAGCACCGGGAATCGAACCCGGGACCTCTGGATCTGCAACCAGGAACTCTGATAACTAGACCACAGAGGCGGTCAAGCAGCTCCCTCAGCTCCGCTTTTCGGTACTTTTATTCTTACCTTCATCTTCTTCCGTATTTTATCCTGTATTACTTTCCCATCCCATTTATATTTTTGCCCTGTCGTCATTCCTCTCTTTTATCTATCAGTGGCAGAAGATACAAGTAGTTGGGTTTCCCCCATATCCTAACAGTAGCAGAAGACAGTTTTGGGTTTCCGCGGTATCCCAACAACGACGCCATTGTCAGAACGAT
Source organism: Cryptotermes secundus (assembly GCF_002891405.2). Classification (NCBI taxonomy): domain Eukaryota; kingdom Metazoa; phylum Arthropoda; class Insecta; order Blattodea; family Kalotermitidae; genus Cryptotermes; species Cryptotermes secundus. The sequence goes on from NW_019739942.1 coordinate 426,144, forward strand.
TCAGCTCGTGTCACTAACTCACTGTTATCGCCATTTCGTAAATTTCTTACGGAGGAAGAAATGAGGAAATTAGTTGACTTGGACTCATACCCATGTACCTAGCAGCAAAAGCAAACATTTTCCCTGGGTTCTCTCCTGGAGGAGCATCATCTTTTCTACTATTTTTTCTACGACCCTCTGTGTGGTAGAAACACGAAAAGCCAGAAGGACAGACGGAGAAACGAACCTTGGAGTATGGACCTGTTGCTAGGCAACAACAGCGAAACGAACAAAGAAACAACGCCCGCTGCTAGGCAACAGATTCTTAATGAGCAACAATTGAACAGCAACAGAGAAACGATGTTTTTATGCGGTCCGTGCGAGATATTATAACAGGGACAATTGTGAGAGTGCAGTGCAATGCAGGGAATTGAAGCGTTTAAGTTCAGTCAGTCTGTGAAGAGAAGACTAGGAGGTTGGTGTGTGATGGCCGTCAGCTTGGGAGTTGGTTGAAGCAATGAGTCAGCTGTGAGTAGTATTTGCTAGCGGACGACGACGTGAGCACAGAAGCTGAAAAATGTCCATTGTTGAGATCCGTTACCAGGAAACAACTACTGAAAGCAGACTGAGAAGACTTAGCATGTGACCTATTGATTTGTAAATTGTGGAGATTAGTGATGGCGCCATAATTACTTGTAGTTGCGATCTGTAAGTGGTCAGTAAATCGAGTCACCAATCCAATCCCCGTCTATAGTCACTCATACACGTGACAATTCATATAGGCTATATAAGAATAGATATTGTTTTATTATAGATCATTGTGTCCCTGTTCTAGGTGAAGTTATTCGTATGCACAGGAAGCAATATTGTGACCTAAGTTAATTAGACATTTTGTCATAAACGATGCTACTTTCCCGTTGGTTTCTAACCTCAAAATGATACAGATTTCCGACGAACAAATTTCCTTCTTCTAAATCCTAAATCCACTTTTCAGTGGATGTCGATCCATCTGATTGTCGATCCTTAAAACAAAACAAGCAAGACTTGATCGTGAGTGTCCTGTTGCCTCTATTTATATTATCCAGACTAAAGTTATTATGCGCCGGCCACGGTAGCCGAGCGGTCTAAGGCATGTACTGGCATCGTTCGCTTGGAAACCAGGATCGTGGGTTCGAAACCCACTCAGGGCATTGATGTTTAGTTTGTGTGTGTTTTTTTCTGTGTTTATATACACGTAGAGGCCTTGCGACGAGCTGATCACCCGCCCAAGGAGTCCTACTGCATGTGTAAAATGAAGAAAAACCGAAGTGAACGGAGAAGTTCACGGAGGTAGGCCTAGGCCCACTGGGTCTGTGGTGCCAATGAAAAAAAAAAAGGTTATTATGCGTTTCTCGTGTGTAATGTGAGCCTGATAGTTCAGTCAGTATAGTGAGCAGGTACTGCCTGCACAACCGAAGAGTCGGGATTTGACTACCGGCAGAGTCGGAAAATTTTCTCCTCTCTTCTGGGGCACAGCCGAACATCCTGTCTAATGGATATCAGGGATAGAGAATCGGGGCGCGCATTTAACTATTCGTCTCCGTCTAATGCGGAAAGTTTAGACAAACTGGAGCTATGTGCCTACGTCCAGTTCTCTCTACGTCATTTCTGGCGTGGTGTTTAGGTTAGCAGAGAGTGTCTACCTTTACATGTTCAGTAGGTCCATCTTCGATTATCTCAGAGTGGATCATAAAGTGGAGTGCTTCTTGAAAGTAAATAATCACTTGACATAATCCTTTCCAAACATAAGATCACGGTCTTCCGTTCGTGACACCATACAATTTGGTAGATAGGTACCAGTGCTTAGGAGGGGGAACCTGCTACTTCCATCTCTAGAGTAGATGATAAGTCTTTATTGTTAGTTCATGTATAGCAGTAGTCTTTAGCCTTGTGAACTAATTACTTACTTACTTACTTACTCATGGAGCTGAGCCCTTCTTGAGGACCCACCAATTCTGCAGCTACTCAAGAATTTCCCAGAATTGTATGGGATCCGAAGGTTCATTGCCGTGTTCACAAGAGCCCTCCACTGGTCCCTATCCTGAGCGAGATAAATCCAATCTATACCATCCCATCCTAGCTCTCTAAGATCCTTTTAATATTGCCCACCCACCTACGACTTGGTCTTCCCAGTGGTCTCCTTCCTTCTGGCTTCCCCACCAATATCCTATATGCATTCCTCTTCTCCACCATTCGTGCTACATACCCTTCCCACCTCATCCTCCTTGATGTGATCATTTTAATTATACTTGGAGAAGAGTACAAGTTGTGAAGCTTCTCATTATGCAGTTTCCTCCAGCCTCCTGTCACTTCATCTCTCTTCGGTCCAAATATTCTCCTCAACACCCTGTTCCTTGCGGACTATATATAAATAATAGGGATATATAATAAATTAACATACAGTCATATAGAAAAACCTTTTCGAAATTTATAATCTTATTTTGTCTCTCTCCAACGGTGCTTTTTAAAAAGAAGCATTGCTGACGAGGCAGACAAATCAAATAGTACATGTGGTCTCCTGTGTTCTTGAGAAGACAAGAGCGACTTTGGAGACTTGGGTTGGTTTTTAGTAAGTTACCTGGAGCAGAATCTAGTGTTGGGACGAACTAGTTAAATCCTGTCACTCCCTATACGACATGTAACTGAACGTCACAAAATCCGGGTTTATGATATCCTGCCGGGATACATCATGACGCGCTTGTTTTCCGTAGTCGCCCCTAATTTAGGCAACGAATTACCTTGTCAACTTCCGGCAGGATTATGTTATAGAAGAGCATTTTGCTTGTATTTCAGGAAAGAGACGGGCGAAAGTGTAGAGATATTCACTCTTCCAGACGCCGTCAACTGGCGTTCGATGTGATGGCTCTCTGAATTCTGTTTTATGCGATTTAGATTGTCCAACTCGCCCTCTTGAAAATGGCACTTCCAGGAAAGAGTGGGTTAAGTCCCATTACACCCACTGTACGAAAATGCAGATCAATCAAGAGTGCTCACTTTCAGCTGTATCCTGGAACACCGTAATGATACAAAGAAATTACTGAACATAATGGTTTATAGGTCTAAGGCATGTACTGTCTTCGCTTGCTCAGAAGCCGGAATCGTGGGTTCGCATCCCACACAAGGCCTGGATGTTTGATATGTGTATGTGTTGTCCTGTGTTTAGGTAGAGGCTTTGCGACGAGCTGATCACTCGTCCAAGGAGTCCTGCCGTCTATAAAATGATAATGAAACTGAAAATCAAAGGCCAGTGCCCAATGGGGGCTGTAGAACCAGTAAAAAAAAAGTTTATAATATTTCTGGTAATGCGCACTTAAATTTAGAACAGTACTGATAATATTTCCGATTTTATTGTAGGCAAGGACCACACTAATATCTACACTACTGTCTGAATACAAAATACAGGCCTGTGGTTCTGGTAGAATATGGTACAATATTCGCTTAATTACGATTATGCCTACACCGTACCGCATTTTATTGTTATTATACTTTGCATGATGAAATATTTTCTTTCCAATATTTTCCGAATATCAACTATCTGGACTTGAAGAATCTCACTAATANGCCAATCTTAATTCCACCAATTGCTCCACAATCACCCTCACCTATCATCTGGGGCTGGTACAATAGGCCAGAAGTGGCAGCAGTACAAAGGACTTAGTCCCACCCCACTAGCAATAAAACAAATGTTAAGCTCTCACCACGGCTCTTGGTTGATGATCTTCTCTGGGGTCTATGTAATGTGTGGAAGTGGGTAATGTAGCCGACTTCTCGGAGGTACATGCTGCCCCTTTTTCAACATCGGAGCAGCTAGAATTCAGATAACGTATTTGAGAATAACATTAATAAATCAAAATCAAATTTACGAATATTTAAGCACAAAAGAAGTTCAGAGGATAGATGCTAAGATTCAGTTCCGATATATATTTTTCTTACTCTTCTCATTTCTATATGTCTAAAGATAAAATAGTAAGAAAAAATACATGCTATCTGTGTTGGCACGAAACTTATATTCTTATCTCAAGAAATGAATGTGACATTTCTGAGGACATTGCAAGTAATAGGAGTCGGGAAAAAATTGCATAAGGAGGAGCTTCATAATTTATACTTTCCACTAAATATTATTGGAACGATCAGTTGAAGGAGTATGAAGCATACATGGGACAGATGATAAATGCTTACAAATTTTAATCGGAAATTAAGAAGAAAGGAAATCTTTTGGGAAGCTTAGGGTTAATGGGAGGATGCTGTTAAATGGATGCATATGTTGTGTACGGGGATGCGGACTGGATTCATCAGGTTCAAGATAGGGACTACTGGCAGGCTTTTCTGAAAATGGCAATAAAACTTCGTGTTCCGTAAACGTCGGTAATTTCTTGAATAGCCTTAGAAGAACGATTGTACTGCATGGAAGTGTTTGTATTTTAATATTCACAGATAATATACAAGAATATACAGTTGTTGTCTGATGAATTGGAAATGCTTTCTTCTACTTACTTACTTACTTACTTACTCACTCATGGTGCTGAGCCCTTCTGGAGGAGCCGCCAATTCTGCAGCTACTCAAGAATTTCCCAGCCTTTTATGGAACCCGAAGGTTCATCACCGTGTTCACAAGAGCCCTCCACTGGTCCCTATCGTGAGCCAGATCTATCCAATCCATACCATCCCATCCTATCTCTCTAGGATCCATTCTAAGATTGTCCATCACCTACGCCTTGGTCTTCCCTTGGTCTATTTCCTTCTGGCTTTCTTGTACAGGCTGCTAATATTTTCAGAATAGATAATATAGAATATGTATCAGACTACTATAAAATCACTATTTTAGCTTCTTCTCCTTCCTGGGGGTTGAATGAATGTAAATATATTGTAATGTAACACAAGTTTTGTTTCTTATTTCCCTTTTCTGCAAAGTCAACATGGCTGAAGGATTGCCAAGTGACTGAACGGTGTATATACCGTTCCTAAATTGGTTTTTATCTCACTGGGTTTATGTTGCCAACAACTGTATGTAGGAGATATTAGTGGGACTTAATTCCCTTCATGAAAAGACAAAATTCAAGGGGAATGGGACAAGTGAGGTTAACTGAGCTGTCAAGATACATATCTTCTGATGATTACGTGTCAGGTAATATTTAACTGTTAGGAATGCGCAGATGCTGCATCTCATAGAGATACTTGTTTCTCTTCGGTAAATGTAATTGTTGTAGCAACTTTGAGCAAGACAAGGCAAGATATGAATACTCAGGAAAATATGAGTTCTCTGGGGAATTATACATAAACTCTGAAAATGTGACTTGTTATTTCATCTTTCATGTATTGCATTGGAGCGTAGTTAAACGTGGAGAGCCGAAAGGCATATACATGTGTGAAGGAATTAGATTCTGGGCAAACAAATGCAGTTATTTCAGCCCATTGCTGTACTGATTGTTCTTCAATCCTGTCCTAATGTTTTTATTCTTAATATGGTGTTGTGTAGTGCAGCCTGTAAAAACTCAAGTATCTCATCCGAATTCATTGCATTTTAATTATCACATTTGCTGTCCCTGTTACAGGCCGTGAAGGCCCATAGGTTTGTGAGACGTCGAGGCTCCAACATTTTCTCTAGACAGTCGGCTCACAGATGGCGGTAAGGTTGTCAGCCTTAAGCGATGGCTGCCCTTTACCCCCCAAGAAGAATCCTGGTACTCATTATGTTAGAGTCTGAGTCGAACCCAGGTCCATATTGTGGCTGGAAGGATTAGGTAAATTGAAAAAAATCCACTTCATCTGGACTCGAACCGCGAACTTCCGGTTTGTAGCATAGTGCCTCAACGTTTGCCGTAGTTGCCTAAAACAAACTTCCACATAACAAAATAGGAAATGAAAATGGAAATGAATTTCAGCTGCGTCTATCTCTTATTTTAGTTTTAAGGTTAGAAATTATACTAGGGGCGTTCCGTAAATAATGCCTCCTATTCTTTTGTGTTAATATGTGACGTCTGAGATGGATGTTGGTGGTATTGTAGTAAAGGTTGAACCTTCCCGCCAATCTGCTGTTAGTTTGGTTGTCGTGCGACAGATAGTGACAGCAGAGCAGTCTACCAAAATGGTGTCTGACATATAAGTGCGTATGAAACAGAGATGTGTTGTTGAATTTCTCACTGCCGGACAAATTATACCCATTGTCATCCATCGACACTTGCTAAAGGTGTACGGAGACAATACAGCGGATGTCAGCACAGTGAGGCGGTGGGTAGTGCGTTTCAACAGTGGCGAAAGTGAAGTGCACGACAAGCCACGCCATGGACGTCCCTACTCAGCTGCCACTCCTCACAATGAACAGCGCCTCATCCGAACAGATCAGCAAATAACGACCAGGAACTGTTAATTCTGAACGCTACAAGACGACGCTGACTAAGCTGAAAGCCCGCATTTCCCGAGTCAGGCCAGAGAAGCAGACAACCTTTCGCTTGCAACACGATAACGCTAGACCCCATAGAAGTTTGGCAACCACCGCGCACATTGCAAAGTTTGGCTGGACTGTCCTACCACATCCACATTATAGCCCCGATTTAGCACCTTCAGACTTCCGTCTCTTTGGGCCTATGAAAGACGGACTACGTGGGCAACATTTTCCAGACAACGATGCTGTCATTGCAGCTGTAAGAAAGTGGCTAGCCTGTGCTGGCGCAGACTTTTACGGGCGCGGCATACAGGCTCTTGTTCATCGATGGCAAAAGTGCATAACGAATGGTGGTGATTATGTGGTAAAATAGCTGTAAGTAGCTGAAATCTTGCTCTATTTAACTGCATTATTATGCTTTCTGTATATGTCATAGTTTTCTTTAAAAAAATTGGAGGCATTATATACGGAACGCTGTAATATTTTACCATGGGAATGGAAGAATAATACATGTATATTTTCTAAATTAAAAGCAGCACTGAATTGGCTAAGAACAAAATTTAAGCCTTATGTTAGATGTATGAAATTGAAACAGTGTTCCATAATCATTTCTTAAATTTTCTGCAATATCAGCTTCATAGAAGGATCATAACTAAATTTTCATTGTTAATCATTTTTCCTCCAATGAATCGTCCAATAGAGGCAGTTCGATAGCGAAGTGTATTAATTGACGGGGGATACTTTACAGCGCCGTCAGGAATTAGACTTTAAGAAATCGAATTGGAGGATGAGTGATGAGTTGGGAAGGATTGGAAAGAAGTGCATGTGGCCTAATCGAGGCATATACCTAGAAGGGGTGAGTAAACAACGAAAAACTTCAAGTCAGATAGTCGGTGTCCCAACCGATATTCGAACCGAGAATCTCCAGAATGCAAACACAAAGCGTGACCACTACGTCACCCCCTCGGACATGATTACTTGCATAGTGTATATCTGTATCCATGGGTATAAATCGCGCTTGAAAAATTTTCCATTGATACATCATCTTAAAATGGCAGAATAATAAACCAGCTTCACTGTGTCATATAAAGGAAGCGGGATAGCGCAGTCGGTATAGCGACTGGCTAGGGGTTGGACGGTTGGTGTTCGAGTCCCGGTAGGGTCAAGAATTTTCTCTTCTCCATGTCTTCCAGACTGGCTCTGGGGTCCACCCGTCCTCCTATCCAATGGGTACCGAAGGCGCTTTCCCCGGGAGTAAAGCGGCCGGGGCGTGAAGCTGACCACTCACCTCCACCTAGTGTCGAGGTCAAGAAAATGTGGATCTGTACATCCATTCTCTCATACGCTTTCATGGCGTAGTGCTTAATTAGTTAAGCACAGGAACAACTTTACATGTGTCATTCAGACATTTGTGACGTCATTTTAGGGGAGGAGGAGTGGGAGTCCGAGTGTGGAGAAGAACCGCCAGAAGGCGCTGTGTCTGGTTCCACGGAGGATGATATGATACCAGCCACGGCAGGAGGGGAATGTTCCCCCGTTCCTACTGCTGCTGGCTCTTCGTCCTCACCACCACCCTCACTAGCTCGACAGCCCAATGGCGAGATTGCGACCAGCAGTAATCATAAAGGTAAGAAAACAGTTTTAAAGTTTGATATCGTAACTTACTTTCCCGAAATTAAAATGCATGTATTCACAAATTGTTGTATCAGGATTTTCAAGTACGTTATACACTTGCTGTCCTGACATGTGTTTTAGAATTATTTTGTCTCCCTGGGCAATTTTATCTTGGAATAGGCCACACCCGTCTCTTTCCAAATTCTTGAACTACTTAGGTCTATCAATGATATTCATCAGTCATCTTATTCAATGAATATAGCTTCAGAAGTCGCTGCAGGATTAGTAGATAAACTGAGAATCAATCAGTGGACAGAGTGGCGCCGGGGCAGGTTTTCTCCGAGTACTTCGGTTTCCCCTGCCAATCTTCATTCCACCAAATTCTCCATAATCAAAGTCAACCGAGGCAGGTACAATAGGCCAATAAGTGGCCGCAATGCCGAATGAACCCAGCTGGACTCCACCCCCCACTAAGCGAAATTTAAATTTAAGAATCAATCAAGACACTAAGTCCATTACATATTGATAGAACATTCCAGCACTTTGTTTCGATTTAACGTTCTATTATATGTCTTATTTTCACTCTACATAGTATTTTAATTAAATGGTATATGCATGTAGGGGCTACGATGCCTATCATAGTGGCCGCACTGTCTAAGGCATGAACTGCCTTTGATCTCTCGAACGCTGGGATCTCGTGTTCGAATCCCACTCAAGGCATGGATGTCGGTGTGTTTTATTCTGTGTTTTGTGTTGTTGTGTGTGTATGTAGTGGCCTTGCGACGGGCTGATCCTCCGACCAAGGAGTCCTACCGACTTTGTGTAAAGGTAAAGAAAAGTAAATTTGCCCTGTGCTTAACTAATTAAGCACTACGCCATGAAGGCGTATGAAGGAGTGGATGTATAAATCCACATTTTCTTGACCGGCGAAAGAGCCCCTTGTACCCACTGGATATGAGGTTGGGTGGACCCCAGGTCAGTCTGGACGACGTGAAGAAGAGAAAATTCTTGACCCTACCGGGTCTCGAACTCCGACCCCTCGGTCGTCCAGCCCCTATCCAGTCGCTATATCGACTAGGCTATCCCGGCTCCTACCTACTGTGTACAGAATTAAGGAACCGAAAAAGCTGCCGAGGTCTGACAAAGGGCTGCAGAGCCATAGATAGATAGGGCCTACGATAAATTTGTGCTATTTTACAGCTGCCGTCCCAGTTTCCGGTATATTTAATACAATTTTAAGTGTCTCTTTCTATACTTGCAAGTATTAAAATATTTCCAGTACAGCGAGCTACAACTTAAAAATTATTTCATCTCACTTCAAGGTAAAGCTTTCCCTGTGCTTAACTAGGCACCGCACCATAATTGCCTTTGGGGGATTGTGGAACAAATCTACGCTTCCTTAGCCTCGGCACTGTTTAACTTTCGGCATCTTATTTAAATACGAAGAGTGGTTTGTAAACCCTGAATGTGGGGTGGGACTCTTTCTGAACTACACGGTGTTGTAACCCAGAAGACTGTACTCTTAATTTTCACCGCCCTGAGAACCTCATATCCAACATGGATAAAAACGTTTCTTTTTCCCCTCAAAGAAGGCTGTACCGTAGTTGGTTGAGACACTATGCTACAAGCCAGAAGGTCGCGGGTTCGATTCCCGATGAGGTCATTGGATTTTATTATTTATCTAATCCTTCCACCCACATTATGGATCTGGGGCGACTCAGCCTTTGACAGAAATGAGTACCAGGAATATTCTTGGTGGTAAAGCGCCACCGGCGCCTAAGGCTGACAACCTCACCGCCATCTTTTAGACTGTTTTCTAGAAAATATGGGAGCCTCGACATCTCACAGCCCTATGGGTGTTCACGGCCTGTTACTAGGATAGCTTCTCCCCTCAGTTAACACAATTTGTATGCATGTGTTTGCCCGATGTATACGAAAATAATGCGTGATGTGGAGTTAGTCTGCCTTTCCGCTTGTTTCATCCCCAGAACTGTTGAATGAATGTTGGTAAAGTTATCAAATGGGCGATTTAACGTCAGGTAGACTTAATTTTGGTTCGTGTCTGTCCAGCATCCCAAATGCTAATTATTATGGAGCTCAAATTAAGGTTTTGTTTTCAAAGGTTGCTTTTCAGAAAGAAAAGTTTTAAACGACGCAAAATGTTATGCCAGCCGGTCACGGTAGCCGAGTGGTCTAAGGCATGTACTGTCTTCGCTCGCTTGGAAACCGGGATCGTGGGTTCGAATCCCACTCAGGGCATGGATGTTCAGTTTGTGTGTGTGCGTTTTTCTGTGTTTGTGTACAGGTAGAGGCCTTGCGACGAGCTGATCACCCGTCCAAGGAGTCCTACCGAATGTGTAAGATCTAGAAAAACCGAAGTGAACGAAGTTCATGGAGGTAGCCCTAGGCCCACTGGGGCTGTAGTGTCAAGGAAAAAAAATGTTATGCCATCATTTTTGGTTGAAATATTTTCCGATTTGGTGAATATTTGTGGAATATTAAGGAAATCAATTTCTTCTTCTCTGTAATGCCGTACCTGGGGTGTGATATTTGTATGTATTGCAAATGGACACTAATATAAGGGCACGGGTAACTGTGTTTTCGAAAATACAGCAAAGAATGACAGCATTGAATCAAAATTATATTCACGAAGGATTTAAGAGAACATTAAATTCTCATAATTTCCACAGTTCAGTCTAGAATCTTCCATATTACGTCTTCCCTCTACTTTACGTTTTTTTATTTTTCTGTTGGATGATAGGTAATATTGAATTAGAAAGGGCGTGGAAGGAAGCGGCCATTACTTGATTTAAGATACTATCCTGTCATTTTCCTCAGTCAGGATAGTTGGTGAAACAGCCCAGATGCGAAACGAGCACCCCCAAAATAGAAGTCAGAAGCGTTACCTCGTGCTTCACATGCCCGACCTCCTCTCTAGAAATGTAAATATTAGAGTAAGGAAAACTTGAGTGTTACCTGTTCTATGCTATGGCCGTGAAATCACTTTAATCGGAGAACCAGTCAGAAATATTGGTACAGTCTGTGGACGAAGTACTGAAAAACGAACGCTTAGACAGGAGATGAATTAAAATTTCGCGTTAAACAACAAAGATGGGAAGATATTTTATTGAAGTAAGCCTGTCATGAAGAGTGATCGGATTGTACTCTGTGCGGAGACCCATCCCAGAAGTAACTTTCTTATTTAGACTAGTGTGTCCGAAAATCTGCTATTGCATTAAAGGATGTGAGGTTCTCACACAGGTGGTTATGAAGAACTCTGCTTCAGTGTGGGTTCTTGGCTGGCATATTCTTCGACTTGCTGATGGAGCGACATGCTCCACTGGAAAGTCATTTGATCATCAACGGACTGCACGGCCCTGTATCCCAGAAGACTGCTTTCTTCATAGTCACCGCCGTGAAAGCCTCAAATCTTACATTCTTCTGTGATTGTTTGTGATTTAATCAAATTGAAGAAAGTATTCCATTATTTCGAAGTCATATTTAATAATCAACTCGATTAAAGCATAGGGCATTAACACAGTCATAATTCATCCTTATCTTAAGGGCGAATTTTTAACTCGAATAAAATTTCTCTTTAAAAGTCATTTCCTAAAAGAGTAGGTTGTACGGTCTGTGACACAGAACAATGCTTTGAAGTTGCATAGCTTAATTCTCCATTCAGCGTGGGTAAAGCATATTTTCGTATTGCGTTTTTGATTTTCGAGTATTTATTCTTGATTCCAAGAACAACCTAGCCTCTTACCGTCACATCATATGCGGTCAAATGTGTGCATGTATGTACTTAGCTGAAGCTCCTAGAGGATCCATTTATGGCTTAACACTAGATAATTTCCACTCGCTTACTTGAGAGCATATAGCTTTCCTTCTTGTTTTTCTTGAATGAACAGAACTTGGCTGCTACTGCTGCTTCTAATAATAAAAAAGGGCAAGCTAATGTAACTTAACGTCTCCTGAGAATGGGATAGGGAAAGTTGGTGAGTGACTGTGAGAGGTTAGGATTTGAGTGATGGGACGATAAGTAACGAAAGCAGGAGCCCTAATAAAAAGAGGAAGTGGGGAGACGGAAGAGGAGAAACTGGCAATAAGACTTCGGGCATACACCGTGTATACAAGGAAGGCAAAGCTTACTGCGTTGTACACGGGTTTTGCATTAAGAATGCCTAATCTTGCGAAGCTCCTGCTACACGGCGGTTAGGTGGTATGGGAGGACAGCTAGCCTTACCTGAGAGGGAAGCAGATGCGTCTTCTCAAGACGTGGTGAAAGCTTCATGAGACCATCTGTATAACACTGGGTACACCCACTGCCATATCTAACTGGCTGGCCAGTAGACCATATAATCTACATTTAATATGGGAACCAAGATAAATCGGAAACACTGAACTATGAACACGAAACATACCTTCTATTTAATAAAGAAGACAATTACGGGCACGCGGTAGCGTAGTGGTTAAGGCACTATGCTACAAGTCGGAAGGTCGTGGGTTCAAATACTGAGTACCAGGAATTAATTAAATAATTTTCCTGGGGAGTAAAGCGCGGCCGGCGCGTAAGGCTGACAACCTTCCTGCCATCTTTGAGCCGATTGTCTAGATCAGGGGTCTCCAAACTTTTCGAACCGCGGGCCACATTAGGTAATTCAGCACTTTCAACGGGCCGGATAAAATGAGAAATTAATAACTCTAGGTATAGAGTTTTATTGAAAGCACAGAATTTCATAAACTAAATACAAAGTACGTGAGAATAAATTATCGTNGCTCAGAGTTCAGAAATTTATAAAATTAGATCAGATTTCCTTCCTTGTACGAGTATTTGTCTTTAATATAATAATTTTTCTGAAGTTCAGTAATTTCCATTTGAATTTGACTTGGGACATCTGCAGCATCACAGTCAAACGGATTTTGAAACAATCTAATTTCCTGAGCACTGGAATCCAAATCAGCAAATCACTTCCGAAATTGTTGCTTCAAATCTGAAATGACTAAATTTGCAAATGAGGAAGGAAATTCTGCTTCATCCTTTTTATGCAACTCTGCACAGTATAGCATATGAACAAAGATACAATTTTTAACTTGCCTCTCCAGAAGTATCAACTTTGCTCTGAATGCCTCGATAAGTGCAAATAAATCACAGACTAAGTTATTTTCACCCTGCAACTTTAAATTCAAATGATTCATATGGTTCACCAGATCAGGAAAAAATGCTAATTTCCAAAGCCACTTGATATATGATAAAAGTGATTGGTGATGGTTTTTCTCGGTAAGAAATATATCAGTTTCATTCCTGAGCTGAAAGAAACGCGAAAGAACCTTTCCATAGCTAAGCCATCGAACTGCAGTATAATATGTCAGGTCAATAAGCCCGGAATCACATTTACCAGTACTCACTGGAAAATTAGTTCAGTTGGCGCATTTCTGCACAATTCTTTCGCGGGCTGGATAAAATCACATCACGGGCCGGATGTGGCCCGCGGGCCGTAGTTTGGATACCCTTGGTCTAGATAATGTGGGACCCTCAACGTCTCACAACCCTATGGGCCTTCATTGCCTGTTACAGGGATGGCTTTACTTTACTTTTTACGTACAAGACTCTGAACTTCTAACCATATTCAGATGGAGAAATGTGTAAGTCATTACTCAAATGCGATTATTGTTTTTAAATTTAGAATTAAATCGTTCTCATTAACATAATGACACCTTTGCTGTGAAAGTGTACGAAATCGCATATCGATGAATACTTGCAGGGAATTTTCTTATTAGTTTATTCAAAATACAAAGTTTTAATATTAAAATAATGTTTAATGATTCATGAATTCTGGGTTATCAAAGTATATAGCTTAGTTTGCCACATTCTCTCTTTCGTTTTTAATATTTATGCGACAAACCGACCAATAAATCAGGGCGAAATAGCTAGCAGATGGCTTAATACTGAATTCCAAAATGAACTATAAATCTGAGAATAAATTTACTGACAAAATACAGTACAAGCAACAGGACTCTAAGAATCCCTTTCTGTTCACATAATTTCAATCTGATACGAGCTTAAAGTACTGAACTTCCACAACCATATGTTGTTAAATATACGTCATGGAAAGTACCGAATCATTTTATCACATTTCCTAGTTTTTACCAAGGAACTCCATAAGTGACAGTGGAAGTAACCCTTTCTCCAGTGATATATTATCCTCAAGTTACAGGAGTCCGTAACTACGCTTGCTGCGGCGTCCCTATGTGACTTGAGTGCAGAATCTATCAAATTATTCTCAATGAGACGCCAGCTCGCAGCTCTTTCACTTCCAGGACTCAGCTGCCTCGTCTTTGCGATAACCTCTCCATCTGTATTGCTGAAACGCAAGCTGCGGTTACTACCCAGGTCTCATCTGGTACCCGCCGGCAAAATAACATCCTTTTCAAATCGTCCACTTACAGATTTGTCTTTATTTTCTTGGCCTTACTGATAGCTTCTTATGATATATCGAGGTCCTGTATCTTTAACGGGAATAAGTGTTTAGCTTCTGGATGTCGATGAAATCTTGTGCACCTTCGCATATCATCATTGTGATGATTCAGCGTTTGCATTTTTGTTAGGTGTGTACCTCGATAAAAGTAAAACGTAAAGTTGCCTTGTGCTTATCTAATTAAGTACTACTCCATGGAGGCGTATGGGGAGTGGTTGTGTAGATCCACTTTTTATTGACCTCAGGACTAGTTGGCGGTGAGTTATCAGCTCCACGCCCCTGCCGCTTTACCCCCGGGGAAAGAGCCCCCGATACTGAATACGAGGCTGGGTGGACCCCAGAGCCGGTCTGAACGACTTAGAGAAAAGAAAATTCTACTCCCACTGGGACTCGAACTCCGACCCGACCCCTCGGTCGTTCAGCTCGTAGCCAGTCGCTATACCGACTGCGCTACCCCGGCTCACCTCGATATGTGTCGTATTTAGGAAAGTTTCGTGATTCATTTTAATTTACGTGATTTCCTGTTGTGTTACTTCGGACTGTGCTCTGTTTTGTAGGTTAAGGTAAGCATCTTCTGTATCTTGCAGATCCTGTTACATTATCTCTAAAGCTGTTAAATACGAGTAAAATGAACATTTCTTAATATCACAATGCGTTTTATGGAGTCGGTAGCCTGTGAATATGTAAATGTAATTTTATATCATTGATGTACCTAAACGCTAATATAAATTACAGTATAACCTAACACCGGCTTAAATTGATTGTTGCAAGGCGCTCCCATATCATGGGATTTTATAACATTCTATTGTCACAGTCTCATTAATATAATTTACCAGTGTTTCGTTATATAAGGAAATCTTTTTCAGCTATTAGTACTTAACGAAAGTTTAGACGAACAGGAACGCAAGTTGTACACGTTTGGGATAAATCAATAGAATCTAATCGAGTTTGTCATTCTCTCTCATAAATTCCATACAGACTATCCGGATCTCGAATCACAACTAGTTTGCTGAGAAATATAAGCGCTAGAAACAAAACTCTTGTTTTCTGTTGCGTTTTGGAAAGCAGGAGAATGTTACTTTTATTTCCTGGTATTCATGTATAAATTTGTAGGCTTCTAAAGCCGTCTAGCATAAGATAAATCTCAATGTCCGTCTATTGAGCATAATCTTAAAATATTTCAGCAATGTAGTGACATAAGCAGATCCAAGTTCCTGCTACTTGATCGTGGGCATATAATTTAGAGTATTTTCGTGCCTCAGTCAGTCAGTCAGTCAGTCAGTCAGTCAGTCAGTTAGTCAGTCATTACAAGCATGGATCTGATTTCCTGTTATCGTCTTCGTCATGCGTGTCCCCTCCTCTGTGCGCCAGGGACTTATTTGCAATGCAAAACATCAATATCTAACATAGCTCAAGATCTGCAAACTTCATGGTGGTCATATACACATTTCAAATAGAAATATTCGATAAAATTATACATTCACTCTGTTCCTTGACTTCATAGCTAGAAGATGTAATAACTCCTGTTAAGTGAAGGTCTTAAGCGTGACCGAGATATGAACAGGAATATGGGCAAAATGTTATAAATATTTATCAAACTTCGGAAATAAACGATATTTTACTTCAATTCTGAAGGATCTATTTATCTGTTCTATCACAGATATAGGTAAAGTTAAAGTTGTTCTTGGTCTTAATTAAGCATGCTCCGATAGTAGAGGTTATATTTTTAATCTCGCCACTAGAGGGGACTGTGAATGGAAATTTTGTGCCCCGGCACCTATCGTATGAAAGGTTGGATGAGGCCAAGAGCTAGTCTGGACGAAGCAGAGAGAAAAGAGCTCTACCCATTTCGGAAAACGAAAGTCAGTCGTTCAGTCCATAGCCCAATCACTATACGTACAGAACTATCCCAGGTCTAATGTTTAGGTGCAGGTATAAACTGTTATATGGGAGAGGACGGTATGCCTGGTTCTACATGCCTCATGAAGGGATCGTATGGCTACCAGATCTGCCATTAGAAACTTCAACTGTTTGTTTCAGCCCCTTTCATTTCTTCATAAACATGTACAATAAAATATATATGTTCTGTTAATGCAGATTAATTGTAAGATATTTTGTTCCTAATGTGTAAATTTACCCTAGACTTTCCTGACTATCAGAGTAGCACCAGATATTTCTACAGCCATAGCGTACAATGTCCGAGAATGCTACAGTCGTTGTTATAGTGCTCAATGTATGCGGTTGCACTCAGAAATCTCAGGGTTTAAACTATTCAATACTGAAGTATACAGTACAGTTCTTCCCATCAATTCAATGTCATACTAATGCAATTTTCACCCTTGGTACTTGAGCCCTATATATTTTCATTTGGGTATAATAATCACACATTGAGAGTAATTCTCAGAGAACAACGCAAAAAAAAAACCGAAAAAGCAGGCCTTTGTATTCATTAAGAGATATTCAAATTCGCGTGTTTAATGTTTAATGTTTGATTAACCTAAGACTGCGACTTTTATTTTGCACACATATGATCATCAGATTTTATGGCTCTACTGGAAAAATAACAACTCTCTAGAGCAGAGCCCTTCCTGAAGAACTAGTAATTGCTCAGTTGGTAAGCTATTTTCCGCCTCTTACGGAACCCGCAGTTTCGGCGCCGTGTTCATAAGGATCCCGAAGTAAAATAATCACTGAAAATACAGAACTTCTGATTTAACACAACGCCGTATAGGGAATTGCGTCATGTAAACTTCTCTTGCTTTCGTTTCCTTCATTAGTTCTACCCAGTTTTTCTTCTAAGACCATTACATGCGCACAGTTACAGGGCTTGCTATTACGGTTGTCTATCACATCTGCTTCGGCCTATAAAACATAGCACACAAAACGATAAGCCCTCCCCCGCCCCCAAATATATGCAGTCCTCCTTCCCGCCACTCCTTTCTTTTTCTGCGAGTAATGATCTGTCACATCGGGTAGCACTCCTCCGTATTTGGGAAATATCGGTTTCTAGACTACGTCCGGGATACTTAATATCTTGACAAGTTCTAATAGATATTTCTTCAGTTTCCCAGACGAATTCTGGAATTGTAGTCTAATTCGTAAATTAAATCAGACCCGTTTTCTTTTACAAATTTCAAATTCTTCACTCATGACCCTTTCACTTGAAGCTTTATAAACGATACAAACATGAAAAACATGGTTAAGTAAACTGAGAATAACCCATTGAATCGGTCATCATGTCTGTCTGTCTGTAGAACGACATTTTTGTTTAATGCAGATATTATCGGTTTTGTTCTCGGAACCATTCACCCAATGTGAGACGAGTCTTGTTTATTTTTGTAACTTTGATGACTTCTGCTTGCTAGCGAGGGCCTGGAACAGTTTGGTTTGAAACCCGTACATGCGTAATTCCACTTTAGATATAACAAAATGGCAATTTAAACAAGATGGATATAGAATGATGGTGTGTTTGGTTTAAACTTGATGAATATGGAAATCTCGGTAGGTAGGTGGTTGGGAGTAGAGCTGAGGGGGAACGGGGAACTGTTTGATGAATTACCGCCACCGATTGGTATCTTGTGTGTTTTGTGGGCTCCATGCGTGCTGCATCAGCTATAGCCGCCCTCTGCTTATTGCCATTAGATCGATTAACGCTTCGGAAATACAATTATAACCTTATGTTAATTAGTTCTATATAATGAACTGGTTTCTTTATATTCTTTTATGTGATAGCCGTATGAAACATAATATGAATAAATTTCTTTGACAGTAATATCCGAGTATTATTTTTAATGTAATCATCGTCACGAACAATCGTAAAATTAATGTGATCTCTGCCTATTTTAAACCAGCGATTTCTAAATGCGGCTCCCAGTTATTTTCATGAAAACTAATATGTCTTAATTGATCATGCAAAGTGTTGTTCCAATCTTGGGTTTCCAGCCTACATAAATATTTGTACATGTCTGGGAAATGAAGTTTCATACCTTTAGAATCACACACATTAACTTACAATTTTAAACTTATGGCCGTGGGGAATTTTTCTGTAGAAATGCTGTTATAAACATTGTATTGTTGATTTTGTGCCCATGTTTTTCGTAACTGTCGTGATGTTTCGTCACTTTAGTGTATAATCATTGTCCTTATGATCAAAACTCTTGCACCATTGCCCAACACATCAGTAATAATGCATTTATTACTGTACATATTTTCTTCTCCTTCGCTTCCACTTTGGAGCATAGCTCTGATTTCTCAATTTCATTGATCATTTTCACAGACGGTAGGATTCCTTGGATGGGTGATCAGCTCGTCGCAATACCTCTACCTAAACACAAGACAACACAAACACAGAATAAACGCATACACACCAAACATCCATGCCTTATGTGGGATTCGAACCCACGATCCCGGCTTCCGAGCGAGCGAAGATAGTGCATACAATAGACCGGCTACCGCTCGGTATACCGCACACAATAGACCCGCTCGGCTACCGTGACCGGCATTGTATAATTTGGATCAGAATTATTGTACGTCCTATATGTTTTTTATTATAAATACCATGGACCGTATTCTGGTCTGCTCTTTTATCACTGTTTTCATACACACTAAAAAAGTGTTCGGCTGATGGCTCCAAAATATGATTAAGAAAATTATTTCTTTATTGTAACAACGATATCGAACATTTGCTATTGCCAGATTAATGTCGATAATCCTTTCCTAGGTCATAGCTAACGAGATAAATGTGGCAGTTAGCTTAGTCACTTAGCTTAGTTAAGTTTTTACATATAGACAAAATTAAACTTTTATCATTATTTTTTATTTTGGTTTCGTCACATACAGTTAAAAACAGTCAGAAAATGGGGCCACGAATTAGCGCCACAGACAAGCAGACATGATTTTGCTCTAAGGCGTTTTGTGGTGAAACAAACGGGAAAAGAAACAGAAATGCCTTGGGAGAGCGGCCTTAATTTTGCTCCTCCCACCATGCATTCCCCAGAGGACGAGTGACACGAAGAAAAATCGAAATAATAAGAACACTGAAGTTTGTAAGTAAATACACTGCACTCCACTGGAATGTGAAGACGCGCCGGGAAAATACACCTGGAGTGAATCATGCATACAAACAACAATATGATAGAGCTAAAGAAGTTGTTAGAACTACTGGAACTGTAGAAGTAGGGCATTATGATTGATGTAGGCCTATATAATAGACAACACGTCATGTTCATGATGTTATTATATTAGTTTTAATAAGTGAAAACCGTCGTAGCTTAGTTGGTTGAGGCACTATTCCACAACCCGAAAGGTCGCGGGTTCGAGCCCCGATGAGGTGGATTTTTTCAATTGACCTAATCCTTCCAGCCTCACTCTGGTCCTGCGGTGGACTCAGCCTCTAGCAGAAATGAGTACCAGGAATATTCCTGGGGTGTAAAGAGCGACCGGCATGTAAGGCTGACAACCTTATCGCCATCTGTGACCCGATTTTCTAGATAATGTGGGACCCTCAACGTCTCACTACCCTATGCGCCTCCATGGCCTGTTGCAAGGATATCTGTACCTTTTAAGTGAAAACTTTTTTGTTTTGAATTATGCATGGTTAGAGTAGATGAAGCCGATTTTTTAAACATTGGCATTATTTTAAGGGTGAAAACCACGTTCTAATAGGAAGGAGATCACTTTGTGACTGTATTCATCTAAGACGGTCCGAAACATGTGAAGAAAATCTTTTTTTTTTTCAGAGAAAAACGTTGATGGACGGACTATATAATGTTCAGTTAAGCGATATCAGTTGATCCTTGATTCCTCTGGTGTGTGATAGTAGGGCCTGTCCGGAAGTGTAAGGGACATGGTTTCTGTCCATCGCTTAAGCATACTGTTAATCGAAAGGCCGATATATAGATTGAAAGGTTCTGTGACTTTTGCTCTCATATTCCTTTTCGCTATTTCTTAAGGGGGTACTGTATTTTAATGTTAATATTTAAATCGGTCAATAACAATTCTTAGGCGCTATTTAACTTCAGGTATCCAAAATCCTGTTTTCATATTTAATAGTCCAGAATTTCAAAATGTAGAATTAAAAGATAAGTAACTTCGCAAAAACTAAATATGAAATAAAAGGGGCCTTAGCCATTGAAACTAATTTAACAGCTATACAAAATGCCACACAATTTGCTTTCCCCACCATTGGAGATTACGGCTTATGGCCTCAAGTTTCCACGCTCGGAATTTGTGCATATATGCCTATCGATATCCCCACAGTATGCACGATAGCAGGATGTAGCAATGAAATTGTGTATAATTTATGGATTAATAATGTTTAACGTACTAGCATGTAAAGCTTTGAACCGAAATTGAAATGAAGGTTTTGATATATATTACTCGGTTGTATCAGAAATGCTGATCAATCACGCCGGAAATCCGATAGGAATCGGTTACTACGGACATCAGCATGACAACCCTGTAGCGAGGGGACACTGCGCTTCGATTAATACTTTTTTGTGCAGTGAAGTGACTGAAACATATTTCGCAATTTTAAAATTTGGTTTTGTTTGCAAGGATCTAAGTCGAGAAAATGTTTATGCTGATAAAATTTTATAGATCTTGACCTTATAATTCCAGCAGACCTGTTTTTTTTCTGCAGGTCTCTTACGGTGTAATTATGAATCTTAAATTTCAAAGGAAATTTCAGTTTCTCTTCCCTCACAACAGGGTGTCATATCTAGAATAGGCCTATACCTGTTTTACAGTGTTCCAGCAGCGCGAATTTGACTTCAGTATTCTCTTGTACTTGTAATATTACTGGCTTAAAATTTACTTTATTTAATTCAATGAACTATACATTTTTTTTATTGCTAGTGAGGTGGAACTAAGTCCCTTGTACTGCGGCCATTTCTGGCCTATTGTACCAGCCCCAGATGATAGGTGAGGGTGATTGTGGAGCAATTGGTGGAATGAAGATTGGCAGGGGAAACCGAAGTACTCGGAGAACACCAGCCCCAGCGCCACTTTGTCCACCACAAATCCCACTTGACCAGACCCGGGATCGAACCCGGGCCGCCGCGGTGGGAAGCCAGCGACTAACCGCTTGAGCTATGGTACGACCTTAAATTTCGAGTTAATATTATCAAAGTTTTCGAATGAGCCAATACTTTTACGTGGTGTGGAGTGAGTAGAGGGTGAAGGACGTGTTAGCTACAATGGAAAGCATTAAAGCAGTTAGCACCTAAACTTCAGATAAGGAAGTAACATGTTTCCTTTCCCGTTGCTAATAATTATATCGATTATACTGCCACGTGACTGTACGTGCTGACAGTGTGGCATTCCTGGTCGACTGTTGGGAAACAGCTGTTTTAATACATTATTTTTGTTCCCTTCGGCTCTACATCCCCAATTTGAGCCTTGGCCTACCTCCATGAAACTTTCCGTTTCACATCGGTTTACTGGATCTTAGACATTTGATAGGACTCCTTTGGAGGGTATCAGCTCGTCGCAAGGCCTCCCTACCTATACACAAACACAGAAGAACGCACATGCGCACACAAACACCAAACATCCATGCACTGAGTGGGATTCAAACCCACGATTTCGGCTTCCGAACGAGCGTAGACAGTACATGATTTAGACCACTCGGCTACCGTGACCGGCTAATTGCATCATTAGCTTTGGAAATTCTTAGAACAAGACATAACAAGATTTAATAGGCATGGCTCTTTCCACCTCATTCCAGTCACTCATTCATGCCCGTCTCTGCATTCCTTATTTCAAAATGCTGCTGGGTGGATGGCTTCATTTTGGTGGAAAATAGTCTGTTGTTTGCTTAATATTAAGCTAAGGATACATAAACAATTATTATATCAAATCGGAAAATTTAAATGCATGGTTCACCGCTATCACGAATGTGTTGAAAGAACAGAATGTTTCCAGTCACATCTGAAGGAATATACTTTGTATATACATGGTGAACGTGTTTACTTTTAAGAAATAAAAGTTATAATTAATGATAATATTTAATTGGTGAGGAATCAGTTATAAATTTTTTTTTCCCCTTGACAATACAGCCCCAGTGGGCCTATTCCTACCTCCATGAACTCCGTTCACTTCGTTTTTTTCTAGATCTTACACATTCGGTAGGACTCCTTGGGCGAGTGATCAGCTCGTCGCAAGGTCTCTACCTGTAGAGAAACACAGAAAAACGCACACAAACATCCATGCCCTGAGTGGGATTTGAACCCACGATCCCGGCTTCCGAGCGAGCGAAGACAGCGCATGCCTTAGACCGCTCGGCTACCGTGGCCTGCATCAGTTATAAATACACTGTCACATAAGCATGTCTGCAGTGGCTCCCACTCAGCCTGTTTTTGCTGTTTGTGGTGTTCAGGCTTTTCCCGCAATAAAGACGGACAGCAGCAGAAGATAATCAATGTCCCGCAGCTAGCGTCAATATAGAGCTTTAATTTAGTTTTTATTTAACGACGCTTTCAACAGCACAGATTATATAGCATCTGATGATGGGATGGTTAATGAATAATTAATGCGGAAGGATGCGCAAAGAAGCGATCTTAGCCTCATTCGATACACCTTCCCTGGCATACACACAAAAATCATGTTACGATAACCAACCAGGGACCATACGGATACGGAGTCAACTACCCACTTGATCGTAACACAATGGACCCCAGTACAAAATACATAGAAATTTACTTGGTACAATTTATGCACCTCCATAGCGTGCTTCTGAGCTTCAGTGATAGTTTTATCGTACTTGTATTTTAAATTATTTATCGGATTCATGCAGGTCTCTTAGTGGTAAGGGTACCCGGTTCGAATCTTTGCCGCATTACTGATAACGCAATTCAATCGAATGCCGAATTGTTGCTTGAACCAGACTATGGCTACTTCCTCCTATCTCCCTTCCTGTTAATCGTGTTTAGATTCTTGTCATCCTCTCATCAGGTTCAACAGTACATGACCCAGCATTTGTCATAGCGACCTAACATACATTTTTCCATACGGAAGATTTTGTGGGTCCATTTAGCTTAGGCATTTTTCTCTTAAATTTTGAACGAATTTCACATTCTGTTCGTAAAATATGTATTGTTTCTTTCAGACTTTTAATTCGTTTAATTCGTTCTATTCTGGTTTCAGATGATGATAGTGACGATGGTGATGACAAAGAAATGTCAAATAATCTGAATTAGGTCAACCCCGTGCAGGCCTACACACATCCTAAACAGAGAGCAGAGTGCAGTAGAACATTGTCTTTTAAATTCATTTGTATATAGTACACCGGCAATAAGTTCCCTTATGTCTATATATTTGTGCACTGCTAAAGACAACGGAAAATGGAACCAATTCAAACATGTGAAAGACTGTTAGAGTTATATGCTTTTGTAATTCATTCGGCTATTGCGTATCACGTATCAATCCATATCGTACACATTTGACTCTTTATTTGCTTTCATTTACGTTTTACTGAACCCGGCCGAACCCAGAATCAAATCATTTGACATTTACACACTGGACACACATCGAATTCAGCGTTTCATAGTGGTCGTGCGTTTAAAATTTGTGGATAACACTTCTGCTTCTTATTTTGTAAGAGCATGGTTCAGATCTCTGCTCAGATGCCGGCATTCTGGTCGAAAATTAATGTGATTTTGCTCATTCCCTCAGGATATAGTATCAGGATAGTATCCCAAAGTAGGCCACAACCACTTCAAATCACTGTTCACTAGTCATCCTATAATTCGACACTCTATAACCTGATATGCTGACTACTGATAACGTCGTACTGTGTATTTCACAGTTGCTGATGGATATAGACTTAATGTGTAGAAGTAGCATTTGGATCTCTGAGATAAAGAACTTGGTTTCAGGTGCGTAAAGCCTAGTTATGGTTGAAGTCTGTACGTACAACTCCAAAGTACTGGTCGTTAGTTCTCTGTTTCCATCCGGAGTAAACGAGAACCCCCCCCCCCTACACGACTACAGCTTTCATCTCTTTGTCTCTGTCTCTCTGTCCCGTATCTTCTCTATCTCTCCGTCTCTTTCTACCTCTCTTCTTTCGCTTTTGACCCCCCAGTAAAGACGAAGATGGTGTTGAATATGTCGGAGTGAGACAAAGATGGTTCGTTAAGTGCTGGGCTCGGTGCAGCGGTGACCAAAATCTGCTTTAGCCTTCTTTGGTTTCGTTTCGATTTTGACCGTGGTTGCAACGGAACTCAGAGTCTCGTCTTGTGTTTCACTTCCATTAATAACAGACAGAGTACAGTAGGGAAAGCAGATTGTAAAATTATGCATTGCATACTTAACAGGCAGGCGCGTAAAGCTGACAACATTACCGACTGTCTAGATAATGTGGGAC
Organism: Cryptotermes secundus; assembly: GCF_002891405.2. Classification (NCBI taxonomy): domain Eukaryota; kingdom Metazoa; phylum Arthropoda; class Insecta; order Blattodea; family Kalotermitidae; genus Cryptotermes; species Cryptotermes secundus. The sequence goes on from NW_019739942.1 coordinate 450,997, forward strand.
CCTCAACGTCTCACCATCCTATTGGTCTCCATGGCCTGTTACGGGGATACCTTTACCTCTTTTTTTACACTTAGCAGGAGCGATGGGTGGATAGAACTATAAATGATCGGGGTGCACGCAGTAGCTTAGTTGGTTGAGGCACTATGCTACAATCCCGAAGGTCTAGGGTTCCATTCCCTATCAGATTATTGGATTTTTCAATTTACCTAATTCTTCCAGCCGCACTATGGCCCTTGGGTAGACTCAGCTTCGATCAGAAATGAGTACCAGGAATCTTCCTGGGGTGTAAAGGACGGCCGGCGCGTAAGGCTAACAACCTTACCGCCATCTGTGAGCCAAGTGACTATAAAATGGTGGAGCTTCGACGTCTCACAAACCTATGGGCTAACGGCCTGTTACAGGGATGGCTTTACGTTAACATTCATGATCTGCAAATTACTTAACGAGAGAAGAGAAAGTAGCTCATGTGAGAAATGGAACTGTTTTTCTGTAATTCTGGAGGTGCCTCTTTCTTAGATGAACATAACAACTGAGGGTAGGATTAGCTCTTGTAATGAAAGTAATATTAAATTCCAGTGCAACTGTTTATTGTTCGTTGACACTTATTCATACTAGTGAGAAGTCAAAATATAGGCCTATAATAAATATATAACTGTTCACAGTTATTAAATACACTAAATGAAAAATAAATTACACACACACACACACACACACACAAGTGTATCCTCTTTTTAATATATGCTTCAAAATTAGCATTTCTGTGTGCAAAACGAAATAAATCTCAAATTTCGCCTCTGAACTCAATCAAGGCTCTCTTTTAATTTTAATTTCTTAATTCCCATCTTATGAAACAAGTGAAACAGTTTTCTCTCTGTGTGCCGAGTGAGGATGGAGAATAAAAGACTTAGGCAGCATGATCCATCGATGTAATTAAATGGTGTATATGGATTATATACTCGTATGTACACACAAAAGGGCGCGCATACATTGTTGAAGAAGGAAGTTTCATTTATTCATTGTCTAGAATAAGAGACTTCTGAAATCTTCGGGTGTGTTCGGGATAAGTAAAGTAAAAATAAGTAAAGGTATCCCTGTAACAGGCTGTGGAGGCACATAGGGTTGTGATATGATGAGGTTACCACATTTTCTAGACAATCGGCTCTAGACATCGGCGGTAAGTTTGTCAGTCTTACGCGCCGGCCTCCCTTTACCCCCAAGAATATTCCTGGTACTCATTTCTGTTAGAGGCTGAGTCGACAGCAGGGCCATAGTGCGGCTGGAAGGATTAGGGAAATTGAAAAAATCCACCTCATCAGGATTAGATCCCGCGACTTGTAGCATATTGCTAATTTTTTAATATAATAAATTCGGAATTGTACGCATTGCATCCATTCTATTTAAAGTAATTGAGTACAAATTAAATGTGTTTCATTCTTCCTTACACTAATGTTTGAGGGATTTCCGTTCCAATAAATATTTAAGAAAGTATGTCCTAAATATGCACATAAATGTATATATATCTTCACGTAAAGATTCATTTTTGTTTTATTTTAACCGAAATTGGAATTCTTCAGTACATTTTGTTAAAAAATATCAAGTATTAAATCTCATTAAAGTCGGTTAAGCTATTCCCGTGCTGTTTCATGCACACAAACAGAAGGGCGGGCCGTGGCAAACTTAAGAGGCTGTCCACAGGATTGCGAACGCGCCTAAAAGTTATCGAGATATGGCTGGGATATTTAAAAGGACTGCCTGAAGACCAAATACCAACCATATCGTACGAGTATGAAGTGCAGAAGACGCGAGATAACAAATTTCGGATCAGTTGTAAGTCTTGTAACGCGAATAGTGATAGGCTTATTGATGTTGCTGGCTATTGATTTGAGAGCGTTCTTCGAATGCCATATAGAAAATAACCCATTCATCAGATTCAAGACGAAAAAGGTCATATGTTCATCAGAGATGGATTCGTCTTATCATTCTGTTCCCTTGACATAATTTCAAATATCTTATGCAAGGAGCACGAAGACTTAACATGTAGGTTACATTGAGACCATAATGGATTATGAATTAATAAGTATGTTTCATAGTGCCCTTGGCGTACATTAAAACATCGAGAAGCAGAATAAAACGCGTTCTAAGCTATGAAAATTGGACAAAATTCATATTTTTGCAGATCGCCAGTAATTTCGAGGATTTCTGTAAATATTTCACCCCGCACTATATCTACTGCAGGTGTTATATGTTTCTTTTAATCAGCAGGCATGAATACAAGATTGGAAGAAATTTCCTGACTACTCATTTATGCTCCTTGATGTTAGATTAATTTGTACAAATGTTCAGAAAAGAACAGCATATTACACACTACCAGATGGGTCTCTGATTTACTTCGTAGAAGTAGCACATACACGGTGTGTCCAGGATTCGTTAGGAATCTTTTTTTTTTATTATTTAAATTTTGCCCTGCAATGCCATCTGTTGGCAAGTTGTGGCCTTAAGATTCTTGAAGTTTCAGCTGTGGCTGTATATTTTCTAAGCGCAAGTACCGCTGCATCATGTGTTCTGATCTTGAATGTAACAGTACTGATCTGACGCTCGTCGGAAAATCATCAAATTTTGTTTGAAGTTAGGCAAAACAGCCGGAAAAGCGTACTAAATGATGAAAAGTGTGTACGGTAGTGATTGTTTGAGTTGCTGGATCATTTTTCGATGGTATGCTGTATTTCGCGACGGCAGGGACACTGAAGATGCTCCACGTGCATCAAAGCCGAGAACAAGTCGTACTGAAGAAAATGTGAAGAAAGTGACCGGACCGAAATCCTTGCATCAGACAGATGTGTTTCTGCAAGACTCGTCGAGGAGCTTTTGGGAATACCAAAAAGTACTGTGCATCAAATACTGACCGATGATTTGGGCAAACGGAAAGTCTGTTAGCGGTTTGTACCGCACGCGCTATCAGGCGATGAAAAACTTGCCAGAGTGAAACACTGCAAAGACGTGTTACGGTCGGCCCAAAATGGTACAGAATTTACAAAATCGATTGTTACTGGTGACGAGACATGGTGTTTTCAATATGAGCCTCTCACAAAGCGGCAGAGTGCAGCGTGGTTGAGCTCAAAGAAAGTGCGCATGCAAAGGAGTCGAGTAAAGATACTGCTAACCGTTTTCTTCGATTCCAAAAGAATAATTCACAAGAAATTTCTGCCAGAAGGTCAGACAGTGAATCCTGATTATTATCTCGGAGTCTTCAATTGTTTATGGGCGAGAATTCTTCGAATTCGACCTGAATATCAAGAGCAAGGTTCCTGGTCGCTCCTCCACGACAATGCCCCACCCCACAAATCGAAGATCGTGCGCGATTTTTTGGCCAGAAAAGGGATCACAGTCCTTGATCATCCTCCGTATTCGCCAGAGTTGGCTCCAGGAGATTTCTGGTTGTTCCCAAAAGTTAAGTTGGTGATGAAAGGAGACCGTCACGACACCATCCAGGACATCCAAAGGGAATGTACCGCAGTTTTAAATGCGATTCCACAAAAGGAGTAGTGACTGTTTTCGAAAACTTTTCAATCGATTCCAGCTATGTGTTGATTCAGAAGGAGACTATTTTGAATAAAAAGAGTGAAATTTTGAAAATAATTCACGTCTTGTATTTTTAATGAACACAGTTCTAACAGAACCTGGGCACACTGTGTATTAATTATACTGCAATTTTAATGGAAAATGCGCCAATCAGTTTTCCCACAATGTTTCTTATTTGTTAATGAGTTATATTTGACGCGTTTAATGACATACAGGAGCTGTTGGTTGTTGACCGTAAATGTTTGGATAGTTGTAGAATGATCAGTTAATGCGATCAGGCTACGGGCTGGACGACCGAGAAATTGGGGTTTGATTCTTGGATGGGGTAAGAAACTTTTTTGCACAACATCCAGACCGTCTCTAGTACCCACCTAGCCTCCTATACAATGGTTACCCCGAGCGGTTTTCCCGAGGGTAAAGCAACCGGTTCGTGAAACTAACAACTCATCTCCATCTAGTGCCAAGGTTCCGAATGTTGAAGCTGCACCTCCTATAAGCCGAGAAAGAAAGCAGCGTGAAAGCAGATGGAAAGCAAAGACTCTGCTCTGAGGCACTGCTTGCCCCACGCTTTCACGGCCTCTGCTCTGAGGCACTGCTTGCCACACACTTTCACGGCCTCTGGTCTGAGGCACTGCTTGCCACACACTTTCACGGCCTCTGGTCTGAGGCACTGCTTGCCACACACTTTCACGCCCTCTGCTCACCTCCTGCTTCCACGCAGGTTTCCTACTCGGCTTATTCTTCGATCCTGAAATTGAAGGCGACATGCTTCTTAACGTCGCTCTTAACGACGGTCCTTCAGTCTCAGCATTTACATATTGCCAGATGCATTGGACGATGTTGCTGAAACGTGAGAACGTAGGATTTTCATATGACCTACATACCAAGATGCTATACTATAATTTGTCTGGAAGGACAGAGTGAGACCTAGAAACTTTTCGGTTAGTACAGCCTTCCCCTTGCCTAGCTTGAAAAAGGCTGCATTATAAAGGCGAGTCAGACGAGTCACAGCTGCTTCAACTTGTTGTGTCAATATGAATGTATGAGCAAACAGAAAATAAATAAAAAAAATAGTGTTAAAGCGAACCATAAAGAAACACGTGGAAATGAACCTAGGTTACGTAACTTAATATACTTATGCGCTATATTAAGGCTGAGCCATAGCTCAAGCGGTTAGTCGCTGGCTTCCCACCTCGGCGGCTCGGGTTCGATCCTGGGTCTGGTCAAGTGAGATTTGTGGTGGACAAAGTGGCGCTGGGACGAGTTTTCTCCGAGTACTTCGGTTTCCCCTGCCAATCTTCATTCCAACAAATTCTCCATTATCATAATCAGCCGGGGCAAGTACAATAAGCCAATCAGTGGCCGCCGTGCCGAGTGGACCCAGCTGGATTCCACTCATACTAAGCGAATTAAAAAAAATACGCGTTATATTTTGCATGACGTCATGGTATATTTGGTTTGAAGATATTGAAGGGTGTCTGCTGACTTTCAACGGACTGCAAGGCATTGTAGCCGAAACGAAAGAACTCTTCGTACCTGTACAGGTTCTAAGTCTGTGTTTCTTTTAATTACGAAGTCCGAATTGAATTAAGACATTAAAAGGGAGCAACTGAATTTGTACCTAAAATTGAACAACTTGCCATTTGACATTACAAGTTGACTCACACTGAAGAGAATGTACTTGTCATTTATTATATTGACGATGAAAATTAGTGTCTTCAAGTAATATATCTAATTTTTTTATCGATCATGACATGAAATTATTTCATGTGCCCATTTTCAAATTATATTATTAATAACTATATTTGTTTTCAATTTCATTATTTACTAATATAAACCATATGTAAAATCTGATAGAATATTCTAGTTTTGAAGATTCGTAAGTTTATATCTCACTAAGACCTACAAAATTTTCTTCAGTGCTTCCATGCAGTTGACAGGGTAGTAGCTCAATAACAAATTATTCGTAATTTTTCACTTTTTAATTTTATTGTCACCCATTTTCTTCTTAATCGACGTATGAAGAGGAAAAAACTTAAACTAAATAAACGAAGAAACGCATAAATGAAGTTGACGTGGTTTCAGTTGGGCAGGATGTTCTGTTTCAGTACTGTCACTCTCCATAAGTAGGTTTGTGTAAGAGACAATGCCTTTGTCAACCCTCTGTCGGCATTATGTGCAACAGAATAAACTTCTACATTTTCTCATAGCCTTTTAAATCCATATACCGTTGCTCGTAGTTGAGAGACTCCCAGTCATTCCCCTTTCTTCTCACTAAATTAAAGAGTAAAAGACGGCTCTGTAAAGCAAATATTAATAGACTCTTAGTAATTTACGACTGAAGCTATCTGAATTTGCTGTGGATAAACAAATTACTTTGTTCAGATCATTAATTCCCGTGATTCTCATATTTTGAGATGGGTACAGTATTGTTTTCTTTCTTTTTTTGGTATTAATATAGAAAAGGGCCGGCAACGGTAGCCGAGCGGTCTAAGGAATGGACTGTCTTCGCTCGCTCGGAAGTCGGGGTTGTGGGTTGGAATCCCACTAAGGGCATGCATGTTTGGTGCCTGTGTATGTATGTGCGTTTTTCTGTGTTTGTGTACAGGTATAGGACTTGCGACGAGTTGATCACCCGCTCAAGGAGTCCTACCGAATGTCTAAGATCTAGTAAACCGAAGTGAAACGGAGAGTTTCATGGAGGAAGGCCAAGGCCCAAATTGGGGCTGTGGCGCCAAAGGAAATACTTCTTTGAAATATGGCGATAAAACAGTGAATTTCTAAATAATTGTTTCTAGTACATACTACAATTGTATCTAACAACACATATAAAGCACATTGCGTATATAAAAGTTATAGCTCTCGTGGACAAGTAATTTAGCGGGCTTAGGGTCAAGGCCTATAGCTCGCACTAGGATAAGAGGAATAGGATTTTGATGGAAAAACCAGGAGAAAAGAGTCCGATAGGAAGACATAGACGTAGGTGGGAGGATAATATTGTGGCTCATAGACCCGTTGCTAGGCGGCGACCGCGAGATAGGCGACTGTACAGTGGCCGTTGCTAGGTAGTGGTCCGAAAACAACAACAGAGAAATGTTTATTTCTGCTCGATCCGCACAGAGATGTTATAAGCCGGGCAGATGGAGCAGTGGGTTAGTTGTGGGATAGTCACCGGCCGGTAAGAAAGTGTCATTACAATAGAACGTCATTACGGATATTGTCTTCGTCTCAATAAAGAATCAAATTCACTGTGTGCAGGAACTGATGATTTTTGACATAATTACAATTGGAGAGTATTCTTTTTACTTTACTTAATCCGTTCCTCTTATACCTTTACGCCGTCGAGGTTGTTTCTCATTTGATCATTTTACAGAGGGTATGACTCCTTGGAAGTGTGATCAGCTCGTCGCAAGGCCTCTACCTAAACACAGGACAACACAAACACAGAATAAACACATGCACATACCAAACACCCATGACTTATGTTGGATTCGAACCCACGATCCCGGATTCCGAGCGAACGAAGACAGTACATGCCTTAGACTGCTCGGCTACCGTGACCGGTCAAAGAAGTACAGTTGAATTAAATCTTTGGTTAAATTACATATGGTTGGAGCGATGTACTATAAAATTCGAATGTAAAGTGCCTAGATGTGGCCAATTTTTCCGCAATATATTTCACGAATGCCTGCTTAAAATTTTATCTTAACTTTATGAAAAAGTTAATTAGTTCTGTCGAGTGTGACTGGATAAGATTTTTTTTTCTTATTTCAATTATTCATGCCTTTACATGTTTCGGTCTTAGAGACCATCTTCAGAGGGACGCCTTTACATTAATACAGTTAGAAGCCACTATTCTTGGTTTTCCTCAGTCTTTCCAAGTAAAAGCAGGACTAATACCTCACGTTAGGTCACGACCGCTTCCTTCTACGCCGTCTCCAGTTTATTATTCACTAATCATCCTAACAGTGGGCGCTGCATGTTCTGTGTTACGATGATGTCCCTAAAGAACTGAGAAGACAGTTTCGAATTCCAGTTATGTTACGTGATGAGAAATTTGAAATATAACTTTTAGCTCATAGGCTTTACTAGAAGTAGACCTATCTCTAATGGAGCACACGGTAGCGTAGTTGGTTGAGGCACGATGCTATAAACCGGAAGGTCGCGGGATAGAATCCCGATGAAGTGGAATTTTTCAATTTACCAAATCCTTTCAGCAGCACTATGGCCCTGGGGTCGACTCAGCCTCTGACAGAAATGAGAATCAGGAATCTTCCCGGGGGGTGAAGTGCGGCCGGCGCATAAGGCTGACAACCTCACTGCCATCAGTGTGTCGATTGTCTAGAGAAAACGTGGGATCCTCGACGTCTCACAACCCTATGGGATTTCACGGACTCTTACAGGGATAGCTTTACCTTACCTTTCCTATCTCTAATAACAATACATGTTAAATAGAAGTCATATCTACGAAATCATACCATTCAACAATGCAATAGTATCACAGAGCAAAATGTAATATTTCCGAATTGTCTATAAGGTGCCCGTTTCGAATCTCATACTGAACACTCTATATGCTCACTAAAGCTTTCGTGGTTTTTGTAGTCCTTCCACTTAAATGCCATTGCTCTACGTCACGTTATACCATGATCTCTTCTTTTCCCATCCGTTCTAATTCGTCATTCATCATCCTACAGTTAGACGGTATGTGTTCTGAACTACTGACAGCACTGTTAAATAAACTGTTAAAAAATCAAATTAATTAAACAAAAGTGACGACTTACGGACGTATAGATCCGGTGGTATTGTTATTCCCGCCAGCATTACCTAGAGAATTCGCGACGTCTCCTGTTGCTACATATAATAAATCGATGCAAAGACCCTGTAAATGTTAACTATTAATATTATATTTAAGAATCCTGTTACACTCTACACAATATATGACACAAACTCCGTCCTAAGTGCAACAATTTATTGTAGTTCTTTCGTCTTCCTTTCTTCTACACTACATGTTTCGGCCGTAAATGGCCATCATCAGGTGTATACTCTCACGTAGCTGCTACACTACACGTAGTTTAAAATTAAAAAAAAAAAACACTAGTCTTCCCAATTGTTCATTTCACCGTTGCTAACAGGTTTCGATATATCAGAATCCTCCCCGCTGATATCTGTCAGATATGTACAAAATCTTTGTTAACTTACACACGTCAATTTGATTTTTAAAAACTGGCAATTTTAAAATCTTCAATTCTAATTTAAAAATTTCTTTACATTTTTTCTCAAATTTTAAAATTTAATATTCTCAGGGGTACCCGCCCTATGTCTATAGTGCTGCAGCGGCTACTTCTCGTTTTCAGCACTGTTCAGGTATTATCTGTAATTTACAAATATTCGTATTACTATCTTATGTACGTTATGTTATTCTTATATGTTTATACTGTTATTTGTACTTACTCTGTGTAGGCTCCCTGTGTGCGTGCCGCTGCTTATCTTTAATACGTCTGCTGTGTTTTATGTTGGTGAGTGTAGGAGGGGAATGAGTAGTGGGGAGAGGGAAGTACCGTTAGTCTGTATAGATTTCGTGTATCGTTTGAAATATGGGATTGTGTGTTTCTATGTGTGTGTCATTCATGTGTAGGCCCTTCTTACTTATTTTATATATATGGTATTTCTCTAATGTATTCAAATGTTTGCCCTTCTTTCCCGTTGTTACAACTTCCATTACCTCTGTTATTGTTCCATATGCATGTCCTGTATTTACTATGTGATTTGAGTACCCGGAATTGCTATCATTAGTTCTAATATCATGTATATGTTCTTTATATCTAGCGTTAAATGTTCGGCCCGTTTGCCCAATGCATTTCAATGGGCAATCTACACATTTCATTTGGTATATGCCACTTTTATTGTATTTATCTAATTGTGGTTTTTGTTTGAGTATATTTTGTATTGTGTTTCGTGTGCGGAATGCTACTTTAATCTGTGTGTCTTTAAAAAGTTATGTAATTTTTCTTACTTCTTTTGTACTATATGTAAATATAGCCCACTTTGTTTTTTGTTGTTGTTCGTCGTCATATGTGTTTGAGTGTTGTTTTCGTTTTGTCTGATTTGATCTTTTGATTATGTTTGTGTCGTATCCGTTGTTATGTTGTATGTTTTTAATAGTGTTCTTCTCAATTTGTTTTCCTTTTTCTGTTATTGGGTATGTGTACAGTCTATTTATTAGATAATTAATACCTGACAATTTGTGCTCGAATGGATGGCACGAACTGTTAGGTATTATGATGTCTGTTTGTGTCGGTTTCCTATATATTGCTAATTGCAAGCTATCTTCATTACGATGTATTGTTATAGCTATTAAATTTTAAGGGCCACCAAAAATTGGTTCGTTGAGGACTATGCTACAGATCGGAAGGCCGCGGGTTCGATTCCAGATTAGGTCATTGGATTTTTCAATTGACCTAACCCTTCCAGCCGTACTCTGGCCCTGGGGTTAAATCAGTCTCTAACACAAATGAGTACCAGGAATCTGCCTGGGCGTAAAGGGCGGCGGGCGCTTAAGGTTGACAACCTCACCGCCATCTTTAAGCCGATTATAACTTCTTTATTAAGACCATCACAACACAACTATATCAAGGTCCGTGCCTGGTTTTGGCTCTGCTACATGTTTCGGCTATTAATAGCCATCATCAGGCAAATACATGACTAACATATATACACCACTGAACTGCAGTACGAGTATTAATAAAATTGGATACATTAATATTAATTATATTAAAATCCTTGACGTAAAAATGCAATAAATTAGGTTATATAACAAAAGTTAGAGTATAAAACAAGAATAAAATTCTTCGATTGATGCTTTACATCATCGAGTCAGTCTTTGGCTTTTGTGATTATGTTTCGTTCCCACAGACAAACTGGAGTATTCTATATTTTATGTATATATAATAAACTGTTATTGGAGACTCGTGATGTAGCTATAGTAATATTAATGTTAATTCGTATTTAGTCGGTTCCTCGTCTTACAAAGTATTGTCCTTTCTATAGGGAATGTAAGCAACGACTGTTGTTGTTGGCCGCAGTACAGTGGACTTGGTCCCACCCCACTAGCAATAACAAGATGACCTGGAAGGTTGCATAGGAAACTCTGTTGTATGTGTGTATATATAAGCATATCAGTTCATACATTAGCATTGTCCATAAGAAAGTGTTGATTATTCTGGTTTGTCTGCTTACATACTGTGCCCTCAGAATTTCGATATATTAATTTCATTTAACAGACGGTAGGTTTCCACAATTGCGGATCGGCCCATCGCAAAACTTTGACCTTTTTCTCAATTACAGAGACAAAAGGGCACAAGACATCGGATTGAAATATATAACAGATAGAATGTTGGAATTAATGCGAGAGGAATTAGGAAGCCCGTAAAGTAATTTGTTTCAAGCCCAATTTATCTCCAAAAGTGTTACATGATCTGCTTAGGAAATCACTGTCTTTTGAATGCTTGTATTTTAAACTAAGATTTGTGTAGTTGGTAAAGAATTTACATGAACCCTTTTCATGCTGGGATTTCCTTATCGGTTTAATATTGTGGTAGCTGGGAGAATATTACTGCCCTTATTCAATTTACATCATTATTTGTAGGACTCCCTGATCAAAGATTGTAAAATTGAAACTATATATTTAATGCAAAATTTTCAGTGCTTTCGGGCGTTTTGAAAGAATAAGACCTATGTGGATATATTTTGAAGGGATGGAGGAATATTTCCCATGACATCCTTCTGTCTACCCTGTGCCCCCAAACCAATTTTCTTATTGCTGGCACATCGCATTATTTTAGTCCCTCACATGCTCTTGTGCTTTGGTGTTATACCCGTGCGAGAGCGGTGGCAGTGGTTTAATCAACTTAAGAAGAAACGATAGGACTACTTGACTAGAAATGTTGATTCAGAATGCAACAGTTCAGTGCATTAATTTGCATGTTTTTAAGCGTCATTGGAAATAAACATAATGGAAAGCATAAAATTATACCATACTTACTGAAATGTGTGTTACTAAAGACAATTTTATGTTTCTTTGCAAAACAACAGTACATTACGAATTCCTTGCACCATACAACATTTTAATCATATTTATGGTGCCGTGTCACTAAGTTCCAAAGTGTTTCGTCTCTTACCAACATTGTATCAAAGATATTCTGGCAGATCCCAGAATTCTTAATTTGAACTATATTAGCACATTACAGTTAACTAACAGAACCCAGTTATTCTGCAGAAAGGAACACTATGAGAAAACAGTCTTCTGGGATTTGGCACCGTGTATATGTGGTGTTAACCGACGTTTCGGAGGAACGTATCGCCTCCATCTTCAGGGTAGAAGAAAAAATAAGAAATCTGCAAGCGGAGAGACCGTGAGAACCGGTCACGGTCTCTTCGCTTACAGATTTCTTATTTTTTCTTCTGCCCTGAAGATGGAGGCGATACGTTCCTCCGAAACGTCGGTTAACACCACATATACACGGTGCCAAATCCCAGAAGACTGTTTTCTTCATAGTCACCGCCGTGAAAGCCTCAAATCTTACACTATGAGAAAAGTCAGGGCTCCAAGCTCAAGATTAATTTTTTCAGTCGTTCCTAAATTAGAGGCAGGCAAAATTACGGAATAATTCTCCATAAATAATTGTAGTAACTGCGGATACCGATGGCGTGTCAGTAACGCACGAGGTCTGAAGGAAGCATTGCGGGTTGTAATGCAGCTGAGGGCAGTTTTCTTTATTTTCTTGTAAAGGTACAGAGGCTATGAAGTGGGCCCATAGCAGAAGCATCGCATCGCCTAATTACAGTCTAGTAAATTTATACTGTTGGAGGATGCCAGGGCTCAAACAGAACTGTTACCAAGAATAAATAGTAAAGGTAAAGTTGTCCCTGTGCTTAACTAAGTCATGGCGAAGTGGATGTATAGGTGCACATTTTCTTTACCTCGGTACTAGCTGGAGTGAGTGATCAGCTTCACGCCCCTGTCGCTTTACCCCCTTGCAAAGAGATCCCGGTATCAAATGGACAGGAGGCTGGGTGGGCCCCAGAGCCGGTCTGGACGACGTGGAGAAAATTCTTGTCCTTACTGGGACTCGAACTCTGACTCCTCTCTCGTCCAGCCTGTAGCCAGCCGCTATACCGACTACGCTATCCCGACTCCTTAGAATAAAGAGTATTGTCCTTATTTATTTTACATTTGCATTACTGTAATATAATCTTATATTTAAAGTGTCAGAAATAGCGGTCTTTGGTCACACCTGAATTAATTGTAGATTGCTGCTGTAAGCAGAAGTAGAGATTGTTTTGGAGAAGGGCGGGTGTTTTGAGAAGAAGGGGTGTGCCACGCTATAGCAGACAGAGACGGAGGTTTGCCGGCCTTCGGACTATAAGTTCTGGAGAGCTGTCACTTGCAGGCGTATGGAATAGGCTACCTGCCGAGCAGCTTCACAATAGTCAGAGTGAGAGAGAAGGCAGGCCTTCAGTGATAACTTAATAAGTTTGGAGCTACGTAACAATAGAACAGGGTGGCAGAGCATTACTTTTGTTTCCTACCGTCTTTCTCCATCTCTCATCCCTCGCTCCCCTCTTACCCCTATTTCCTTCTGATCATATATTGTCTAGTCAGGAGTCAATTAGAGATCTGTGGAAAATTGAAAGTTGGGGTTAAAATAACACAGAATGATTACACGCTGTAGACGGTATACATAACTTAATATAAGAAGTGTTGTTTTGGAGGTGGATATACTTTTGTGTTTGCAGTTGTGTAGCTGTTAGTTTTATGTCTGCTTTCTGCTGTTCCGAAATGATATTTTATAGTCTATAAAGAAAGTAGGAGAGCCAAATAAAAAGAAATATATGTTGTAGTACATGACAGGCCACCGACACCGACGCTGGAACCTTAACACTTTAAACGCGCTACAAAACCAAAAATTGGTTTTTTGTTCATTCTCAGACTGACCATTATTCATATAAGCAAACTTATGGATGGCCGGTCACGGTAGCCGAGCGGTCTAAGGCATGCACTGTCCTCGTTCGCTCGGAACGAGCGTGGGTTCGAATCCCACTCAGGCCATGGATGTTTGTGTGCGTTTTTCTGTGTTTGTCTACAGGTACAGGCCTTGCGACGAGCTGATCACTCGTCCAAGGAGTCCTACCGAATGTGTAAGATCGAGAAAAACCGAAGTGAACGTAGTTGATGGAGGTAGGCATAGGCCCACTGGGGCTGTAGTGCCAAGGGGGGGGGGAACTTTTGGATGTTTGGTAGAGGAGACCTCGAAAAGAAGAGAGGGTCGCCTGATAATACGAGTGTGACAGCGTTAGATCTTTTAACGGAAGAAAACGCAGACTAGTAATCCATATCAGTTTTAATCAGGCAAGGCCCTTAGTTCGAATTTCCGTTTGAAATACCAGCTTCTGTATTCACTCGATGTCGTGTCTAGAAAGATTAAATACGTCACGTCTACCTCAAGTTGGGCAGTTTCCTTTTTCAGGAGCCATCAGTTTCACCGTATGAGAGTAGTATAATAAGAAAGCAACGAAAACATATGTTTGTACATGTATGTATATATAGTATATATACACGCATGTACTGTCTTCGCTCGCTTGGAAACCGGGATCGTGGGTTCGAATCCCACTCAGGGCATGGATGTTTAATTTGTGTGTGTGTGTTTTTCTGTGTTTGTGTACAGGTAGAGGCCTTACGACGAGCTGATCACCCGCCCAAGGAGTCCTACCGAATATGTAAAATCTAGAAAAACCGAAGTGAACCGAGAAGTTCGTGGAGGTAGGCCTAGGCCCACTGGGGCTGTAGTGCCAAGAAAAAAAAATATATACACACATTATTTCTCACTTCAAAATTTGCACCTTCTCTTTATAATGAATTGGTTTCCTTGATTTTGTGGAGCATAAGCAATTCATCAGTGCTTTAAACAGTTTATAGAAAGAGGTAATATTTAAAGAAAAGCTAGTTCAAAGGAAAATAATCACTTTAAAATTGTTTGATTCATTTCTCGTAAGAACATGAATGATACGGAAATACGTGTATATATATGGGTGTATGTCTGCATAAGTTAATTGATCCTTTGGGAAAAAAAAATCTGTTACGAAATTGATATAATTCGATGGTACCACATAAATAGTGGTTTTAGATGCATTCCAGAGACTTGCGAAAGGCATCTATTTAGCGTCTTTCCTTCCGTCCGTCCGTCCGTCCGCCCGCGTGAAACAACTCGACTCCCCTGGATGGATTTACGTGTACATGACAGTTTATTGTAGGGAATTCTACTAAAATATGTCGATAAAATTAAGCCTTGATTAAAATGAGAAAAATAACGGACTTTTACACGAAGATTATTTTTATTTTTAGAATATATCGCTCTGACACATACTCTGCTGAAGAGAGCACACTGGGGTTGCCACGTGAGCGAATCCATGGCGAATCCGTGGCGAATCCATTCATTGAATTTCAGAGATGAAACACCAGGAAACTCCTAAAATGTTACGTTATATGTACAATTCCTGTCTTGTTACTATTTTACCATCACAATATAATGTACGTACCCCGCATCCGCGAGAGCTTTAGTGTTGCATTTACCAGTCCCAAAAGCGGCCTCCGTAGTCTAGGGGTAACGTTCCTACCTCATGACTCAAGGTACGCGGGTTCAAACCCGGCGGAGGTCTTGGAATTTTTAAGGGCGGAAAAATTCAAGGAACAAGTCCTCCGGGAGGGACTTCAAGCCGTGTGTCCCGTGTCGTAGAACCTCATATCTCTAGGAGACCTCTGAGCTAAATTAAAAAGGCAATACTTTCCCGCTCAAGTAGTTTCCAATGCCTCTGGTAGATGGGGGAGGCATCAAGGTACCGATGGTCGATCTCGTTGGCTCAACGGGGCTGATGGCACGCCCCGTTACCGGTAGGGTATGGCGACAGTAGAAATTAAAGGGGGACGCACAATGGACCAATAACTGGTCTAAGTGCATGGGGAAACCCACCCCCTCTAATAGTACGAATACCAGTCCCAATCAATTCGGATGCTTGAACTTCTGTATGCTGTGTGGTGATATAATTTTGAAAAAAGCGAGTCTTTCGTTTTTCATCTCATTGTATACAATTGAATGTTACTCTTCATGATTGAGCAATATATTAAATTTTATGATTAGTGACAATAATAGACGGAGCTTTGCAACTAACATTTTGGAATTTTGTATAATCATAATAAATATATTCACAAAAAGTTTGCGAAATATTTTTTGGTCTCTTGAAATTAACAAATATTATGACTCGTTGAAGACTTTACGGAATATTTTGCGACTTTCATGGGCTGAGAATATACCAGTAGGCCTGAGGGCGATTTGTACAAACTGCCACTCCAACATGGAATTGTCAGTTTGGTTGGTGTTTGTATCCAGCCAAAAACGTCTAAATTGAAGCATTCAGCGTAAGCTCTTTTATTATTTTTGCATAATTGTTTCTTAAACATGTAGTTATTGTCCCCATTTTGGCAGAGCCTATAGTAAAGTTGCATTATAGACATGATACGAACTAATTTCTTCTAATGAATTCTGCGAACAAGATGATTAAAGTGGTTTCATTCCGCGGAGATATGTCTGCTTTGTAAGACTTTAGGCTTTCACGGCGTTGACTATGAAGAAAGCAGTCTTCTGGGATTTGGCACCGTGTATATGTGGTGTTAACCGACGTTTCGGAGGAACGTATCGCCTCCATCTTCAGGGTAGAAGAAAAATATAAGAAATCTGCAAGCGAAGAGACCGTGAGAACCGGTAAAAGCAGGCGATACGTTCCTCCGAAACGTCGGTTAACACCACATATACACGGTGCCAAATCCCAGAAGACTGCTTTCTTCATATGTCTGCTTGTTCACCTACTCGGCCTTAAGTTTTGTCTCAAGGAATATTCACTTAATATCAATGGTATTTCGTATTGGATTGGTGACTCAGTTTATTGGATACTCAAAAGTCGTGACTACAAATAATTATAACACTCTAAGGATTACTGTAACTACAGCACATAATGTCTTCAACTTCTCTTAACACTTTAACAACTCAATCCTCACAACTCCTTTCCATAACGGCTTCATGTCTTCGACTCACGGTTTCTCAGCTTTGACTGGCTGTCTCACACACCACTCTCTCGTCTGGCAAACTGCTCTCATGTCAAAACTTCGAAAAAACCGAATGGATCTCATTGCTTCTAACGGTCCCAGTTCTATGTTTGTCTACGTTGTGTTGGATACAATTGTAATACCGTGGTAAACAACCAGTTATGTTTACCTAGTGTTGCTCAGCAACAGACTGTACCAGCTGGTTTTCCCGGAAACGTTTCAACAAGCCGTTGCCTAGCAATGGCATCTTCTTTTACTTCACTATTCCAGTTTTCAGGCCTCATGTCACATTGTCAAGATCCATCCATGAGTAATCTGTCAGACGACAGGTCCACAGTCTCTTCCAAAACAGTTTCTCCACTTAATGCGATCTTCTGTTTTTGGAAAGAGACTATCCAGGAAAAGTGATAATGTGGTAGTTTTTCCATTTNGATTACATGAAAATATTGCGACATAAATACATATTCCTCGTAATGATCTTTAACGTGTGCTTGACACATTTTTAATGTTGTGATTTACTTGGAAAGTATAAGGACAAATTGTTTTTGCCCATATGCAATACCATCTATAAGAATTTACATGCCACACGACTACTCAAATATTCACCATTTATATGTAAAAAATCTATTGGAAATTTGAAAGCTCGGGAATTACATGGAGTGATTTAAATTACATCTGTCGATTTCGAAGCTATAATTCATTACTGGATACATTTAAACACAGGAAATTTGCTGTGGTTGTACCCGAGTGTGTGGACAACTAATATGGCGCTCGTGAAGATTTTAAAAGGTCCTATAATTTAATTCTACTAACTTCAAACAAGACTTTGTTAAGCCAGATTTCTCCCTAATATTAGCTATGCATGTACACTATAAGTCGAGAAGGATGCAGAAAACAGGCCAAGTGCATGATATAGCTGGACTGCCAAATAAGTATGTGTCCCCCAGCCATCTGTGTCTTCAGTGAAATGAGAAATGAGATCCAGGAATATTCCTGGGGGGTAAAGGACTGCCGGCGCGTAAGGCTGACAATCTCGCCGCCATCTGTGAGTCGATTATCTAGAAAATGTGGAAGCCTCAACGTCTCACAAACCAATGGGATACCTTTATTTTTTTTACATATTTATTATAGAGCCTGCTTGGCAGGCAGTAGGCAGGTAGGCAGTCTGTTCTGGTGTACTTACTTACAGAGGTTACTTTCTTGTAAATGAAACAACAGCTACACATGTAGCAGAACGCAATTTTTTAGAATTGAAATTTCATGCCATTAGACGTGTTTCCGACAGTCTCAAATAAACTTTTGATACTAGACGGTGTTATGAAATAAGCATGCCGAAATACAAATATTAAAGAGCAAAGACGAAGCACGCCGGTCACGATAGCCGAGCGGTCTTGAGCTCGCTCGGAAACCGGGATCGTGGGTTCGAATCCCACTCAGGGCATGGATGTTTGTGTACAGGTAGAAGCCCTGCGACGAGCTGATCACCCGCCCAAGGAGTCCTACCGTATGTCTAAGATCTAGTAAAATCGAAGTGAAACAGAGAGTTTCATGGAGGAAGGCAGGCCTAGGCCCAAATGAGGGCTGTAGCGCCAATGGNAACAGATGAAGATAACTGATTACTGTACTCGTATCTAGGTACAGTAAGGCACAACAATTGATGTAATCTACTGTAATTTGGTGAGTAGGCCTACCTTTAATGTACAGTATTAGTGCGGTGTGTATTGTGTCTGTGAAAAGCGCTGTAATATGTCTTTGATATTACACATTTGGGCAATTCCACGTTAATGTTACGTTAGTCTGTACTTAACTACGTATTTCACTAAAAAATGCAACATTTTAACTTGGTTTTGGGTAGATTTTTACGTGACTAACATAAGGCTACTGTGGAAGTGTCCATTTCGGTTACAACGACATTCGTTTATAACGACACTATTTTGAGGTCCCTTTGATGACGTTATAATCAAGTTCTACTTTGAAGTAGCACTCTTTTAATTTTTAAAATAGATTCAGTATTTTTTTATTGATCTACGTGTATATTACTAGGTTTGTTCCTATATACCTTATGTGGCTTTAGTGACGTGACGGATAGGGCTATGAGAGAAAGTGGACGTTGAAATTCGGAGCCCATGCGTGCGTAACTCATACGTGGGTAGGATATGAAAAACACAGACATATGATAGAGTTTAAATTATTCCACTTATATTTGCGAACGTTTAGTACAGATGATTTTTCTGGCTCTTAAGATTGTAATATCTTATACAGCAATCATTTTTATGCTGTAAGTAAACATTTTAAAGTTATTTTTTACTTAATCCGTTCCTCTTATACCTTACGGCTTCGAGGTTGCTTTTTCATTTTGATCGTTTTACAGACGATAGGGTTCCTTGGACGAGCGATGAGCTCGCCGCAAGGTCTCTGCCTAAGCACAGGATAACACAAACACAGAATAAACTCATACGCGTACTAAACATCCATGCCTTGTGGTGTGGGATTCCAACCCATGATCCCGACTTCCGAGCGAGCGAAGACAGTACATGCCTTAGGCCGCTCGGCTACGGTGACCAGCGACATTTTTAAACCCCATAGTAATATTGTAGTTGTAATTAGGTGCAGATCAGGTATGTCTGTTTAGCTGTTGTCGGAAACTGCACCTGTATGTGAAACTGACTGTACACAAACAGAAACACACACACACACGCACCCACTCACACGTTTCATAACACAACGACACGACGAATAAGCAAGACGTAATGCTATGCAATGACAGGCCCGGGAAACTTAGCATCGATAGTGTCCCCATGACGTAAGAGAAACTGATCCTTGCGGTCAGTGTATTTCATATTACATCTGAAGGACGAAAATCGCTTGTGATACTATTGTTCTGATTGCCAGGAATGGTGATGGGGGCGACTTGTTTTTTTCTTCTTCTGAGTCTGTCTCTACACGCATACTGTATGTAACACAAAGGCAGCAGCAGCATCCGATGGGGGGTCCGGAGCCTGTAGATGCCCTCAGAATCCCCCCTGTTGCGAACAGTCCCCATGCTGATCTTGCAGAAACCCCCCGCGGATGAGAACTTAATTCAACTGGGCTCACTTTAGGGGGCCCTACACTTTACAGTTGAGGGCCCCACGACATCCCGCGCGCAATGGGAGAGCTGAGGAGCGGGGAAGTCCCTAAGGTCGCAAGTAGTTGAGAGGAGCGGGAAGGGAGGACATTAGGAAGGACGAAATGATGGGTCAGTCGACTGGTGGTAGATATATAGCATGATACAAACACACTCACGTACGTGTTTGACGGCGTGCAAGTAAATATCTGGCTTTCACTTTATCATTTGAAATTACTTTTTTTCGTAGTATAAACTTAATCATCTTCCTCCTGCTCCCTGCAGTCCCGCTGCTGAAGGAAAAAAAACATGACATCCCGGATCTAGAGTATTTAATAAATTGTTGGAGCTGAGCTTTACATAACAAGTTCTTGCAAATTGGTGGAGCGGTTGTACGTTGCCTTACAGCCAGTTGCCGAACGTGTTTTGTCGGACTTCAGTTGTGTGATTCGCAGACGGTAGCAATATTAAACAGCTGATCTCCCGAACATGATCAGTTTTTCCTGAATATAAGAAACTCACCGTAATCATTAGCATTATATTAGCAGGTAAGGAAGCAAATAAAGACTAGGGAACCAGAAGAAATATTGAAATTAGAGCCGGCTGCCTGCTTCATGCCTGTTTCATGCTCGATCTAATTTTCTACCCTGAAAACAGAGGCGACACTTTTTTCAGAAACGTCGGCTGACTTTCACCGGACTCCATGGTATGATGGAACTCTTCATAACCACCAATTTGACAACAAAATTCTAGAGAGAAAAATTATAGCCTTTTTATATTGTGGCTTGTAGATTCGTTTGCTAAGAGGCGATTGCGAGATAGGGGACTATACAGCGGCCATTGCTAGGCTGCGGTCCGTAGACAACAACAGATGAATGGTCTTCTCTGCGCGGTTGATGCCGAGATGTTATAAGTTGGACAATTAGTGCAATTTTATGAGAGAAATTTGCAGAGGGCGCCCAAAACTACAGCGGGAAGGGTGTTCTCTCCCAGCCACACGACCCCAGGACTATCCTTCGGGGCGGTGCTACGCAGTACCACACAGCAACAGCAGCAGCCTGAGCCGCCCTCAGTTCCACAGGCCTGCTCCATTCCCTTGAGGCACAACCAATGAGTACCAAGTCAGTCAGTTCAGGCTCCTAATGCAAATAGTTCGTCACTAACTACATGACACAACTGTGGGGCCCCCACCCCACTCCGATAGCCATATAAATATATGAATACATATTGTCACGTGTATGGATGACTATAGACGAAGTTTGGATTGGTAACTCGATTTATTGACCACTTGTACACTCAGGATTCGTGACTACATTTTACTGATCACTGACACACAGACTAGTGTTCTCAGTCTATTAAGGTGTCCACTAGCCGTTCCTGGCAATAGATTTTGACACACTGAATTACACACTCCAAATATCACACATAAAATCTTCTCTTCACAGCCGGACTTTCAAATGAGGACATTGAAAATGTTTTGTTCACAGCCTCTCGTACAGGATTGCCTAACAACTGACTTTGTCCCTTGCTTATAACATTTCAGCACGGGTCATCTATAAGCACCCCCTTTCCAACAATAACTATTTTGTTGCTTGCTTATTCGTTGCAGCGGGAACGTGTTTAGCAAACCGTTGCCCAGAAACGATCGTTGTTTAAAGAGTTTCCGCTTACCAACGGGTCTATACGCCACAATGTAATAAATGATTGAAAAAATCCAAGTTTCCTGTAGTTCATTAAAATAAATTGTAAAGTTTTTAGTAGAATCGACTTACAGTGCTTTACAATTTACACATTATTTTCGTTAATTTGACATGATATGGCAGTAATTAATATTTTAAAGAAATAAGAGTAAATTCTGATCTCTCTGTACCAGGAGGCTGGGCCAGATAGCCTAGCTGCCCTCTCTACCCCTCTGTATGGTCCTGATTTTTATAAGTGACGTCTTGGACTTATGAACAAGAAGGTTCATAAACCTTGCCTTAAAAATCCCTACATTCATTTCTGGAATATGTTTGGAAATGAAACTGAGGAGTCGTGTTCTCCCATAGCTTTCACAGATTGGACATGCTTGTCTGCTCCGTTTCGGAGTTACATCGAAATAATCTCTTAGATATTTTGTGAGAATACGTTGTCGACGGTTGACCAAGAACATAAAGACAGGAATATGTATGCATTACCTGAAACTTACGATTCCAGTGCTTATGTCCCTAAAACCGCTGACATCGTAGACCATATGCCTACTGATAAGCACGAAAGGTAAATTTATGTTTGTAAGATTTGAGGCATTCACGGCTGTGACTATGAAGAAAGCAGTCGTCTGTGATTTGTCACCGTGTATATGTGGTGTTAACCGACGCCACGGAGGAACGTATCGCCTCCATCTTCAGGGTAGAAGGAAAAATATAAGAAATCCGCAAGCGAAGAGACCGTGAGAAGAGGCCTGAAGATGGAGGCGATATGTTCCTCCGAAACGTCGGTTAACACCGCATATACACGGTGCCAAATCCCAGAAGACTGCTTTCTTCAAATTTATGTTTACTGACAGAATTGTGTTAATCGGCTTCATAGCATATTGCGCAGAATTGTTTTAAATACAATGCTTGAAAATATGTGGACTCGTACAATACTCAGTCTTAGATCAAAGATACAGTTGGAGCTCCTTATCCTTTTCTCAGAACATTCTTTCCCTCCTTTAATTTACATCTCAATATTTATAGTTTATCTCCGTCATGAGTCATTTGCCGCTAGGAAAGTAGGCAAACGTTTCACTGAACTTTAAACTATCTTAATCCGCATCTTAATTGACGATATTATTATTTTTAAATTGTATTCATTCTTTGTTGGTGATAACGATCGGCAACTGTCACGAGCAGAACGAACTCTCATGACTGTGCTTCTAATTGTCGATATACAAATTCAGAATCTATGATAACATCAGAGTCTGTCTCGGTGCTAACAAGTGGTATTCACTGCCTGCTTTTATTATGCAATGAAATCGCCAGATGCAGACCTGCCTTCACACGACACTTTCATGAGACCTACGCAGAAAATCTGTATGGAAATATTGTTACGTGTTAAAACTCCTAACTGAAGATGGTACTGAATTGCAATAACGGGAATTATGTATTAATAATTAAAACGGACATAAATATAATTTTAGAATAATTATTTTTGCTGTCCAAAACATAAAAATTAGAATATACAAAACTATAATTTTGCTTGTGGTTCTGTATGGGTGTGATACTTGGTCTCTGACATTAAGGGAGGAAAATAGACTGAGGGTGTTTGAGAACAGGGTGCTGAGGAGAATATTTGAGCCGAAGGGAAGTGATGTGACGGCAGGTTGGGGAAAACTGCATAATGAGGAGCTTCATAACTTGTACTCTTCTCCAAGTGTAATTAGAATTATCAAATCAAGAAGATGAGGTGGGTAGGGCATGTAGCACGAATGGGGTCGAAGATGAATGCATATAGGAAATTGGTAGGAAAGCCAGAAGGAAAGAGACCAAAGCGTAGGTGGGTGGACAATATTAAAATGGACCCTAGAGAGATACGGTCAGATGGCACGGATTGGATTTATCTGGCTCAGGATAGGGACCGGTGGAGGGCTCTTGTGAACACGTAATGAACCTTCAGGTTCCATAAAATGCCGGGGAATTCGTGAATAGCTGGAGAATTGTCGACTCCTCACGAAGGGCTCAGCTCTATGAGTAAGTAAGTAAGTTCTTTTTGATACTAAAATAATTTTTCATGGTATTACCACTGATTGCGGCGTGATCGATAAAAAATTTCTTGGAACACGAACTTTAAACATAATATGACGGAATTATACTAAGTAAAGTATACCAATAACTGGCAGGGAGTGGAGGAACTATGAGATTAAGTTTTGCGCTCTCCTGTAAAGCTGTCGGTGTCTGCGCTGAACAAGTAAAGAGACTGTATTTAAATGTATCTTAAGCAACAACAAACTTCAAATATAAAGTTATCTATCTTTGATCTTAAACATTGCAACATTTTAAAACCTTTTCAATGTATCTAATATCTCTGGAATATGGTCAAACTTTAATCACATTACATTGTATATAAATGCACCAATAAGTAAGTCGCAAGAAGAATACGATGTTTGCTATAGTGACACCAGCAATGAAACAAACAAGCATGTAATTACTATGCACTTTCCAATGTATGTTAATTTGTGCATACATGATACGAATTCGCTCAAAGCGAAACGATTCTACTGACAAATTCCGATCCAAATATTAGCGTATTATATACTGTGATGTCTTGGTGACTAGATACGGAGTTTGGATTAGTAGTTTGAACTACTGGACGCTTATAACTCGTGACTACAAGTAATTATAACGCAATCGCTGACCTACACTCTTTAAAATTCACTATATCACAAGCTGTTTCTTCTCAGCTCGTTACTGTCCGTTGCTAAATTATTCGTGTCCTCACTGGCTGGCAACTCTCAGCAGCTAAGCCATGATGGCAGTTCACATTCTCGGCACGGACCATATAGAAAATACCGCTTGCAGTAGTTTCCTATTGTAGCGTCACATGTTCGTTCCCGTCGTTATGAAATGTTTAGTTTGCCGTTGTCTATTAGTGGATGGTTTCTCTTGTTAAACTATACCATCATGTCATAATACTTTTAAAATGGTTGACCCTTAAGTAAGTATCTCCGTGGAGGTGAGCCATGTTTACGTTCGTATGGCTTGTGAAATAGTCGGCCTGCCTGGTAGCAGAGCGTGGTTCAGGAGTTAACAGCTCTTCCACTCTTACCCTACAGTTAAGAGAACGATTGATGCCTTGTTTCGTCGTTGTGTTCTCAGTGCTCCCCAGGTGGAATAAGGTGTCCAAGCTTTGAATGTTACTCAAGAAAAGTCGGAATCTCCAAAATAAATACTTAATAACAGTTAACAATAACAACAATAAAAAATAAATAAGACTTAAACCATTACAGTAATGCTTCATATATGTATATGACTCTGTGTCCTGGACCACCTTGTTCGGTCCAGACTGAAACCAAGTAAAAGAAAAATATAGCTAAAACAGCCACACGGAGCCGTCTATTTATCCCAGACCTAGAAAATGACTAGAGTCATGTAACATTGCGAGACAACAAAGATCGTAATGTTAGCACATTATCTGACCATACAGCGACACTAAACGAGGACAGAAGCAAGCCCAAACAAATAATAATAAGAAACAAAACCCTCGTTACAAATAACAATTTACATACTGTTGCAACGACGAGGCTCCTTGCCCTTAACGGCCGCAGCGAAGAGTCCAAACACAATTTGGAAACCCCGGACCTAAACAGAATTTTTTGACCACTTCGTTCGACCGGTGGCAAGAAAATACTGCTCTCTTATCATTACCCACAGAGGTCTTCCTTTCTCAAGAAGGGAGGTAGGAGAAATCACATGGTACCTGGAATGATGGGATTAGGTAAATTTATTACTTCCACATTCTTAGGGAGAATTGCTCTCCTAAGCACTTTGTCCTCACTCTGCGTTCTTCCCTTCATGCGAGAGAAGTTTACAAACTTTTAAAACTAGGGGTAAAATCACAGTTTTCAATATTTTAATCTTTACATACTTAAGTAGATGGGAGTTGACTACAAGCCTTGGCAGGCCAATGAAACTCTAGTAGGGCAAGACATAAGGCCCGAGAAAGAAGCGGATAAGATTAACATCGTGCAGTTGGTGGTGATTGTTTGTTCCTTTTCTTTATTGGGATTATTGTGACCTGAAAATTGATGTATAGAACAGATTCAGTGATATTTTTCATATTTTATATGAGCACAGAAGAAAGAATATACAGAAGTGTCAGAGTAACGACGTCTCTTTGGCCACGGCCCATGTGATCGAAGGCTATGGGAGTCGTAATGATGACTTCTGCTGAGCTTTGGTCACCTTTGTTTTCCTGGGAAGCATTTCATGGTACACCCAGTACTTATTTTGGTTATATTGTGACGAGAGTAATTAAGGATTTCTGAAAATCTGGAGTTGTTTTATGGGTAGATCTTGCTTTTGCATACTGATGAAGTTCTTTCTTCAAATGGCGATACGTAATTGAAAATCGGGAGTGGAGGTTTTTATGCAGTAGTCCCTTTGAAGCCTATATTTCGGTATATCTTTGGACTTGAAAAGTTGGCAAGTTTTACGTCAATCATAATTTAATAATGGTTAGTCAACTTTTCAGTTGTCAACTATTGAATGATACTGAGTAAATTTTTAGCATACTTGATAGAGCATATGAAATCGTATTCAATATAAATTTACATTTTTCAATTGACGGTATTAATTCGATTATCGTGGGAGGCATGGAAATTCAATTTTAACTGATATCCATATTTATTTTACAATTAGCAGGAATATGGAATTATAACGATTTCTGGTGACATTGCCACATAATGTACCTCTGCATATAATTGTAATTAAATTGAACGCTGTAGCTTCATTGAAAGGCGAGACCAAACACGAATGCAGCCAGTGATTGACGTCATCCCTTGAACCTCCAGTTCAATAATTAAGCTGATATAACTGCCAAAGTTTTCAACATACTTTCTGTATTTTTTGGTTTATACAACATGGTATTACATACAGAAGAAATGTCAATAGTATCAATATATTATCACGTGTAGGATGGTACGCGTGACGAAATGACGGGTTTTAGTTCGGATGATTGGATTTATAGGCACCTTGGTTACAACCTCTCTTAATTGCACGCAAATCACAGCGCTATCGCTGATTTACACACACGCCATAATCCACTGTTACACACTCCCAATATTACATAGAAATAAGTTCTTATAATGAAACACGAAGTTTTCACACGTCGAAATTCCCGTGGCTATCTTCTACCGAGAACTCTCTTACTGTCACTTAAAGACATGCGAACACTTTCATAAACTCTCAGATATTATCTTGGTTAAGTCAAAGTCACATTGCGACTGACGGTCAGTTAGCCAGTCAGTCAGTTAGCCAGTCTGTCAGTCAGTATTTCTCGAGTCCGAGTCCATTGGGACTCGCGACTCTCAGATTTGGGACTTCCCGTTTCGGCGCCTCCTACGACACGCAGGGTCACGGTGGAAGTATTCGAGCCCGCCTCTGCTGCCTCCTACTTATTTAATTCAGTCTCTGATATTATTAACTTACGTTGAACGTTATTGCTCACACGAAAGTGCATCACTTATGTGGATCGTGAACTACTTTATACCGTTACACATTCCAAAACTGCCAAATTCATTTTAAAATTATATTCCTAGTTCCGTCTCGGTCCACCAAGTTATCGCTTTCGAAGATGTTTCCTCTCTTCAGAATCTATGTATGAATTTGTTTTTCTCCGACCCGACTCCCAGACCTCATTTAAATACACTAGGAAAACTGGGACAAATAAATAAAGCGCGTTCCTAATTACGTAAATGTCTTCTTTCCTGAAGAAAGCAGTCTTCTGGGATTTGGCACCGTGTATATCTGGTGTTAACCGACGTTTGGGAGGAACGTATCGCCTCCATCTTCTACCCTGAAGATGGAGGCGATACGTTCCTCCGAAACGTCGGTTAACACCACATATACACGGTGCCAAATCCCAGAAGACTGCTTTCTTCATAGTCACCGCCGTGAAAGCCTCAAATTCTTCTTTCCTACTTCTTTTAGGAGTATATCTGCTGAGTTAGAATATCTTCAGATACTTTAAATGTATATTCTGTGTATAATAGAAGGGGTCATGTATCACACTGGATCAGGAGTGGTACTCCTTATTCTCTTATCTTCTCCGGGTAGACGCAGGCTGTCGTTTGCATGGTAGATTCTCCTAGTTCGAACTTTGCCCGGACTGCTGTCTTCCGTTGTTTTGCCCAGGAACTCATAAATTACTTGTAAAAAGATTGTAGAAAAAGATGTTACGGCTAGATTTTGCCGTTTCTTGCTGCTCTACCCATTCCTAATGTAACAATGAGCTTGACCATTGCCGAAATATACTTGGCTCCAGACGAGGCTTCTGATATCATCGACTCTGTCGCGTTGAAGTCATTCTGTACCTGTACGCTAACAACAATACTGACAGAAGAAATTATTACTGTGAA
The DNA here is from genome assembly GCF_002891405.2 of Cryptotermes secundus. Taxonomy (NCBI): domain Eukaryota; kingdom Metazoa; phylum Arthropoda; class Insecta; order Blattodea; family Kalotermitidae; genus Cryptotermes; species Cryptotermes secundus. The sequence goes on from NW_019739942.1 coordinate 478,933, forward strand.
ATGACCGTTCAACCATTCGGAGATGTTCATATTTCAGTAAGTTTCCGAATAGACCCACATTCAACTTTCAGTGTTACAAGACAAAAGTACACCTATATGCACGTAGATGTAATACTCTCCTGGAGTTCCATTCTGCTGGCAGTTACAAGTGCAGAATTTCTTCTATGAAGCCTTCATAATTGTTTATCGACTTCATTTAGACTGAGGAGTGTTCATTACCGCCGATATTAGCTGTCGCTATATAAATATTATCCTAGGTACGAAGAAACCAGCAACCGGTTTCGGCCACTTCAGGCTTCAATATCCGGGTTTAATTTGTAAGGCGTGGTTACACTTAGGGGAAATTGGCTTGGGCTTCTACAATTTCTTTCCAGACGAAACTTAAATTAGATAACAGTAGCTTCGCAAACAAAAACAAACTCCGTGACCTGTAGTTCGCAAGGGAACTATACCGAACGAGAGACCGCCGCTTGTCGGCGAAGTTAGTACCAATTTTAACGGGTAAGGAGTGTCGCGTGGTCAGCGCAACGAATCCCCGCAGCCGTTAATTTCGGATTTCTATACCGGAGCCGCTATTTCCATGAAATAGCTCCTCAATTATCCTCACGAGGCTGAGTGGACCCCGTTCCAGACCCACTACTTTTCAGAAAATCTGGTAACGCCGGAAATCGAACCCGGATCTCTGGATCTATAGCCAGAACTCTGATCACTAGACCACAGAAGCGGCCTACAGTAGCTTCACAAATTAATTAAAGGACCATAATTTGACAGCAGAATAGTATTTTTAGTTGAAATGATATAAGTTAAAAGAGAAGAAAAGCAATTAAGGTCTCTGTTAATCAAGGGAGCTTTTACGTCAGATAAGTGTGAACATGCCAGTATCACCTTCGCTGTCTTATTTTAAGTAGTCCATGTCAATGGAAATGCCCATGGCACAGATAAAGTATGGATGAAATTTAATAGTTTTCCAGATTTTAAATATTTAATGAAATTTGGAGCCGCAAATATTGAGTGTCTGGTAAACAGGAAAAGCAACGACTAAAAACTTTCGAAACTACCTGTATATACAGAAGACGGATAATAACGGAGTTTTGTAAAACCCGGATGGATAATAAGTGTGAGAGAGCGAGCGTATGATATTATAGCGTCAGGGTGCAGAGAAGGGAAAAGAGCAAGAATATTGCGCCTCTATAGAACTGAGTTCTGAATTTCCTCAGGGGGCGTTTTCATATGAGTAGCGTGTCTTATATTATGTTCTCAATTACAATTTCGAAGAACTTCATAATCGGCACTCTTCTCATAGTTTTGTTGAGGCAGTTATGCCTAAATGGAAGGAAGTAAAATATAAATCTCACGTATAGAACGCACAGAGGAACAGTAAATACGTCTAAATACAAACTCATTATAAAAGTGAAGAAGGGATGAGGATTATGCCGACGATGTCAATGGTGATAGTAATATCAGTAGCAGTGGTGGTGGTGGCGGTGGTGATGGTGGCGGCGGCGGTATTATTGTTATTATTATTATTATTATTATTAGTAGTAGTAGTAGTAATAGTAGTACTAGTGTCAGCTGCAGCAGTACAAATGAATCGTACCGATCAGGTTGGTCTAGGGGTAAGATTCGGTTCGGGAGGAGGCCAGTTGGAACCTCGGCCGGATTACTATCCTAATAGAGATTTCACAGGATTTTCCTAAGCTCTCCAGGAAAATTCCGCTGTAGTACCCTGTTAGGGCCAAGACATATTCTTCCGGAATCCCTTCAGATTCATCAGTTGTCACACCCTCGATAGTGGAAATGTCATTAAATAACGCATGTTATGGCGTATAGATCCGTTGCTGAGCAGAGACCGCGAAACGGATAATGAGTACAGCCGTTGCTATACAATAGGCAGATAAAAAAACACACGTTTCTAAGCAACGGTCGGTCAACACGTTCTCACGGAAATGAAATCCAGTCTACCGCTAGGCATTCGCCATGACAACAACAGAAGGATTGTTGGAGACGGTGTTTTGTGTTGGGTTGCCAGCAGCTCAGTTGAGTGATGTGAGTGAGAGAGTTAAGTTGCCAGTTGAAAATCAGCCTGTGAAGAAAAGACTAGGAGGTTGGTGTGAAATGGCCGCCATCCTGGGACCCAGTTAGTTTGATTTGTCAGTTGACAAGAGTTCTGCACATGCGACTGTGATTAGGAGACCTAAGTACGGGAAGCTGAATAATCTCCACTGTTAGAAGCCGTTGCTAGAAAACAGCTAGTGGAGACTGTAATAGACTGAGGGCACTGATCTGTGTTTCAGTGAACGGCAAGTGTAGTTCCGAGTTGTCTATACAAATGGTAACTGAATCCTTCATCAATCCATATCCCGTTTATAGTCACGCATCCCTAAATACGTGACAGTATTTTAGTAGTTGTTCCTAAACGGTGTTCCGTGCAACCTCGAGTCTGAGTCTCATTTTACGACCGACGGTCAGTCGGCCCGTCTGTCGTGGCATAAAGCTAACTGAACCCATCTCAGATCCCAAAACTTTATCTTTTATATTGTAACGTCACCGTGGCCATGGTTGCCTGACACAGTTGCTCCTCTGTTACGTCACCACGGGGAGGGGGTGTTTACCGAGCGTTGCGTGATAATGGAAAGGGTGGGGGTATGTGACGTCACTCGTGAGACCGCAGAGTTCACGTGACCCCTACTTCCCGTTGCGCCATCCACGTCACAATATATTTTTTAAAATGGTCTGCAGAATTTCTCTATTCTTGAGATCTTCCATATAACGTGAAAGAATTTAAAATTAGTTTAATAAGCTCCAAGAAGATTCAAAATCGGCAGCGCATAAGAACGTTATCATTTAATTATGGTAGTTTGACAAACCCTGATGATTGTTTAGTGTTTTTTACTATTTCTTCTAAATATGCCTGTACATATTGAATGCCACTTTTATTTCTCAATCTTATAAGCTGCACCAGATTTTCTTTGTTCCCTTAAAGTTCAGAATTATCAAATATTAGCTATAATAATTTTATCCGCGTGCTGAGGTAGCAGTTTGTTATTAAGGAGTCAGGGTAGTGGATAGCCGAACTTTTAGATATAAGTTACGCAACACAATCGGCGGGATAGGATTGCGTGCTTACATGCGTGCATGTGGGCGTGTGTTAGGTGAAAGGAAACTACACTCTGCAGCTTGAAGAACATGTGTCTCGAAAACTGAATACCACATGCGTTTGCAGTTATCGATTAATAGAAATTCTTTCGAGATATCGCTGATTACAACTTTGATTGTGGTCATTGTTTCCTGAGTGACGTGACTGCTTGTATTACAAGTAACTTATGTTCCAAGCAGTCGCTATTCTAAAGAAACGTACACAGATCACAGATGTCGTTTGGATAGAGAATTGAAACGGCGAATCGATCCTCACGACCATAGCCGTGGTCGAGGGTGTACGCTGCTAACATAAGAGAAGAAATGGTATAAGTCTGGCTCCAGAACAGCTTTTTCGTTTAGCGCGAAACCAGATGAAGCCATTAAGCATGGAGATGTATTTGACGAACTCTTCGAAGCCTGAACTTAATCTGAATAACATTTAAAATTTAAGTTCACGCTTCACATAAAATACATCCAATTGTAAATGTTTCTGACGATAGTGTATGTAACACGCGATAGTCGGGTTTTTGGACTTTGTCCATCGTCCCGTTTTCTCAAGATCATCAAAGAAGGGATTGTTTCGGCAACTGGATCAGTTTCCTTCCTCAGGTCAGAAGATGGGACACACCTACTCTGTTTGATCCCTTAGAAAGAGCTAACCTCAATCAGTGGTCTGTATTAGCTCTTTCTAAGGGACCCAACCGAGTAGGTGTCTCCCTCCGTCACCTGAGAACCGAAACGGATCCAGTTTCCGAAACGTCGTATTCTTTACTGCTCTTTAAATACTGAACGGTGGACAAAGTATAAAAACCCAGCAATAAAGAATAAAATACGCCGAGTCTCCATTTTTTTTTTCGTTTTGGCGCTACAGCCTCAATTTTGGCCTTGGACTATCTCCATGAAACTCTTCGTTTCACTTCGGTTCACTAGATCTTAGACATTCGGCAGGACTCCTTGGGCGGGTGATCAGCTTGTCGCAAGGCCTCTACATATACTTAAACACAGAAAAAAACATTTACACACTAAACATCCGTACCCTGAGTGGGATTAGAACCCACGATCCCGGCTTTCGAGCTAGCGAGACAGTGCAAGCCTTAGACCGATCGGCTACCGTGACCGGCTTGAATCTCCATTACCAAGAACAAAATATTAATAATGTTAGAGAAATGTAGGTACATTCCGAGAATCATATGGAACACACGAACATATTCTGAGGACGAAATGCAAAGTTTTTATGTCACATCGGGTAGGATATACATTAATGAGTGTCAGTAAAAGTTTGTTGGTCCACATGGGTTAGTAATGGACCTATCTGCACTAGGAATTCTCTAATAAGAGTTTTTCCTTTCAAGTACTGTTTGGTTTTGAGATATTGCCATGCTTCATATAGTATAATCAGTATTATGAGCTCTAAGCAAATTACAAGGCTGTCATGGTGCGGTTCATGGCCGAGTACCTCACTTGTTATTGCGAAGCCAAGTGAAATATTCTGATATTGGCCTGGAATACTTTCAGTACTGTGCGTTCTTGGAGCAAAGAGCTTATAATGAAACCATTATGGTCAGGTCATGTGTTGTCTGCCCATCAACAGACATGACCTCCGAAACTACTCATCCTGTTTCTAAGAAACTCAGACGTTCAGTCTACGTTAGCAGTAATATATAGGAGAAGCACTGGGGGTGACATAAACGCGTGTTTCTCAACTCAAAGAACAGGGAATTATAGACCGACATTACATAGAACTTATTTGTAAAATATGTGTAGCCCTTATTTCCTTCCGTTCTTTAAGAATGGATAGGCATGTAACACCAGTAATTTTTAATTACAGTCAGATAATAACTTTCGAACCACTATTTCAGAATTAAGTCATGCTCTTGAGGATTTATTTAAATGTTTATTATTACTACTTTATGCTCATGGATACCAACTGTTATCGGTGACATTTGATGACAGTAATACAAGTGATATGTTGGGATTTTGGACTTTATCCATCGTCCTGGTTTTTAAGATAACAAATAAAAAACACGACGTTTCGGAAACTGGATCTGTTTCCGTCCTCAGGTGAAGGAAAACACCTATTCAGTTGGGTCCCTTAGAAAGAGCTAGCCTCAATCNCACAGCCACAGCTGTAAGAACCTGAATTTTTTTATTATGTTATGTCCATCATTTTATACTTTTCAGTCATGCTAGAAGCAAATCCCACAAATTACATCAGTATTTCTTAATATGTCATCATAGAGTTTTACACACTTCAAGCTAGAATTTGTGTAATACAATTGAATGTGAGGACGATAAGATTATTCTAATTATTACATACAATCACTAAATATCTTAATATATTTTCTTACTTCTACCAAACAATTTGGCCCAAACAGTAACGCCAACGATATATTTTCTGGAGTTGAATCGTTTGAGTCTGTCAGCACACCGATTATTCTGACCCAGGTATTCCTTGGATTTTCTCAGTCTCTCCAGGCAAATACTGAGGAAGTACATTAATAAGGCCATATGACCGTTCCCTTCCTCATCTTTCTAATTCATTTTACACTAATCAATCAGCCTAGCACCTGACGCTATGCAGTCTGAAATACTGGCAGATCCCTGAAATAAAAAAAATATGCAAACAAATGGGCACGGAAGTAGTTTCTTTTTACGAGTTTCTTGGGGTGAGGTGAGACGGAGTCTGTTTGGTACGTCGGCCACTATTCGGCCTATTGTACCAGCCCCGGATGGTTTATGATGATGAGTGTGGAGCAGTCTGTGGAATGAGAATTGCCACATGACTTTACCTGGGATCGAACCCTGGCCGCCGCCGCCGTGAGAAGCCGGCGACTACGTCCTCTGTCAAGGATACAGCTGCTAGAACCCTGTTTATGATGTTATTCAGCTAGTATTTTAAAAACAGTGAGCTATCGTGTTATTGAGTTATGGACTTCAAATAGGCAATTATTTTGGCTCCGTCTTTCTGTTAAAGCTTTATAAAGAAGAGATTGAGAAAGGCCACATTAGTAGGACGGTACATAGTCCATTTTTCCGGTATGTAAGCAGATTTCAGAACAGTATACTAGTCCGACCGCGCCACATTGCAGTTGGTTGGGTTGCCTACCTCACTCTGCGCGTCTCCCTCTTTCCTTCCTCTGATATAAATGAGGCAAGTTGCGGCATTTACAAAGTGCTTCGTCCTCTGTAGTGGAGCACCATCAAAACTATGCGTTGGAGAAGAGAGAAATGCCCCAAGTAGGAGCCAGAGCCACTCCCACCTTAGTCCTCTATACGAAAAAATTGCTTCTGTTAGAGCAAGAGATTCTCATAGAGACGCTAAGTTTCGAAACACTGGATTTCGGAAACTTGAAACTACTCACCAAGACACTGTGTCTAATCACTTCTGAATATCTGCATTACAAGTATCTTTTTTTTCTTTTTGCTCCTATCGACAGGCTTTATTCGTGTTAATAGTTACTACAGACGATCTGTTCATTCGCCCAAGGAGCCTACCGTCTGTAAAAATGACCAATGAAACTGATAAATCAGCCATTTGCTCCAAAGTTTGGGGGGGAGCAAAAAATAGATACTGCTGCTGTACTGAACGTGCTTAAAACGGTGGTGCTTCGTATTCTTTGGTACTATTAGCAGAACAGAATATCCGGCCACAGAGATATTTCGTAATTTTCCTTAATCCCTTCATGTAATTCATGTCTGACTAGTCATATTATTTACATCATACATTCATGTTTCATTATTGCTAAATTACTTTTAACTACCTGAAGCGCTTCCTAATAAATGGAAAGAATGTATTCACGCTTAGAACTTACTCTTCCACACATTTCCCGCTGATCTTTTTTTTTCCCCCTTGGCACTACATCCCCATTGGGCCTAGGCCTACCTCCATGAACTTCTCCGTTCACTTCGATTTTTCTAGATCTTACACATTCGGTAGGACTCCGTGGGCGGGTGATCAGCTCGTCGCAAGGCATCTACCTGTACACAAACACAGAAAAACGCACACAAACATCCATGCCCTGAGTGGGATTCGAACCCACGGTCCCGGTTTCCGAGCGAGCGAAGACAGTACATGCCTTAGACCGCTCGGCTACCGTGACCGGCCAGTGATCTTATAGGATGGCGAAATTACGGCTATGATTTATGTTTTGCTATAAATGTTTTTCTTAGGGAAATGAACAGCATCACTGAACAAAATTTGTACGTGTTGCAAAACAAACACACTCATATTAATTGTTAGGATAATTTACTGAGATAATTTTCATATTTTTATATTTAAACGTGCCGTCAGTAGTTGGTGCATTCCTATAGTCATGTTTCATAAATTTATCTTCTTTCAATTCTCTTATGAGTATATAGTACATTCTCAAACCATGCAAAATGTTCATGAATTTCCTATACAGGCACAGGGTGCCTACAGGACTTATTTTCTTTCATTTTTCACATGAGTAACATAACCAAAAATAGTCAGCAATCATAGTGAATGAACTTCGTGTTATTGTCTCAAAACTGCATTTATCTTTGCGTGGTTCGCAGATAAGACGAAAATAAAAGCGAATGAGGATATTCGTACCAAAGATGCATATCTAAGCACTAATTTGGTAATGTTGTAGGCCTACCTGTACATTATGTAATAATATAACATAAAAGTGAGCAATCTCCTTCACACTGGGAAAATTCTCAGTTAAAACAGCATATAAAAGAAATGGCTTTATTACTGTACTAACATGAATAAACTAAGTGTCAACATCAGAATTGCCATTGTCATGATCTCCCCATGTTACCTCTATATTCGTCGCCAAAGTCATCATTAATCATCAATTCAGTACGTCGAGGCGCCAGGGCTTGAATTGGCCGGGAGGTTTCGCAATCCCTGCTGTGTATTGTGCCCCTTGAGAGCGGGTGACGAAGCGGTCGCATGGGACATGAAGGCAGAATGCGACTGTGAACTACATGTCTGCAGAAAGAAAAGTGGGACGCCGTTCAAAGTTTGCAAAAGCGGCTTCCAAAGTCGTCGCAAAATTGCAGCCCTATAAGGAGAACATCGACCGCCTTTATATTCTAGTGGGCAGATGTACCGGGTTCGATTACCGGCGCTACCAGATTTTCTGAGAAGTAGTAGGTCTGGACTCGGGTCCACTTAGCCTCGTGAGGAAAATTGAGGAGGTACTTGAATGGAAAAGTAGCGGCTCAGGTCTAGAAACCGAAATTAACGGCCGTGGGGATTCGTTGCATTGACCACGCGACACTCTCTACCCGCCAATGTTGCATTAACTTCGTCGACAAGCGGCGGTCGCTCGGTCGGTATAGTTCGCTTGCGGACTAAAGCCACTGATTTTATTTTCTGTATAAGGATTATTTCCATTTCTGCATAGAAACGATATAATAAGTGGCTACAAATGGTTTCAATTTATTCGTCTCTTATGACATTGTCATAAAATGAAACTAGATCTACTTACGTATAAATTGTTAGTAATTTGTTTTGTTGCTTTCCTTTCTTTGTTCCTAGGATTACTTAACGAAGCCGAATCAAATGCAGATCGTGTATAGTAATTAATATGATGGTGAATATGACGGAGTATTAGTTAAGGTATTAGTTAAATTGTCGAGGCCTCTTTCGAAAGTAAAGTTGTGTTAATACCTGTGCTTAATTAGCACGTCACGAAGACATCGACGATGAAGGTAAAGTATCACACCTTCTTAATCTGGTACTAGGTGAGATGAGTGGTCAGCTTCTCACCGCAACCACACGTGGAGAGGGCAACCGACACTCACTGAATAAGGGGATCCTCCATGGCGTAGCCTAGTCAGTAAAGTCCTCCAGCACCTCGTCTCCCTGTACTTTGAGAATGCCCTTGTCAGTGTTGTGTAACAACTTCTGTGCTGCAAATATGAAGTTGGATCTCTGTCGTGATATCGGCTGTTCTCGCTGATGCACGTGCTTTTTCCTCAGTCTCTCCAGACGAATGCCGAGACATGACCTTCAAACAGATCACGGTTACCTCCTTCCACATATGTACATGCTTTTTTTTTTTCCTTGGCACTACAGCCCCAGTGGGTCTAGGCCTACCTCCATGAACTTCCGTTCACTTCGGTTTTTCTAGATCTTACACATACGGTAGGACACCTTGGGCGAGTGATCAGCTCGTCGCAAGGCCTCAACCTGTAGACAAACACAGAAAAACGCACACAAACATCCATGCCCTGAGTGGGATTCGAACCCACGATCCCGGCTTCCGAGCGAGCGAAGACAGTGCATGCCTTAGACCGCTCGGCTACCGTGACCGGCATGTACATGCTTACCGTTCATTATTATTTTTTGTCTTGTTCATTTTTATATAACCTGTACAAAAATATGCGTCGTTAATCAATCCAACAATGAAAAACTGGAGTACTATGTCGGAATTTGGTGATTTCCAGTTGGTAAGTGTCCGACAACGTTCGATTTTTAGACGTCCGAATTCAGGATATAATAGTAATTTAAAGGTGGCTATTAAATTGTTCGAAAATTTTGCAAGTTAAAACATCCTAAACTAAGGAAAGTTATACCAAAATTATTCGTATCTTGCCAAAGAAATATGGATCATATTAAATTTTATTTAGCATATGGATGTGATATATTGTCTGTTGTCGTAAGGGAAGAACATATATAAACCTCAAGAGAGGTAGCAAGAAGTTTGAAAAGTTACATAATGAGAAGTTTCACAATATATAATCTTCACAAAATATTATTATGGTGATCTTATTATGGTACATAGATGGGCGTAATATGTAAGTTACATGTGGCATGTAGAAAATGCATACAACATTTTTATCGGAGACCCTGATGGAAAGACAACATTTTGGAAACTTTGGCATAGATGGGAGTAGTATTAAAATGGATCATAGCAGAAGTAGAGTGTGAGGTTTCGTGTTGGACTCGTCTAATTTCATCCACTGGCGGACTGTTAAGTAGGTGGCGATAAACCGTCGGGTTCTCTAAAGACGGAAAATTTTTTGACCAATTTAGGAACTAACATCTTTTCAAGTAGGATTCCTCGCCATAGTGTTGGCTGTACATTGCTTCAAATGTATGGCTTCTGTTTATTCTCGCTCTTCGTTTGTATCCCTGGTCCCAAAAAGTGATTGCTTTCGGTACTCATTGTCCTAGTTAAAACATATTAACATATGGACCCTTGGCGAAAGGTGGGCAGCACGGTGCAGCACGTTGTATGAAAGCCTACGCACATGCTAATTCTGTGTTTTAAATGAAAACCGAATTTTGGAAGGAAGTTATAGTCGGTTGTGAATAATTTGTGCTACTTAAAACTTAATTCTTCGAATAGCAGTAAAATGTAATACCCTTTCCTTTGTGATGCTATTATAATTAATTACTTTTAATAAGCTCGTATTTGTAGCTTCTAATTGCCTCCACTGCTACTTGGGAATTCCGCCCGAATTCTCACTTCCTCTATGAGTACGCCTGTATTTATATGTTCTGTTAGTAGAAAAATTTTTTTGGAAAACAAACAGATGCCTGGGAATTACTTTCTTCGGCATTGCGAAACTAATCAAGTGTCTCAGAGTCTCATAATTTATCAATAAATTCCCTACGTCGTAATCTATGTAGGCAACCTTGCGGAAGAAAAGTCCTGCGGAGGTGTTTCTGAATTTCCGACACGCGTACGAATGTCACAGTGTTGGAAATGGAGTCTAGTAATATTACGAGAGTGGCGTAACGGTCTACGTCATATCTGATGATGGCGCTCTCTAGTTGCTATAGTAGACTGAGTAAAGCTATTGTTATGTCTCCTTTTAACTCTTAACAAGACACGTAAATGTGCAACATATTTATAGTAAAAGAATTGTTTTACTTATATTGGTCTTCATTTCGGCCATGTGTGCTTCATAAATTCATAACAAGAGAATATTAGTATTACTGGTAGAGTGATGATGGTTTGATAAGGAAACAGTTCAAACTTGAATCATTTTAAGGGAATAAAATCTGGCACTGGGAAAAAAGAATTCGTCTGAATACGTCCCACTCTTCGTACATTTATTCATTGGGATATTGCTAATTTATTTATATCGCCAACTTACATTTTCGAAAAATATACGTAACACACTTTGGATATCTTTTTACTTACTCTTAGAGCTGAACCCTTCTTGAGGAGCCGCCAATTCTGCAGCTACTCAAGAATTTCCCAGAACTTTATTCATCCCGAAGGTTCCTTACCATGTTCACAAAAGCCTTCCACTGATCCCTATCGTCAGCCAGATCAATCCAGTACATACCATCCCATCCTATCTCTCTGAGATCCATTTTATTATTGTCAACCCACCTACTCCTTGGTCTTTTCAGTGGTCTCCTTCCTTCGGGCTTTCCCACCAATATCCTATATGCATTCCTCTTCTCCCGCATTCGTGCTACATGCCCTGCCAACCTCATCCTCCATGACTTGATCATTCTACTTATACCGGGAGAATAGTACAAGTTATGAAGCTCCTCATTATGCAGTTTTCTCCAACCTCCTGTCACTTCTTCTGGATATCTTTTCAGTAAATAATATTAATGTAACGACTACAAAAACACAGAAAGTTTCTATGTTTTCCCTTTATGTTTGGAGAATATTAGAGTTTGTTGTGACACGAAATATCCTGATTCACAGTCAGAAGTTGCTAGAAATGAGGAGTAGTGACTTTACACCGCCACGTGCTCTGGGTGTACCTTAATTGATGCGCGCCATTTTCTCCAACTTAGGCTTCAGAAAGTTGTGGCTGCGGAATGAATTTGCTACGTTATGCAACCACAGTTATGATTTCTGAATACGAAGAAGGAAATGCAGAACTTGTGAAGCGAAAATCGGTATTATGAAGGCGAACAACATTTCTTTTACAAAAGTTCTGTCACGGTCTGTAACAGTTAAGGGTGATGTAGTTAACATGCAGTGTAACATTTTCGCATAATGCAATTTAGTGTAGAACTGATGTAGAACTTCGCGGCTTTGAACCGCTCACGCAGTTTCTTAGGGAACCTAAACGGAGCCGTGTAGGCTTAACGTTCGTTACGAAAAGGTTCTGTTGCTATCTTGACGTGTCGCTTCTTGATACTGAAATCGTTTTGTCTCACTTTAGAGCAAGGCTACTCTTGAGACCCACTTTCAACAGTTTAGTGTAGCTGAAATATGTCACTGAGTATAAATACCCTTTCATCTCGGAGCTGAGCTCTTCTTGAGAAGCCGCCAGTTGTGCAGCTACTCAAGAATTTCCCAGCATTTTATGGAACCCGAAGGTTCATTACCGTGTTCACAAGAGCCCTCCACCGGTCCCTATCCTGAGCCAGATCGATCCAGTCCATACCATCCGATCCTATTTCTCTAAGATCTATTTTATTATTGTCCGCCCACCTATGCCTTGGTCTTCCAAGTGGTCTCCTTCCTTCTGGATTTCCCACCAATATCCTACATGCATTCCTCTTCTCCCCCATTCGTGACTGAATATAAATAAGGAATTTGAATTGTTCATTGGAAGGATTTTACCTATACGTTTATAAATTTAATTTATTTTCATATTTTAAACACTTTACATACCAGGATATTTTAAATTTTAAGAACAATATTTTTGGACTGAGTAGAACTTGAAAATATTATTGTTATTTTTAAATAAAACAAACTTACTACTTTTGACGCGTTCTCGACGAAATATTTAAAACACTGCACCTCTTAGCATCGCCGTCTCTGTTTACCGATCTATCTGTCCAGAAGCAGCAACTCAAAAGCTACCGAACGGTATTGAATTAAATTTTACATTAGAAGATTTACAAAATTTTGTTGACATGTTCCAGTTTACGTTAGAATTGGTCGAGAGTAATTGACAGTGTATGAAAACCTAAATGCGATTATTTATACTGTCGAATGATGGATATTGATCGGAACGAAAAAGGTTTTTATCAAACACATATTTTAGTACAAATACCTTTTCCGTGCAAATCTTGCGGTTTTCGAGATAATAAAGCAAAAATGATTTTTAAGCCTTATTGTGTCTTAAGCCAGATATCTAGAGGGAACAAGAGAGGAAACGTTCTAGAACTGTTGCACCATATGTACATTTTATACTTCTTTATTAATTATAGCTCTTGTATGAGTATAAGCAGAACTTGCAATAATAATTACAATTTACAATAATTCAGTCTTTATTTTTATTGAATTTTAGAAGATCTCTTACATTTATTTTTTCTAAGTTCCTGCTCTGCTGGGTTAATATATAACATTACATAGAAAAAGTCTAAACAAGTAGGCCTATATCTGATTATCGATGAAACAAGAGAACAGTTGGGTTCTTGTTTAAGTTGCTTAACTGCACCGATTCATAAATAATCCTTTGAATGATGAATGAGACAGGGAAGGCGATTTTATTTTATAGTGACTGTGATACGGATACAAGAGAAACAAAAAGGGTGTAACATGTTGGAATTTGTCCACAATCAAAAGAATCGATTGCCCTCAACAACAGATTTATAAGAAATAATGGATTGAATTATATTTCAGTTTAATTTCCTGTAACGAATTCTCCAGAATTCCATTGCTGTGGGGAACTTTCGAGATTTCAAACCAACAGATTTGCTTCAAATCCAAGTTGCTTTTACAGTAACGCACTATATGCTCTGATATTTTCACCCAGCTGAGAATGTTATGTGCGAAATAATTGTTCTTCGTCACCTACTATCGGTTTGGCCGTGCCACAACTCAGACGGTTAGTCGCCGGCTTAGGGCCACGCCACAGCTCAAGAGTTTAGTCACTGGCTTCCCACCGCGCCGGCCCGGGTTCGATCCCGGGTCTGGTCAAGTGGGATTTGTCGTGGGCAGAGTGACATTGGGGCAGGTTTCTTCCAAGTACTTCGGTTTCCCCTGCCAATTATCATCGAATGCTCCACATTCATTATCATTATCATCCGTGGCTGTACAGTAGGCCAATTAGTGGTCGAATTACCAAGTGGACTCAGTCTCACCCCGCCCCAAGAAACTACGAGAAACAACAATCAATTTTTCTATTGATGTGAGGGTAAAGCGGCACCTGTGGCGTGGGAATTGGGGAACTACCGGCTGGAGATTCTATCACGAATCCTTTGAGGAAAAACTGGTGCCGTTTTGCTGGTCAGCATGAGCAGTTGATGTAATCTTATAGGGAAGTAACGCTGGCAGTTCCTTTATTGGCCACCTTATAATCTTTTGTTTGTTAATCTGCTATACTGGGTGCGTGAAATACCGCTACAGTAACCGCCCTGAAACTGATAAACCGAGGTTTTATCCCCAGCGTTGAAAGTTGCACGATGCCACGTCGGATCCACAGACTTGAAGTCCGAAACTCTTCCGAATATCTGAAATTATTCACGACCAGTTGCTCATCAATATTCCACTTTTTAAATTCGTAACCATACGCGCATCTCATTGGATCCTAAAATATGGGAAGAAGGAGCAAACAGTTGTCATGGTACTCTTTAGGGGCCTGAAAAAATAATGTATGTGTCTGTAATGTGTCACTGGAAAATATATATCAAATTAAATTATTTATTACCAGCGTAGTAAAATATTTTATGTGGTTGCCAAGTTCGTGTTACACATTTCTGTAAACACGCCATTTTAAACTGAATGCTTAAAACGTATACAAATTACTAAGGGCGTTAGTGTTGCTTCCACCTCAGAAGTTTGAACATCCGTCATTCTTATGTTGTTGCTGAATTAGAAAGTATCGAAATAGGGAGTTTCATATCGTTCAGCTACTCTCTGTGGTATAGAATGTTCCAAAATTTCCGTACCTTAAGAGAGCTCGTTTATTGTGTCTTACTCCTTTTATCACATGATGAGCATCTTCGACCGTGATCATCCGCGCAGACTTATTTATGTATTTCTTTGAGTTTAACACGTCTTGCTTTGGCTCGTTACTGATATATAATAAGCAGTTGGAGGAAGTTTCAGATAGAGATCGTCCAAGAATTTGTGACTAACATTTGACTGAACTAGTGTGGAAAGAATGTGGAAAGAGGCTGGACTGTTCATAGCAGAGAATGGAGGATGACAGTGTCCTTGCATGTCTTCCATTACTTTCTCTTCTGAAACCATCAGTAATATAACCTCCTGTGGCGTGCAACTTTCTGGGCGAGTTGGCTGAAGTGACAGCGCTTTCGGGTTCAAATATTTGCAATGACACCGAATATCCTGAGATTTTCCATGATTTTCCTCGCCTCATCGAAGTAAACATGCAAACATCTGGATATTGTCTTAAATTGAACACTATCGCTGTCTTCTACATGCTTTCCAATTAGCTAATCATGCGATCATTCAATGCTATGTAGTCTGAGTTGCTAACCGTATCGTTAAACAAGCTGCAATTACATACAATAAAATAAACACTACTTAGTGACAGATCGAAAGAATTAAATAATTTTTAATTACTTCATGAGACATTAGTGTGTAAGCATAGCATTTTGTACATACAAGAATCTCTGTGAATGAAGGATAGCAATACAGGTAACATTTTCGAGTTGCACTGGCCCGAACTACTGTACAAGGCGTGTAGGCTGAATCAGAATTGACGTGATACCCCTAAAAAACGTAATTTACAAGTGCTGAAATGTGTTTCTGAACATTAGAAGAGAGTTCTTGGTCATACTCAACAAATAGTTTTCAGCTGGCACGAAACCGCTGTCCTCTGTTCCTGATCGCCCAACGCAAGTCAGTCTGGGATTGAATGAGAGGGAAAATGGGACCGCCCGGCGAGACGTGGAGCAAACTGCTGGAGCGACGGGAGGTCTAGCCATGGACGGCGTCACAACTTGAGTCAGTGACTCTTATGTGTTCACAGTCTTCCTCCCGATAGGTAGATAAATGGTGCCGTTTACCCTTCCTGTGTCAGGCTGTGTATCGGTCAGGCTCAGGTGTACCAAATTCAGTTTTGAGGGAACTGAAGCAGTCGCTTTGGGTCAAGGATTGTGGAGTGATGAAGTAAAGACGCTTAATTAATTATATTCCCGCAGGCTACCAAGTGCCCTGTATCATAGTTCATTGACGTGAGTCACGTCAGGACAGACTTGAGGAAAGGAAGAAGCACGGCGTGTTGCAGAGGTAGGCGGATGACTACAAATAAGAAAAACATCAGCAAGAACTGATGAACAGTGTTACACAGTGCACTATACATAGACAAAGAAACGTTTCAGAAAAATAAAAAAAGAATTTGATTGAAAGAGAACCTGGCGAAAGCTGTTATAATTTATGGATCATCTAGATTTTATGACGTACTGAGCGGTTTGATTTGAGCCGTAACGTTTCTAAGTTATTTTCGGGAAGTGTGAGTTTTTGAATCTCGGTAAGGATATGGGCTATCCTATCTGAGGTTTTTCGTGATTTTCCTCAGTTCCTTAAGACAATTTTTTTTTAATTAACTGTGTATTTACAATCTGCTCTCTTATTTGTGGAGCATTGAGTAAATCTGTGGGTGAGTGTCATGAGTGGGGCATTCATCCTCTGATGAATCCCCTATCAGTCCTGTAGATGGTTGATATTGTTTGCCGTGTCTTCAGCGGTTTCGTGGAGGTCAGTAGGCCACTGCCGTTTTAGTCTCCTTGGCACCTTTGGCGGAGTATTCAGGGCCGCTATGAGTTTGTTGCTATGTCCATCTAGCCGTGCGCTGTATAGTCTCGACAGTCTGCGAATCTCATCACTGACGAAAGGATTTTGGAGGTCGTTGTGAAGAGATAGGTTGGACACATACCAGGGTGCATCTGCGACTGCTCGTAGGATTTTTGACTGTATTCTCTGTATGATTTTTGTATGTGACGGTTTAGCACAACCCCACAGTTGGATCCCGTAGGTCCATATTGGTTTGATGATGCAGTTGTATAGGAGTAGTTTATTGTTCATGGATAGTTTAGATTTTTGTTCCAGGAGCCAAGACATTTCCTTTAGTTTTAGGTTTATCTGCTGTCGTTTGGTTTTTATATGCTTACGCCATGTCAATTTCTGGTCTAAGTGTAGACCTAGATATTTCACTTCGTTTTTAACTGGTATGGGAATGTTGTTTATCGATACCTGTGGGCATACTATTCGTCTTGTTGTGAAGGTAATGTGGACCGATTTGTTCTTAAGACAAATGCGGGAATAATCAGATATGGCTTGTCACGACTACTTCCTTCAAGTTCATGCCGCCAGTCGGCGCTGCTGTTTAAGCTCCAGACACCGTCGCTAGATAGAGCATAAGTAGTTAGTTCATAAATAAATAACTAAACAGATAAATAAGTCAGGCATGTTATTTAACAGGGTCTCATCAACAGTTGGGTATATAAGCTATAGTTTCTAATAACGCCGGTAGAGTGGGACGAATGAAGGGTATAATGGAAAGGGATGGTGGCCTGTTGTAGCGTTCTGTCCCAGAATTCGCATGGTAGGATTAAGTACATAATGGATTCGATCTATGGACCTTCCGGATTGGAAGCGTCCATATGGGAGCTACATTTTAGATAGAAAACAAATTTAAAATAGGAAGAAACAAGAGAAATATGAAAGTTATAATTATAGAAATAAGGAGCAGATTAGTTACTAGGAGCTGTGGAAGGAGTCACGCGAAAGAGTAAATAGTTACGAAGATGCATGTTACAGAGCTGACTTCATCTATACGTCATACGTATGCAATCATCTGTGTGTACAGGTATAATGTACTATATAGCTTGCCCTCATGCCACCAAATAGTTTCAGAATGTGTATATTTTTATTTCATAGACACCCATCAAGAAGTAAGCCAAACATCTGACCTTTCATCAAGATACATGTTTGAAACCGGAATAGGTCTGTGTCCTACTCCGTAATATGTCAAATAATAAAGAAATGGGCAGATATGAGGCAGAAAACAGGCACGAAAACAAGGCTGTGTATAACAGGCATAGTTACTTAACAAAATGAAATGCATTCTGACAAATTATACACTATTTATAACGTTAACTGAAATTATAAAACCTTGAAACCTTTGTTGTTTCGTTAATATTTATATTTCCTTCTTCAGATGACATTACATGTGTCTGTCTCCGTCGAATAGTTAGCTCTCCTATTTCGTATTTGAGAGTGCAGTGGTTTGATTCAAGGCCTGGGGCAGGCTGTTCTGGCTGAAGTTTCTCTTATTTTCTGCAGTTCCCCTAGAAGAATTCTGAATTAGTGCTTTAAAAATGAGAAATATATAGGTCACTGTAAGTGTGCTTTATATAAATAGATAAATGTAACTAAAATTAAGAGGACTTACTGTACTTTCACTGCCTGTACATGTCTGTCAAGTATAAAAATGATTTTGAGGGAAATATATGTACAGTAAAACCATTTAATGCCATTTTCCCATGAACGGGTAAGCGACTTGGCATAATGATTTTAGCGCAAGAATGACCCTGCAAGATTTAAAGTTTAGGGAAGATTAATTCTCCGCCGCCATAAGTCAGGAGTAGCTCACCCTCTCCCTAGGGATTAAGTCTCTTTAGGCAGAGTGGGGTAACCACCCTGTCAAAATGAATTTCCGTCAAGGGAAAGGAAACCTGATTTCCGAGGGTTTAGACCCTGAAGATACCTTGAGACGGAAGCTGTTCCCTTGCTGCACCGCATCACGAAACTTCAGCGACTTGCTGTGCAAGCTTTAGAAAATCATCAAGTGAGAAAATATCTCATTGAAGATTAATGAAAACAAAGTCTATTTCATTGATATACCTCACAGCGGCTTTCTTTTTAAGTGATTCGGAAAAAAAGAGCCCAGAAATCTGTAACAGCAGTAAATTCT
This sequence comes from Cryptotermes secundus, assembly GCF_002891405.2. Classification (NCBI taxonomy): domain Eukaryota; kingdom Metazoa; phylum Arthropoda; class Insecta; order Blattodea; family Kalotermitidae; genus Cryptotermes; species Cryptotermes secundus. Next base: position 497,857 of record NW_019739942.1, read on the forward strand.
GTGACTGAAAGATATGTATAACTCCCTCTACTTCATTTTCGTTCTTTGGCAAGTCCATCTGAACACAAATTATTATTCACAGAATTACTGGGTTTTTGTACATCCACCATCATTAGAATCTTTAAGAATCTACACATTAGTTCTGTTTGTATTTTATGAAGTAAAGTTGTTCCTGTGCTTAACTAATTAAGTACAACGCCATGAAGACGTATGTGTGAGTGGATGTATAGATCCACGTTTTCTTTTTCTTGGCACAAGTTGGTGATGAGTGGTCAGTTTCACGCTCCGACCGCTTTATCCCCGGAGATAGAGCCACCGGTTGCCATTGGATAGGAGGCTGGGTAGGAGGCAGAGCCGACCTGGAAGACATGGAGAAGAGAAAATTCTTGAACCTACCAGGACTCGACCTCCGACCCCTCGGTCATCCAGCCCGTATCCAGTCGCTATACCCACTGTGCTATCCCAGCTGCCTATTTTAGGAAGTACAATATTGTTTTAAATGTATGACAAGACATTTCTGATAGGAGATAGAAGATTCGACAAGTTCAGTATATGATTCAATGTTGTCTTGATACTTAGTATAGACTTATCTTTCTTCTCTTATCGTAAGAAGGAAGGTTACCCGCCGTTGGCTTAACGGCTATCAAGGATTTCATCTCAATAGTTGCTATATAAGGCTTTAACTTCTGAGTAGAATGATGGATTCTATTGTTACCTGTTCGTCTCCCTGCAACTCACCAAATTATTTCTTTTCTTGTTTTCTTTACTTCTTGTTTGACTCTTTGTATTCTCGCCACTCTAGGGAGACAGAGAGAGATACAACATTGCGATTACGTCAACCATTTCAAATTTTATCATTCTCTATCACAATGAATTAGTACCCGTTCCCTTACATTTCTTGAAACAATGACGCTGTAATTCCCTTGTCGGTGAAACGAAAAGGATAGTCTTGTTTGGGAATCTTCGGACGTGTAAAATATGAGAGGAACTATTGAGGAATGTTTGTCTACGAGCTACAGAGCTTGTAGTATGTATATTATGCTCTTCTACAGCGTCTACACAATGGAATGTTAAGTCGTGTATCATCTCACGAAGGCCGCGCCATAGCTCAAGCGGTTAGTCGCTGGTTTCCCATTTAAAAATACAGTGATCTCATCGGGAATCGACCCCACGACCTTCCGGCTTCTAGCATAGTGCCTCAACAACTGCGCTACCGCGTGCTCCAAAGAGGTACATAATATTTGGTTTACTTTCTTTGCCAGCAAGCGAAATAGCTCTATGACCTTGGCCGGTATCAAAGGTATGTTCTTTCGAAAACACAGCTGGGAAGTTGTAAAATACAATTCTATACTTTTATTTAAAAAAATTTGACAAAATACCGCAATTTTATACTGTCACAATATCATACTCATGTCTGACAGCAACATCACAAGGCGGAATCAACTGAAAAATTGAATGAGGAAGAAAGATGATTATGAATTGCAAATTGAGTATAGCAAGGAATTTTCGATGGCTTCTTTCGCCTGAAGGCTGTAAGAGAAAGGTTGATATGAGCACCCCATCTACCGGCTAGAATTCATGTATACTCGTATAATGCGTGAGATTAATCGCAGCGCAGACTTAACGTTAAAAAATCATGTTTTTTTCTAATTATACTTTGCATGTTTCGGTCGCAATCTGTCATCCTCAGGTGATATACACAAATCAGTTAAGTTCAGTTTTTTTGCAAACAAAAATGTATAAAATGCGAAGAGAATTATGGATTAAGTCGAATCCTTCTTAACGTTATATGGACAGAGGAAATATAAAATTGAAAATACCTGTTGAATACAAATATTTGCAGTCGGTTTTTAATTCTTAGATACTTGTGAAATTTGTCCAATTCGATTCTTATTATATTAGTTCGATATTTTACACTCGTAAGCTACAGGCTTATGCCCATCTTCCGCGTACTGTCTCTGTCGGTCACTCCAAGCCAAACCAAAATTTTATGTTATGAGTTTGAAGTACGCCTTAATAATTAACATAAACCGTAAATAATCTTATAAAGAAAAACTCTGCATGCAAGTCTAAGGTAAACCAGGTCGGCCTAGGTTATTATCATTGGATTGTTCTCAACCGGCGTCAATTTAATCCCACTTCACATTTTTCTCTCTCTGAAACCAAATCTCTTAAACGAACTGACGTTTGCTTATGTTATTCTCTACATAAGCGTCCAAGAGTCTATGACGTTCATGCCACGTTTTATATAGAGTCACATGAAACAGATTTGTACTTAGAGTTCTTTACTTCACAAATGATTTGTTGCCTTGCCTGACTCAGACATTCTGTCGTGTAATTCCACACACCTGGTGAGAGAGATAAGGAGTTCCAATTCTAGTTCTATTATTCTCGACGTGAGCAACGACAACTGAACCATCCTTACTTATCTGGTCATTAAACGGGCCTCAACAATGGAGTCACAATTTCCGTGGCATGAACCTTCTGGAAGTGGATTATTGGTAAAGGTTTTACCTTTTTAGCTCTAATGAATGTCACCACCTGTTCTTTCCTGTCATTTATTGTATGTCGGGAGATTTACATTCTTTACCGTCTCTGTCTTTAGATTGTTTCATTATGCATTTCTTGCACAAAGTGTACGAAGCAATCGCAAATTATATTCCCGTCCCCCTCACAAACACCTCATTTCACAAAACGGAGAAGTTGTATGTCATAAATGTTAGATTTCGTTAAGATGTTTTTATTTGTAGGTGAACATTTAACGAAATATGGAAAGAAAAAAACCGTTGCAAATCTGCATTGTGTGATGTCAATGATACTGCAACAGTGGGTTGGTATGTGTGATAAGTAAACAGCAAGGTCAGTGGGGTACGCAAAAAAAAAAAAGGAAGTGTCTGGAATAGAGCCTAATCTGTGTATTACATTGGAGTGTACAGTTTAATCCTTGTTTAAAGATCCAATCCTACAAGCTTCCAAAGGCATTCCGTTGGATTTCTATTATTTTATTTTTTTAGAAATGATAAAATGCAAAATGACTGCCTCTGTGGTCTAGTGTTCAGAGTTTCTGGCTACAGATCCAGAGGTCCGGGTTCGATTCCCGGGGCTACCACATTTTCTGAGAAGTAGTGGGTCTGGAACGGGGTTCACTCAGCCTCTTGAGCCTAACTGAGGAGCTATTTGAAGGAAATAGCGGTTCCGGTCTAGAAAACCGAAATGGACGGCCGTGGGATTCGTTGCGCTGACCACACGTCACCATCTATCCCCTAAATTTGGTACTAACTTGGCTGACAAGCGGCGGTCGCTCGGTCGGTGTAGTTCGCTTGCGGACTAAAACCACGGAATTTGTTTTGTTTTTGTTTGTACAATGCACAATTCAGCATGGGCACCATACTCTTGCTTCAGATAGGCCTAAGCTTTTTTGCTTCAAGTACAACTACATTTCGAGGAAGCTATTTTAGTAAAGAAGGACTGATCCTTTACTACTGCAAGGCAAGTGCGAAACACTTGTGATAGACCTGAAGCATATTCAGTACATAACGTTTTCATGCGGAGTTGTGGATCTCACTTATCTCGTTTATTACTTCAGTATGGATATCATCATTCTTGCCGATCACAATGCGTTGTTCCACGCTCCGCGGTACCTTCTGTTCACTTATCACTCTAGCAACTTCCAGACAGGACCAAACAGGTTCTAACCCTAACAGGAGGAAGGGTGGAGGTTGTGGCTTCACTCTCTCAAGGTCGCACAGCTGCTGCGCAGTGTGGCTTGTTTACAAAAAAATCAGTCCCGGTCATATTTGAACCACCTAGTTCTTTAAAGGATCCTCGTCTTTTTCCTTTGCCCTACAATTGTGGAATAGGCTATCCTATTTACCAACGGCATTCCTCATATTTCGGTTCTTGAACTCCAGTAGGAGTACAAATAAGAGACGGAACAAATTTAGTCTCAGAAGTTGAACATTCATTACAGGCTTTAGAAATCTCACCATGATCATTTTCATGCAGAAATTCCCATACACATTTTCAGGTTTTCCAATGAATATAAAGCCTTAGATATATACTTTGCATGTCCTTTAGCCAGATTTAATAAAATTACATGTAAAAATTATGCGAATATAATAAATCAAGGGGGATTTTCCTAAATATTACATGCGAGAAATTATATTAATAAATACTGTTGCACCAACTTCTCATACGTTGTATTCTGTTTCTGTATCTTGTCTTAAGGATGCTAAATATGCGACTGTATACTTCTTTGATTAAAATGTGCCCAGGGGAGTCATGACATCTTAATTCAAGGTCCGAAACTAGTAAGCGTGGAAGGAGAGGCATCAAGCCTGCCTGCCTCTTTGAGTAAAGATATGATTTATTGTTAAGTTGCCCGCTGTTCTAAAGAGGCGTTAATATTAATAACCGGTGTCGAGCGAAACAGCAGTCGTCCGCATGCCAACTGTTGTGGTCATCTGTCTTTGGTCCGCGGAGCGACGTGTTTGGTTTCCGCCATTCATGCTACTGCAGCGATAGATGTCTCTCTTCTTCTGTCTGTAGCTGACTGGCTGCCTTGAGCGTCAAACGTATCTCATAAATGTAGAAGTATTGTTAATACTTGTTGTCTCTTTAGATTTACGCACCTACTTCTGTTACGAAGCTTGTGGGTGGGAAAGATGTTTATGACTGATACATCAGATAGACTTGTTGTTTGAGCAGTGCGAGGCTAGTTGGACATATTTCTCTGAAGAATGTCTGGCGGAACTTAAAAAGATATGAAAGGGCCGATCATGTCAATAAGGACACATGGCACCTTCTCATTCAGATTCTTTTTGGGACTAAACTTCTCGGTTTGAGTCCGTTTAATTTTGTATTTTCAGCATAATTTATTCATTCTGTAAGAAGAAATAAATTTAAGTATCATATCCACTTGTATGCGTGTATGTTTCATGGTACCTTTTAAGTCAGCTGACGAGTTTTCGTGAAACTTGGCAAGAAAGTTTTACCATTGAAGTTTTTTTTGACCAGAATTTGTACTAACATTTTGCCCATGCATAAGTCTGAAGTGGAAGCTATGCTAGAAACTTTTAATGCTCGTATAAGGCATTAAAATATTGTTTGGTAACAGATCTTTGGAAGATATGCAGCTTTTACGAAGGTGAGGTGTTGAGTAGAATGTAAGACGACAATATATGTGTGCAAGCTGATTTACATTAAATAAGGTTAACCTATAAAGAGTTTAGTAAAATAAAGTAAATAAAGTAAAGGTATCCCCGTAACAGGCCTTGGGGGCCCATAAGGTTGGGAAATGTTGAGGTTCCCACATTTTCTAGACAATCGGCTCATAGATGGCGGCAAGTTTGTCAGCCTTACTTGCCGGCCTCCCTTTACCCCCAAGAATATTCCTGGCACTCATTTCTGTTAGAGGTTGAGTCGACCCCAGGCCCATATTGCGACTGGAAGGAATAGGTAAATTGGAAAAATCCCCTTCATCTGGATTCGATCCCGCGACCTCCCAGCTTGTAGCATAGTACCTCAAACAACTACGCTACCGCGTACCCCACTATAAAGAGTTTATCATTGAAAATGACGAATTTACGGACGTTGATCATAAATACAGGTGCAATTTAAAGCATGTTTTTGTGCATTAAAATTGCATATTTGTTTTACTGTGAGATTTTACCTGATAATACCTTACCGCAGGTCACTACTTCTACTTCTGTGCTCTTGATATTAAGGACGAGTTTTTCTAAGTTTCATTTGACGATAGACAGCAGTAAGATATGTTATTTCGCAAGTATTTTGGAGGCCCTGGAACTCATGTTATTGCCTGTGTTTTTCAGGCTTCACCTAGCAACTTCAGAAAAATTCGTGTATTATGTTGAACGTTTCTACAGGATTATGGTCACGTAATGCTGTTTTTGTATATGATTCTACTTTAATCTGACAGGTGAGGAGAATGAAAAGACGCCTTCCTCCGCGTCGGATCCTGGACAGCAGTCGGGGGCGACGCCCCGCTATGATGTCACTCTGGAAGGTCTCCAGTTGGCATTAATGGATCGTCATAACTTCCCAGGTACGAAATCACTAAGGAAAATTTCAAGTCTCATTAAACGTAGACCTTATAAGATTAATATCTGCTGTTTCACGATTCTATAAAGCTTTGTGACAATGTTGGGTTCATGATACTCTTATTATGTTGCACATGAAACTAGCATAAAATATGCATGACAGTTTCAGACCCACATTAACATTTCTACTTAGATAAGTACAGAGTTAGACATCTTAGTTATTCCTTATACTTGAAAGATTCCTAATGGTGACGCCATGTACTCTTATCTTTCTTCCTGTGCTTCGATCTACAATCTTGCAGAAAATATCTTAATCGGCCGAACAGATTATCAGATTTATTAACTTTCTGAATTTCTCCGGTAGCCTCTCTGTGCGATATCTGCCAGTTTTCGTCTCAGCTTGTGCATCAGGCTACTAATTTCTGCTACGCTTCGAACATATTTTGCTGATACGTATTTCAGGTTAAGTGACAAACGATACTTGAAATTTCTAGGTTATATTTCTTCTTTATCCTCTGTCGTTTTCTCTTATGTCACGTCCTTACAAATTGAGCACTGGAATTCGTTTTTATGTGAGAGGTGGTGTATAGACAAGAGCCCATTTCACCACGAGTTGCTGAAATACGAGGGCAGTTACGAAAATAACCCGGGTGAGTTGTTACCAAAACAAGCAACGAGAGAAAACAAATTATTATATCCAAAAATACATATATATTGAAGCTACTTCTCAGCGTAGTCATCGCAGAAATTGAGGCACTTATCATATCGGGGAATGAGGTTTTGTATACCTGTGTCAAAGAAGTCTGCCGCCTATGAGCTAGGCCACGCTTTGGCACCCCAGTTCCTCATTACGGCTGAAGCGCTGTGATCCCAACCAGTTCTTCAGATAGGTAAACAGGTGATAGCGCTTGGAGCAAGATCAGGGTTGTAAGGAGGGTGGTCAAATAAGTCCCAGTTGAAATGATCAGCAATGCTCGAGAGCAAGCAGCTGTATGCGGACGCGCCTTGTCGTGGAGGAAAACTACACCGGATGTCACCATTCCACACCTTTTGTTCTGAATGACCCAAACCAGTTCTTTTAGTGTTTCGCAGTAGATTATTGTGTTCATTTGTTGCATGAATTCCACCATGAACAACCCTTTTTTGTCCCAGAAAGCAGTTGATATCAGTTTTCTGGCAGACAACGTTTGTTGAAAATGTTCCGCCTGTTTGGTGAATGTGCGTGCATCCACTGATTAGACTGCTCTTTGGTATCAGCATTCACAAATGAAACCCAGTTTTCGTCACCTGTGGCTCGTACGATATGACTGAGGAATTGATAGCCGTCTTAGTGGCATCGTTCTAAAAATTCAAAGCTGAGTTTTTTTTTTCTGCCTTTTGGGGGTTCCATGATATTTTTCAGATCCCATCTTGCGCAGGACTTCTGATAACCTAGCCTAACTGTGATAATCTCGCAGAGAACATCGAGCGAAATTTGTGGAAATTCACTCGAGTGTTCTGAAATTGTGAAGGCCCGTCTTTCACTTTGAAAAAGATGGTCGGCCGCCCACTTCGCTCTTTATCATGAACATCTTTCGCTATTTTGAATATTGCACACCATTGTCTTTCAGTTCCTTCATTCATTACATTTTGGCCATAAATCGCCGCGCATAATTCACGATGGATTTCCGCCGCGTGGATGATTTTAGCATGAAGAAAGCGGATAATAGCGCGAATTTCGCATCTGGTGGGATTAGCAATTGCAGGACACATCATAACTTATTCTGTAGAGACAGACAAGAACAAACACTAGGTGACCAGTTCTGTGATGATTTGGAAGGCAGGAAGTCATGTGGTGCTCCCTGGTATGCCCGAACTCTCCCCCTCTTTTACGAAGTTGTCTACAATAAACGGACTTTACTTTCCCAATAGCCTTCGTCTAATTTCTACTTTGCTTGCAATTATTGTCTGATTTATGTGGTTAAATGTTCATGTTGGTGAAAGCTAGCAATGAGATAGGAATACTTGCTTATTCTGGTAAACTTCCCATTACATATAATACTTCAAACTAACTACACCAGTACATTAAACTATGGATTGAGTAATGGAGTTGTTTCATTTTCCCCTAAAAACATTTTTCGCTATTGAATAATTTGCTTAGAGTAAGAAAAATTACTTTAAAAAATGGAACATAGTGGTTTAGCGAGCCGGGATAGCGCAGTCAGTATAGCTACAGGCTACGAGCTGGACGACCGAGGGGTCGCAGTTCGAGTCCCGGTAGGGTATAGAATTTTCACTTCTCGATCTCGTCCAGACAGGCTCTGGGGTCCACCCAACCTCTTTTTCAATGGTACTGTGTGCTCTTTCCCCGAGAGTAAAGCGGCTGGGGCGTGAAGGTGACCACTCACCTCCAACTAGTTCTAAGGTCAGGAAAATGCGGATCTATACATCCACTCCCCCATACTCCTTCATGGCGTAGCCCTTAATTAGTTAAGCTCAGGGAAAAAATTTACCTTTTTTTACCTTTTACATAGTGGTTTAGCTGTCCGTCTCTTCGGCTCGGAGAACCGTTTCGTTTCTAAGCTAGTCAGGAGCTGAAGCGCAGTAACCCGACACTTTGTAAAATGCGTGGAATGTACATCCCTACGGGGAGACGGGTTACTTAACAAAGGTGTCGTATATTCCTATTGCTATTCATTTCTCTCCAATGGCTTCACCTTATTATTCCATTTCATGCAGCATAATGTACACGCCTACGCTGTTCTCCTGCTAAGTTTTCGTGTCTCGTATTTGAGTACGTCTGTTTCTTAGCAGGGCAAAAAATAAAATATCACTTCGTTGACTATACAAGATAGACATGTACAAGTTATAAGAAATCTTAGCTATATAACAATACGTCCCTCGAAAATCGTTCAATAAAAATAATACCTTGCCCCGATTTCACTAATTAGTTAGTTAGTTAGTTATTTAGAGAGGGTGGGTTTCCCCATGCACCGCGACCAGTTTGATCTATTTTGCTTCCATCTATGATANATACAAGTTATAAGAAATCTTAGCTATATACGTCCCTCGAAAATCGTTCAATAAAAATAATACCTTGCCCAAATTTCACTAAATACTCGTATGATATTCATGTGTGTCCGCTGTCTGCCATGAGTTCTGTGTACTGTCCTGAATAGGCCACCACACAGACAATTACAAGAGGAGTACGAGATAGGCTGANGTGGGCACGTTACCTCTAGACTACGGAGGCCGCTCAGATTTCACTAAATACTCGTATGATATTCATGTGTGTCCGCTGTCTGCCATGAGTTCTGTGTACTGTCTTGAATAGGCCACCACACAGACAATTACAAGAGGAGTACGAGATAGGCTGAGTGCATTCTACTACTACTACTAGCTCTATCTATTGAGCCAAACTGAGTAGGTTTTACCTGAAGGCGGAGACAGAATCCAGTCTTCGAAACGTTGTGCTTTGACAAATAAACATGACGGTTTTTAGATGGCGACAAGACGATGGATAATGTCCAAAAACATAATATTTCTACCAATGTATCATCATCATCATCATCATCATCATCATCACAAACTTTTAGATTTTAATAGGTTAGCATTTAGCATGTAGCTCCGGCCGTCATAACTGCTAGAAAAATATTCTTAATTATTTGTTTTTAGGACAGTGGGTCGGCCGTCAGGGTCCTCTAGAATGGCAGTGAAGTGAGGAATCAAAACTCTTTGCCCGGCATCGAATGTTAATCGTCAGTTTTCGAAGCAACTACCCTAAAACTAAGTTATGACTTATCATGATTCTCAGCTTATGTAAAGACGTGCCGTAAAATGGAGACCTTACTGAGCCTGGAATATATGTGATAGCGATTATGAAATATGAACTGGAAAGGATTTGGAAGAACAGATCGCACTTCGTTTCTTTGACAGTGCCCCCACATTAGTTTGGAATGACGCAGGAGAACCACGAAGAATATCAACCGCGATAACTGGCCGAAGAAAAGGAGTTAGAACCGAATACCTCCAGCTTAAAACGTACAGGCATTTGAGATAAACCAAGCTTCCCGATACCATTTTTATTGGTTTGGGAAATTGAATAAACAAGTAAATAAATAAACTGGAATTGTGTGTTTTCAATTAATTGAAATTGTATCGTAGTTTGTCAACATACAAACATAAATTTAGTAAAACGCAATAGCGTAGTTGGTTGAGACACTGTGCTAGAAGCCGGATGGACGTGGGTTCGATTCCCGATGAGGTCATTGGATTTCTTCAGTTGACCTAATACTTTAGCCGCACTATGGTCCTTGGGTCGACTCAGCTTTTGACAGAAATGAGTGCCAGGAATTTTTCTGAGGTTAAAGGACGGCCGGCGGGTGAGCCTGACAACCTCACCGCCATCTGTGAACCGACTGTCTAGAAAATGTGGGAGCCTCGACTTCTCACAATCCTATGTGCCGCCAGAGCCTGTGACAGGGATATCTTTACCTTTTTCTTTTGCACGTTAACATCACTACATTTTCTTTTGTTAATGTGATATTGCAAAACATGACATAGTTTCACCCATACATCGATAAGGGTTCGAAACTACGATTCTACCATCGAGGTCTTACCGGCCACTCCTATAGCACTAGGTGCTCATTTCAATCTCTGAAACTATCTCCTTTCCTTCCTAGACATATGCATAGTCGGCCTACTTCATGAAATATTTCCTACCATTCTTAAACATAAAGTACGAAGATGTTAGAAAATATGTGGTACAATTATTAGGACCTTAGCTGCTATAGTTAGGAAGGTGATACTAACATTCTATAAGATTATGGCAATACTAAGTCTTCTCTGTTGAACTGAGTTATGGACGCTTACAGTACAACAGAAGGGTAGTTTGGAAGCTGCGGAACTGCGCCTGTCATGATACCGATTGATTGATCACAGACGCAGTGAAGAGGTAAGAGAGGAACTACAAATCGGTGGTATAAATTTAGTAACTGATGATTATCAAATAAAGTGGCCATAAAATCTAGGAAGAATTGACCACAATAGATTTCCTCAGTTACGCCCAGACTACAAACCCAGAGGCTGAAAAAACCAAAGACGCCCATGCAAAAATGTAGAGAACAGTTTTTAGTTTAAAATTTGTAATTTTACACCTTGAAGCCGGAACAGGTCCTTAGAAAAGACTAAATCATGGTCATGACGATTGATAGAAACCGCGAAAAACCTTTCAAGATACTGGGTCTTCGGGCAGAGATTTGAACCTGTAATCTCTCGATTACGAAGCAGTTGTGCCATCCACTCGATCGCCATTCGGTCAAATCCTAAATGCTTTTAGTCTTTTAAAAAATTATGTGTTATTATATCAGGATAGTATTTTAAAAAATCTTCCGACTTATTCACGATTGTCCATTGTCTAATATCTATTCGATGCCGTAGCACGCATAAAAATGATACTTTTAAAAGTAGATAACATATCCTTAATCTTTGATTCAAAGTAGAAATTTGCAGCGTTAAGTATGAGTTAATTAGATTCAAATTCTGCGTATTTAATTGTGACAGAAAGGAACAGATGTTTCCTTCAAAAGAAATACGACGGTGCCTTACAGATACTGAATGCGTTATGTGTACTTACGCGCCGGAATCTTAATGTGCACGCAGATACAGTTTCTTAAGAAGTGAACGTCGCACCACCCTCCCTCCCTCAAGCAGCCGCAAAGCGAAATGAAGCCAAGCGGTTTACACTATACGATAATATACTGTGTTACAACGGGTTGTAACATTTTGAAAGACAAAGAAACTGTCTCTTGTGGAAATGAGAGACGGGAAGAATAATAATAATAAGAAGAAAAAGCATGGAGTAGTCTCAACAACTACAGAACTGCTGCTTTTGTTCTATTTCATTTTCCTTGTATTGTTATGAGTCCTTTTATCTTGTATTGTTTTTATTTCGCCTAGCAACGAAACTTTGTGCTCCTTGGCAACAATAGGAAGTCTCGTATTGTTGTGCTCTTTGTTTGCGTTTTATAATCTCTCATAACTCGCTGGTAGTTTAAAGGTATCTAATGCAAAATGACAAGATACTGCAACATGTTGCCTCTGAGAATGTTTATAACTTTTAAGAAGAAGCCATTAACAAACGTTTAGTCCTAAATCCTGCAACAGTGGAAGGGTTTTCGTAAGGAGTGCAGCTATGCGTCTGCAAGTTGCAAAATTGTCTAGTCTCAGTTTGGATAAGCCGACTTCTGGACCATGACCCTAACCCAGAGTCTCTCGAACATGAAACACAGTGATAATCACTACTCCACAATATTGGTAAGGAACGAAAGCTAAAAAAATCCATAAAGTGTCTGTTACACAATAAAGAGGTCATAAAAAGCGTATTAACTCCATATTCTGCCCTCAGTACTCGGGAAGCAATTGCATCGCTTTCCGAAGTTATCAGCTCTGTTGGTGTTCGATATGTAACAATGGGACAATGCGTAGCGGATTGAATTATCTCTCTGTAATACCTCCAGCAGGAGTGTCAGAATGACGTCACATAAACGCGACTCTCTCTGTCACTTGTGTTTTCAGTAATAACGAACAATTCGCCTGAGGCAGATTCCTTGCTGCTTTTCCTCGAACCCATCGCTGCTCTTCACCCCTTTTCTTCTTTTACAAGAGGGGCGAATATTGAGCGTGGTTTTAATGCTTTACCAAAATACAGAGTGCCAAAATATTCGTCAGTTATGTTTATAGTGTTTTGTTTTGAATTTTGCTTTAATTTTAAAAATTTTAAAAACTTATAATTTAATTATTTAGACGAATGAGTGAAGTTTAGAGGTTCTTACAAGAATGGGAAATGTGATTCACGCATATTTAGAATGGAACATATTGCAATTCAAGTAAAACTCATGAATAAGGGATCACTAAAGAGTTTCGACTCATATCTAATGTATTGTCACGTGTCCGAGGTTCCGTGACGAATAGTAACGGGGTCTGGATTGGATGATTTGATTTATTGTCTCCTTCTTTGCAAATACAACCAGTTATAATGTGTCGCGAACAGTGACTATTTAAGACTCGCTCCATTCCTTACT
>NW_019739942.1:511071-512133 GCF_002891405.2 Cryptotermes secundus
AAACTCGATCTAATTCCAAATTTCTAATTCTCTAATCTCCTCTTGCTCGAAAGTCAAAGTCACATTGGACTGACGGTCAGTCAGTCAGTCAGTCAGTCAGTCAGTAAGTCTTGGTGTTGAGACCAATCTGGGGCTCATGACCAGATATTTATTACTATTTGACAGTTACCGTCTTGTTTTTGTGGGGGCGCGCACTCTGACGAGAGAACGGATCTGTCTTTTGTATATGCTGCTGGTCCTTACCAGCGTAGTCCTTCTCGGGTCCGAATCCCTTGGGACTTGCGACCATATTTTACTGTCTCAGATTTGAGACTTCCCATTTCGTCGTCTCCTACGACTCGCAGGGTCATGTGGAGGTATTCGACCCCGCCTCCACACGGATTTCTGCTCTTGCTGAGTCTGAGTCTTATGTTACTACCAACGGTCAGTTGGCCAGTCTGTCTTGGAATAAAACACCCATCTGGGGCTTAAGACCAGATCTTTAATACTGTGAGACAGTTGCCTGTTTGTTGATGTGGGGCGCTCTCTCTGACGAGATGACGGGTCAGTCATTTACAATTATTTCTGGCCCTCGCCAACGCAGTCATTTTCGGGTCCTATTCCCGTGGGACCCGTGAACATAATTTACTGTCTTAAATTCGAGACTTCCCTTTTCTTCGCCTCCTACGACTCGCAGGGCTACGGTGGAGGTATTCGACCCTGCCTCCACACGGCATTTTCTTGCACCCGGTCTAGCGCATTTATCTGTCCCTTCCTGTAAGGATCCCAGAACGGCGCCCCATATTCAAGAATCGGACGCACTAGTGATGTGCAGGCTAAACATTTAGTGTTTCCGTTCCCATTTTTAAAATTATGCATTGTAAAATGAAGTGCCTTCCAGGCTTCTTTGCCGTGTAATTAACGTGTTCAGCCCAACTTAATTCGCTGCGTAAAATTATCTCCAAGTATTTACAACTGCTTGCTTCCGGAATTACTTATGTCCCGTAATGAATAATTTAGTGGTTCCGTCACTCGGGCTCTCGTGAAACAAACTGCCTTGCTTTTAGCTAGATTAATTATCAT
>NW_019739942.1:512191-619464 GCF_002891405.2 Cryptotermes secundus
TACACGAGGAACAGCAGTGGACCCAGTGCACTTCTTGCGGTACTCCTGGCCTTACACTGACGTCATCAGATAATTTTCCTCCTACTCTAACTCTCTTATCCATACAACTACCCTCGAGTCCACTCCCGAGGCCGCAATTTTCGTAAGCAGCCGATCATAGGGAACTAAATCGAAAACCTTCGAAAAACCTAATAGCGTTTATCTTACTTCCGTTATCCAGTGAGTCTGCAGTGTCCTGGCAAACTGTTACTACTTGACATTCACATGAATATTCCGGCCTGATTCCATGTTGACCTTCGAATAACCAACTCTTCTTATCCAAGATTTTCCTCAGTACGACACAATAACGTGTCCCATTTGCTTGCAGACTACTGAGGTTAAACTGATGGGTCTGTAATTTGAGACCAACGATAGATCATTCCCCTTGTAAATAGGAATCACTACGGTTTTTTTTTCAGTCACTTGGGATAGTGACATTATTAATTGTTATGTTCAATAAACGCGGAAGTATGGAATAATGGCTTCCCCACCCAGTTTTAGAATTTTTCCAGAAACTCTGTCTGGCCCTACTGACTTGTTTTAATCTGTCACTGTTAATTTCTCCTAATGATTTTGTTACTAATGGCGAATTCCTTTTAATCTCATAACAGAGTGTTAATATCGAGGTGATTAAGGCATCAGTCTTGCATGTACATCACAAAAGATCGTATTATTTTGTGCTAAATACTTTGCATATGAAGTTAAGAGAGGCATGTACAAATAGGCTATACTGAGACATGGGCCGTGCACATCAGTGTTAAAATGAAAATATTACTATAGGAATCTCGTGTACTGTATTTTATCTGATTCCAGAAAAAGCCATTCCTTATTACAAAGTAAACACTGGCCGCTCATTCGTGAGCTACTGCATAACTTGCTTTTATGCAACACAGATATTTTGTTGTCATGGTAACTCGAAATTGCTTACTATCAGAGTTCTCACTCACTGTTACAAAGGTCTTATGTATGTATATACAAGTGGGTTACTTCGAAAGTCATTACAACTAATTTTTTGGGGGCAGACACGTTACAGTGAAGAAAGTTCAAAATATACTTATGAAAGGGCATGATATATCCCTCCGATTGGCTTAGTCAGATCAGGTAGACGTGAAGGGGCGTAGGTATAGTAGGCAAGAAAAATTGCACATTACTGAATGACTGTTTTTTCCGTTCTTTAATCCTCGAAAAATTCAATTGAGATTAAGAAATAAAAAATTCAGTGTGAGTTAAATCTGAATTCTTACATTACGACTAGCAACCTTCAACGTAGTCTCCAAGTGTATCAAGTACTCGCTGCCAGCGATGAGGAAGACGGCGAATACCATCAGCTTCACCATCTCAAAATCTTGTCATCTCACGCCGAACTGCGTTGGAAATGTCCTCTCGTGTACGAAAGCGTTTCCCTCGCAATGGCTGTTTCAATTTTGGTATTAAGTCGTAGTCACATGGCGAAAGGTCGGGTGAACATGGAGGATGGTGTAGTACTTCCCATCCCCAACGTCGTAAACAGTTCCTGACACTGTTTTTTGTATGGGCGGTTGCATTGTCGTGAAGGACGAAGGTTATGATCACACTAACTTCGCGCTGGACTCGCTTCATTGTCCTTGGACTTCCGCCGCATCTAGCAGCATCATTAGAAATCAGACGTTGCTGTCTCTCAGCGGCAAATTTGGAAATTCCGGTCGGAGCTTTCGAAATTTCGGAAAAACTGTGTTGCCATGACTTTTGAAGTAACCCACGTATTTAGTTACAAGCAGAGGAGGCAGGTGGAGGAGAACATAGGGCAGACCATGTCCTCGGATGCGTCATCCAAATTTAATTTCATGCAATAGTAAGACAATGCTTGTTTGAGGAATTTTTGAGAATTCCACATAATGACTTTATATAAAAACAGAATGAAGATTCAGAGAATGGGTTATAACATGAGCAAAGCAATCCCCATGCCTGGCAAATTAATAATTACATTAAGATTTCAGATTACTGATGAATCCTGTAACAGTTTAAAGCTTCTAAGNTGCCGCTTTACCCCCAGGGAAAGAATTTCCGGTACTCATTAGGTAGGAAGCTGGACGGGTTGCAGCCCCAGTCTTAACTCTGAGAAGAGGAAGATCTCTTCCCCGTACCTAGAATGGAACCCCACTCCTCCGCCGTCCAGCCCACAGCCTGTTACTATACGTACTGATCGACCTATTCCGGCTCCCATATACAGCATGTCCTGATAAAAAGTATCCAATTTAAAATAATTACATATCAAAAAGCATTTATTATACACATTTATGGGTTACACCATTACAAAGGGAAACTACAGAAGTCTTTTTCTGAGTATAGAATTTTCTCAATAAATTCCTTGGTGGCACGGCAAATATCCAGACGATATTCGACCTCGTTCCACGTTGATTGAAGCATGTTTGGTGTTACCATAGCCACAGCGTCTCTTATGCTGGCTTTCAGATGTTGAAGGTCGTTGATATTAACATGTTAGAAAATGTTCTTCACATAACATCTTACTTACTTACTTACTTACTTACTTACTTGGGCCGCGCCATAGCTCAAGCGGTTAGTCGCTGGCTTCCCACCGCGGCGGCCTATCATCTGGGGCTGGTACAATAGGCCAGAAGTGGCCGCAGTACGAGGGACTTAGTCCCACCCCACTAGCAATAAAAATACTTACTTACTCACTCACTCACTCACAGAGCTGAGCCCTTCTTGAGGTGCTGCCAATTCTGCAGCCACTCAAGAATTTTATGGAACCCGGAAGCTCATTACCGTGTTCACAAGAGCCCTCCACTGATCCCTATCCTTAGCCAGAACAATCCAAACCATACAATCCCATGCTATCTCTACTATCCATTTTAATATTTTTCACCCAATTACGTATTGATCTTCCCAGTGGTTTCTTTCCTTCTGGCTTTCCCACCAATATCCTATATGCATTCCTCGTCTCCCCATTCGTGCTACATGCCCTGCCCACCTCATCCTCCTTGTCTTGATCATTCTAATTATACTTGGAGAAGAGTACAAGTAATGAAGCTCCTCATTATGCAGTTTTCTCCAACCTCCTCTAACTTCATCTCTCTTCGATCTAAATATTCTCCTCAACACCCTGTTCTCAAACACCCTCAGTCTATTTTCTTCCAATAATGTCAGAGACCAAGTTTCACACCAATACAGAACCGCAGGCAAAATTATAGTTTTGTGTACGCTACTTCACATAACCCCACAAGAAAACAATTCCAGTGGAGCTAAATCTGGCGATCTAGGAGGCCAAGGGATTGGTCCGCCTCTGCCGATCCCTCTCCCAGCTAATCTCCCTGTCCAAGTGATACCAAACTTGGTGACAGATATATGGTGGCGCCCCATCGATTGTGAACCCGGTGATTTGTTCCAGTCGTATTAAGTGCTGTGTGGATTTATTAATCAGTTTTCTACAACCGGTTCAGGCTGTGTTTTCCTCTGTCTTGGTAGATCTGTCTTCATTCGCATCAAGCGACTACAAGCATATTGTTAAACTTCTGCCTAATGTCAACTCAGCCTTAATCTAGGTATTAATATTATTTCAGTGGTACTCTCAGATGTTTAACATTATTGAATTCAGTGTCTTAGAGATTGATTGTAGTTGAGCTCGTATGAACTGTTCTTATATTTCGAGCGCTAATATCACTTCAGTTAACAAAGAAGTGACGTATGTATCATTATAGTGGCGAACACATCGGATGTTAATAACTACAGTTTCATACTGCATATTTAAAATACTTAAAAAGAAACTACATAATTTTAAACGGATACTACCTAATAGAGAATTGATTTGTTTGTGAAAATTAAATATACGAATATTACTCTAATTCGGTTTGGAAATTTAATTTGCGAAGGTACCAAGCCCATAACAGGTTACCGAGAACTATATCTCACTTTGTAACATTGGACTTTTCCCTTGCTATGAAATTATAGATATGTTTTGTGTATCAAACTCAACAGGCGAATTATAAAGGAACAGATATCTGCAACTAGAAAGGGGCGTACCCCCGACAATAGCGACCTGTGAATATTGATTGCTTGTACCTCTTCTCCTTCATTTTGCACTTGGGGCCGTGACTTTCTGAATGCCCATCATTTCTCAGTGTACCTTGATCTCTTCTCTTTCATGGTTTGTTCTGAAGAACGTGTTATCTAAAACAAATGTCAGTATTAAGCTGTTAAACAAAGTTATGCACTAAGTTGTCGAATTTTCTCCCCTATTAACTTATACTTTAAAAACAGTCAATTCTTCTTCCGTACTGCCTATATATTTGTCTTTCACATTTTGAGTATAATGAACCCTTTGGCATTTCGACCATGTTCAGTGTCGGTCTTCATCCATGTTCACTGTCGAAGCGAAGAGTTGCCCTTTGTTTTTAGCTGTCAGTTAAGAAAATGTGCGCTATTTTTAATTAATACAATTGTATTTAGTAGATAAGCATGGTGTGGATTAGAGCTATAACCGGCCGACGTTCATATTTCGACAGGAATGCGGTGCTCAGTTTTCAGACTGAAGAGGACTAGCAGTGTCGCTAGGAATAGGATGCGAATAGTAAAGGCACGTGTATACCAGTTATAGCTAGATTTTAGTGTAAGTGTAAATACTCGTATTTCCCGACCAAGTATTTTATAACGGCATAACACACAAGTGAAAGTCTGATTAGACGTAAGGACCTAAGTGGTCTGAACCTATTACCGAATGGGGACATGTCTTTGCCGTCAAGGAAGTCCAGCGTTAATGGTATAAGCCATTAGTTTCTTCCGCCTGTTGATAGTGGAGCGCTTCACATCGGAAGAGTATCAAGCAGTCAGTGTCTGAAATCCAACAGGGAAGCGCAACTGGTAGTCCATTCCAATGAATGGAGGTGCCCTTGATGTAGATTGTGGGTACTCATGTCTTGGGGTTCTCGTCAGAAGCAGTCACGTGTTGGGACCAGCAGCACACATCTGTCTCCCGGTCATGATCAGCAGAAATGACATGTCAGGACGAACAGTATCCACTATCCACTTTTCCTACCACACGAACGGTAACAGTCGCTCAACGACTAACCCCAGTGATAACATTGTCTCATACAAGTTCTATATTTCGTTCCTCCTCAACCGAACGGAAGAGCGAACAAGCCAAAGTGCCTTTGTGATTATGAATGAGATGCTGCCTCTTCAAGCAGTGTAACTAAGAGAAAAGTGTTCTTCCTTCATAGAAGGTGTACCGAAGGTGTACCTGGAATGCAGCTTAATATCTCCAGCTGAGGACTTTCTAAGCAACGTATATCTGCCTTGTCAAGAATCCAGGACGAAGAATTGCTCAGTGCGCTACCTTTGCGTCTGGTGATATGCCTATAGCTCAGAACGAAAAGTTGCGCATTATCTGCCACCTATACTTCAGATGCATGTGGTTTTAAATGTATATAGCTCAGAATGAAGAGTTGCTCAGTAGCTCACAGCTGTACTAGAGCTGCATCTGGTTTCCGAAACACCGCCACTTCCAAGAGACAAGATAAATAATCGATCCTCACGCCTTGCCTCGCGCTTTGCTCCATCTCCCAAGTGATGGCGGGCGCGGGTGTTGGGGAGAAGTTGAAGGCATAAAATGACTGCTCGAGGAATGCTAATTAGACAGAGATGGAAGAACCCGAAGCATTTTATCTCTTCCGACTGCCTTTCTCTTTCACTCAATTCTAATTTCTTTCCTCTCTCTCCCTCATCTGTTCTTCTCTTCCTAACTTGCCGTGTCGTATTCCATTCTTCTTTTTCTTACTTCTCTGTTCCTGTTGTACCCCCAGTTGCTGCAGTGGTCCCTCTAGGTTCACTCCATCACGTCGGAACCAGCTAGAGCTAGACATTGAAGACACAACACCAGTCGGCAATGCCTCCAGGCGCATCGCTCACCTACCTTCTTTTCTTATTCACACTTCAGGATTCAAGGAATTGTCACTCATTATGGTTTGAGTAACGTATCTCGTATCGTAACGGGGTTTTCCGGCCGCAGTTTTCGGATCAACAAGAGCAGTTTGCTTTAGACGTGGTTAAATTCTGAAATACGTCTACCGCCTCCGTTTTTAGTCATAGAATTATGATCATCTAGCATAATAAATTTGTATAAAGAAAGTGCCTTCGGAGTGACTGGCGTTAACTTAGAATAATAATGAGAGAAGGAACTAAAAACTCTTGGAAAATGAAACTTTAAGCCGGACCTCATTGTACCGAGTGAAGTAGGTACTGTTTCTTCCTAGAAATTGAATATTGTGGCAGTCAGTTTAATGCTGGGTCATAGTCATTGTGCAGACTGCAACATCCGGAAAAATACTGCCGTTTCAGTAAGATTTACTTCAGAAATCTACAATAATTTATCGTTATTAAGAATTTACCGACTTTTGATTCACTGTCCATGATGTCCACGTTGCCCCCTTAAGAGCTCATCACTACTTCCTGTCTACCCATCATGTCTTCAGCTCAAGTTCCTAACCAGTATCTACACACTGGAATCAATATATGAGAGCTTCAATGCACAGCAGCAAACACCGAGCCGTAAATGAGCTTAATAGCCCTCTCACTAACTGCCCTTTACATAACCTGCTATATACGTAAAGCTATCCCTGTAACAGGCCGTGGAGGCCCATATGTTTGTGAGATGTCGAGGCTCCCACATCTTCTAGACAGTCGGCTCACAGATGAATGTAGCTTCGTCAGCCTTACGCGCCGGCCACCCTTTACCCCTCAAGAATATTCCTGGTACTCATTTCTGTTAGAGGCTGAGTCGACGCCAGGGCCATAGTGCGGCTGGAAGGATTAGGTAAATTGAAAAATCCAGGCCATCCGGTCAGTTAGCGGCGAACTTCCGGCTTGTAGCATGGTACTTCAACGAACTTCACGACCACGTACCCCCACAAAATACGGTACGGTACAATATTCAATGGTCGGAATGTGTTCTAGAGTTTATATGAGAATAAGGGCTTTGTCACCTTAAACGGAATGACCTTTCAGAGCTTTTACATCACCTTATGCTGATGACCCGAAAATTTAAACTAACTCTGGTATTAGCGCCTACACAGAAAAATGTATGTTTGCATCTATATTAAAACCTGCCGCAAAGGAAATTTACAGACGAATTACGCTTCTAGTGTGATTTCTTAGAATTTACGTTAGATTGGCAATGAAGGATGGCCAATTTGTTTTAATAATATACAATATGTAATAAAGGTCTATGATAATTTTTCGTATACCGATACACGGGGGATACTTGGTGACTGTGCCTGGATACAGTACGGTAGTAACCAAGCCCTGTAAGTGCAGAAACATTCAGTGCCGCGAATAGTAACTTTGGCATGACAGATCAAGTTTTGGATGTTCCGTCCTCAGTGATGGTTAAATTGTGGGTGAGGAATACATCAGTACACACAAATAAAACTTTTCTTGAACTGCAGTCTAATGTACATGTCCGGTCAGTTAGGAGAAAATTACGGCATCGAAATAATTCGGCGAGGAAGCAAATCTGTTGAAGTTTGATTTCGGTCAGTATATCCATGTAGGAGCACTGTATCCCAGATCGGACTGTGGCCTGAGGAATTGGAATTGTTGTATCGGCAGGGCGGTTTAGGCAGATCAGATGAAGGGCCATTCGGCAGAGCTGATGAAGTTGAAAAATTAATTGTAATTATGACGGAAGTAAAAGTGCAGGCAGCAGGAAGGTAGTAACGTCAGATACAGCCATACGTGTGAAAGAATTAATGGAAACAAGAAATTTTGGGAAGAACTAATATCTTAGTTTCCTTCAATACGACACGAACTGCATAGTAAACGACACTTTCAAGAATTCTTCTGTTGTTGCGTCTGTATTCATTGCCGCGGTATCTTTTTTACCGAGCCGTTACCTGGCAATGATAGGGGGATACTCATACAGACAGAATGATGAGAGGGATTTATGAAGTATGCCGTTGAGATGGGCTCAGATGCCATGGTATACATACGAAGTTTCGTAAAGATTGTTTCAGGCATTCAAAAGCTGGGGGGGGGGGGTATGAAGATAAAATGGTGATCTCAAAAGCCTACTTTATTTTTCTCAAAATAAGGAAAGTAGGTTAGAAATAGGAAAGTGGGTCAGAACACCATATAAAAGCCGAGATTCGAAGCAGGTAAATGGAACCAAGAAGAAAAACCTCCGTGGCCTGTAGTCCGCAAGCGAACTATACCGACCAAGCGATCGCTACTGTCGGCGAAGTTAGTGCCAACTTTAGCGGATAGAGGGTGTCGTGTGGTCAGCGCAATGGATCCCCACGGTCGTTAATCTCGGTTTTCTAGACCGAAATGAAACCAAACGCTTTCTGTGATTATATGTACATAATTCTCTCAGTAGGAACATGATCGGACGGACTGTAGTTTGATGAACTTTTGTAGCGCGTGCCTGGAAGACCCTATAATTGTGTGACGAAAGTACGCCCTGTGAAAAGGGATATGAGAATGGAGAAGACAGAAGAGGATAAAAAGCCACGTGTAGAAGAAGATAAATTGCTGACACTTACGTAAAACATATGACCAATAGCAAGGTCCAGAGTTGTATGCTGGGTTTGCTGCTTTCACATATTTGATTCTCCCCAGTTCTTTGAAATCAAGGAGTCAGGATAGCTCAGTCGGTATAGCGACACGGTCCATCTTCGATTCCCGGCAGTACAGAGTATTTCTCCACACCGTCAAGCCCGAGTGTGAAGCCCATCCGACCTCCTGTCCAGTGAGCACTGGGGATAAAGCGGCAGGGGCGTGAGGCTTACCACTTACCTCTGTCTAGTGCCGATGTCAAGAAAGGTGGAGCTATACGTGCGCTCCCCCATACGCCTTAATGGCAACTTTACATTTACCTTTAACTCTTGAAGGCAAAGTTAGCGTAGTAGGTCTGTCTTAAATTTTGTACTATCTCTTGCTGTCCAGTCCTTCAGAACTTAATTTTTTGTTTCGTTTTTGCGTTTACATTAAGACTTTTCCGGTTATTGGACATAATTTTACATCAGTTTTATTTTGAATTCTGTCGATCACGGTAGCCGAGTGGTCTAAGGCATGTACTGTCTTCACTCGATCGTAGGCCAGGATCGTGGATTAGAATTCCGCACAAGGCATGGATGTTTGGTGTGTGTATGTGTTTATTCTGTGTTTATGTTGTCTTTGTGTTTAGGTAGAGGCCTTGCGACGAGCTGATCACCCGTCCAAGGATTCCTACCGTCTGTGAAAATGATCAATGAAATTGAGAAATCAGCCCTGTGCTCCAAAGTGGGAGCAAGGAGAGAGAATTTGTTTTAAATTTAGGGACCTGAACATGTTCTAGTATGAACAGGCTTTCATTTGTACAAAGTTTCATCTAAGAACGTGTTTCTGCTCGTTTGACATCTCTTCCAAGTTAGGCTTTTGGCTTTTACGTTTAATGGGATGTGGGTACAATGGAGCATAAGAGCAGACCGTGAAATACGTTTCATCAACAAAGTTGGCGCGGTTATGAAGTATCATTATTTCATTATTCATATATATGGTGTAATTTCTTGAATAGATTGGTGACTAATAACTTCCCAAAAATGACGCTGCTTCAAAGTTATTAATTCCATATGTTTTTTGTGAATGAAAGCGTTTAAATGATTATCGTACATACCAGTGACGTGATACTGACAGCGAAAAGACAGGTCAAGTCAGGCCAGGCCAGGCTTGGCAAAACCATGTTTTGCTTCAAAGGTACTGCAGAGTGGGTTACATGAGCTCCGTGCAAGAAGGTTTCCAAAGCGTCCACTCCCTCTTTGGTTTTACTGATTGCATTTGTTTTATGGTTCCTACTAACCACCCCGGTTGTATGAAGTGTTGTTTTTTAATTATGTCAATAAAGTAGTACGAATGTAAAAATATTTAAGTGTATTTATGAGAGGAGATTATGATTACTGTCGGCAAGAATAGCCCATGATTATGTTAATTATATCCCTTTCGTTCATTCTGAATTAACTAATCTTAATTTTATTTCTGAATATAATTTGTATACGCATTTACCTTCTAAGTCGGTATTCTTTTGCATACTTAGATGTATTTACGAGCGTGGAACTACGTTTTAAAATGCACACCCTCTATATAAGAGGGGTTAGATTTTCCTCCTGTCCGTCCCTAGGGACTAGCGCATTAATCACATCCAGAGAATGGCACACAGGAAAAGGGGCGTCTGGGGACTCTGTAGTTGCTATGACAACCTAGAGAAATCTAATAGGGAGGATTCTCCTTCCACTCATACTGTACCCCGCACCTTCCTTCCTCATACCCTACCCCCATCCCCAAAGCTCCAAATTGTCTGAATTATCATTTCAAAATGCAAAGAAAATATAGGACTGTGAAATGGGTTTTAATTGCCAGGGGAGTTTTAGAGACAGACGCAGTTTTTGAAGGATGGGGTTTGGGGGAGTGGAGACGCGACGGGGTTTATGTGATGCTCAAGGCGCGGCGCGTACGTCGCAGATAAAATGTGGCGAATTAGACTGATAACACGTTGAGACGGAAGATATAAGCCCATTTTAACTACAGCAGGCGTTAGAATTCGTGAATTGCTCACAGAGATGCCAATCGCTGTTGTTTTTATTTTAAAGTCCTTATTTCTTAATTCTTGCCCTGTAAACTTTCGGAAACAATCCAGTTGATTCTTTTGCCCTGAATAAACCTATAACGACATAGGTCTATATCTAGCGAGCAGCCTTTGGTTATGAAATGTTGCTTAATAATTTTTAAGTCGCTCGTACACAAAATGAAGTTTATGTTAAAACGCATTTCAGCTTAACAGACGAATAATACAACATTGAATAATAATATCGTTGAATTTGAATTGTAAAGTGCAAAGCTATCACAAAACTCTCTCCTAGCATTTGCTTAGGGGAACTGAGCAAAATCGCGAAAATCTCAATCAGGATAAGCTGGCCGCCGGGCCAGTAGTCGAACTGGGGAACTTACGATTACGAAGCAGGAGTGATAATCACTACTCGGAAACTTAAGCTACAAAATAATACTAGAATTTGAACTTTGCCTGTAAAGTAAAAAAAAAAAAAGTAAAAAATATAGCTATCCCTGTAACAGGCCGTGAAGGCCCATAAGGTTGTGAGACGTTGAGAGTCCCACATTATCTAGACAATCGGCTCAAAGATGGCGGTAAGGTTGTCAGCCTTACGCGCCGGCCGCCCTTTACTCCCCAGGAAAATTATTCAATTAATTCCTGGTACTCATTTCTGTTAGAGGCTGAGTCGACCCCAGGGCCATAGTGCGGCTGGAAGGATTATGTCAATTGTAAAAAATCCAATGACGTCCTCGGGACTTGAACAACCGACCTTCCGGCTTGTAGCATAGTGCCTCAACCAACTACTGAGTATATTTAAATTACAACGAAAATGAAAATGAGCTGACAGTAAAATAATTCATCAAAAGAGCTGTATTACTCACCAGTCTTCATGTGGATTCATCGGCCATGTGAATATAGACCTATGATTTTATTTTTGTCGGAATACATATTCCAAGATCCTGCATAATAATATAAGGCAGTTTAAATTTTTTGCTAAGGCTCATAAAGGCCGCGCCATAGCTCAAGCGGTTAGTCGCTGGCTTCCCACCGCGGTGGCCCGGGTTCGATCCCGGGTCTAGTCAAGTGGGATTTGTGGTTTTCTCCAAGTACTTCGGTTTCCCCTGCCAATCTTCATTCCACTAATTGCTCCACAATCACCCTCACCTATCATCTGGGACTGGTACAATAGGCCAGAAGTGGCCGCAGTACAAGGTACTTAAGTCCCACCCCACTAGCATTAAAAGAAAGAGGCTCATAAATTCATATCAATTTTTTCTTAAAGTTGTAGGCCCGTAATGTTAAGTTTATTTCAGCCCTATGTATTTTAATAGCCCTATATTCTGTAGGTGCAGTATACTGTATATACAGAAATTGAACAAAATAATGGGAACGCTATACATACTGCACACATTTCTTTATTAATGTGGCGATGGAGCATGTTTTGCCTGCAATAAGTCTGCAGTCATTCTTGGAACGAACTCGTACAAGTTTTGAACAGTCGATAGCGAAATTTTATACCATACTTCTTGAACATCTTCATGTTGCTTCAGAGGTGTTGGAGGTGGAAATATGTTCCTCAGTTTAGTCCACAAAACTGACCAGAGTGGTTCATTGATGTTCAAATCTGGTGATTGTGTTGAACAGGGAAGATGTTGAAGTTCAACTTCATTCTCTTCAAACCACAACTGAATAGTTCCAGCTGTGTGGATGGGCATTAGCATTTTGAAGAAACTGCATCGCTCTTCGGAAGAAAAAAAAAGTCTGGGTCATGGGATAGACCTGATTACCCAACCTGTCTACGATCTCTCTTACCGTAATTCGGCCATAATGGGACCAAAAGAATACTGTACCAAGATATTGCTGCCCAAATTATCACAGAGCCTTCCTCGTGTTTCACTGATGGAACTGAACCAGGCATTACGGATTGTAGGCATCCTTGGTTGTTCTCCAAACGTGAACTCTCCCTGATGTAAGGAACCGCTTGAAGAATGACTCATCTGACCATAACACGCACGTGTTTCCAGTTGTCTGGTTGTTTGATGTCCGTGTTTTATGGTCGTAACACCATTGATTACACATCTGAAAATTATTTCCAGTAATCAGAAGTTTAGCAATTACAGTTCCACTGTGGATGTTGAGTTTGTGAGATCACTTGGAACAGTGTTTGTGGAAACAGTGTCTTCAAGATGAATATACAGTTCTGCTGTCATATGTGGTGCAGTAGTTCTGTAATTTTCCTTCTCGATTTACTACGATCTCTTTCTGTCAATGATGATTTTCTTTCACTATTCCTATTTGCTGAAGTTGTCTTCCCACGATTCGCGTATGCGGACATAACCTTAGAAATTGTTGCTCTCGATACACTTTATAATATTGCAGGTTTTGTGCCTGCTAAACGCATATCAGCGATCTGTCCTCTTCCAAAATCATACAAGTCTCCCCCTTTTTAGAATTTTGCACGCAGACTGTCACGCAGCACAATCACCAATGCATTGACACAAACGCTACAGAGTCTAAATAAACAGCAGAGAAACATTCATTGTTGCCAACTGAAGTTCTTTCAATGTAGCCAACACAAGTTCTATTCCTCAGTTTCTTAGTGTTTCCAATATTTTGTTCACAATGTGAAGAAGGTACTAATATTCATTATATATACTCGTATACACGTATATATATGTGTGTTTGTGTGTGTGTGTGTGTGTGCGCGTGTGTGTTTTGTGCGAAAATACTGAGGCAGAGTTCTCCAGGGGATATCAGCCGTCATTGTGATTTTTTCACTGGTCTTGCTTGTATAGTTACTCATACAATTCAGTTTAGATTTACTGATCTTTTTACTCATTCCATGCATCTACGTTCTCCAATGTATCTGACAGTCGTTTCGTCTTTGATATTTGTAAAGAGATTCTGTGTTGGATAACTGTTGTAAAATGTTCACATATGTATATGTGTTTGACATGTGTATATGTACATACACAATTCATCTCTTCCTCATTCTATCTTAAAATATATCCCCTACCACGAAATATTTTTTTTCTTCAGATTATTAAGTATGGCACGATTCTCAGTAATATTGAGAGTTGAATATAGAGACATGTGAGTTCTAGGTTTAGGACTCATTTCCTTTCTGGTGACGTTGGTTGGCATTGTTAAAATTAATTTTTCACGAGTCTTGAGTCTCTACTATCTCATACACGTATATTTATGGTCAAACAATTATCACATATTTAAATCATCGAAAAAATTAATCGCTGGTTTAGATCCATTGTATAAACAGTAATTCAATTTTACTTTTCTACCAATAATAGTAAAGGGGTACGCGGTAGCGTAGTTGGTTGAGGCACTATACTACAAGGTGGAAGGTCGCGGGAACGAATCCCAATGAGGTCATTGGATTTTTTCAATTTACCTAATCTTTCCAGCCGCATTATGGCCCTAGGGTCGACTCAGCCTCAAACAGAAATGAGTACCAGGAATATTCTTGGGGGTAAAAAGGGCCGGCGCGTAGGCCTGACAACCTTACCGTCATCTATGAGCCGACTGTCTCGAAAATGTAGGAACCTCAACATCTCCACGGCCTGTTACAGGGATACCTTTACTTTACTTTACTTTACTTTACTTTACTTTACTTACTGTACAGAAAAAAAAAATCCACTTCGTGTTTAGGAAACCATTATCAAAAGTGCGCTAAATTGTGTTTATAGTAGTAAACATTGTGGTTCCTATCAGCTAATGGACTGGAAAGATAGTTCAACTTCGATTGGCAGATGGTGAGTAATCAGCTTGTGGTCAATATCAAAATTGGAGGCGAAGACATTAAATTGGAAGTATGTGTTCATACGAGTTAAGGCTGTTTGGAAGGGACTGATATAGAATAGAAGTGAGTATAGGAAGTAGATGAGAAATATAGGCGCCAAGCAAATTTACTACGACTCACTCCTGCTGTCTCTTTCTCTCTCTCACCTCATTCGGGTACGGGCGCGCTATTTCGATTTGAATCCTCATGAGGAGAACTCTTGGTGAATATTTAGATGGTGATTGTATGTGAAGGGAAAGGGGTAGAAGGAAGATGCGGTGGAAAGAGAGAGAGAGACAGAGCAGCAAGTAGTCTATATAGGGCTAATCTTGGGCATTATTCATGTGGGGGCTTTCTCGAGCTAATAACACACGAAGTCCTGGGAAGGTCCTTGGGGGGAGGGAGGGTGGAAAGCAAGAGAGAAGGAAGAAAAGAGCATGGATGGTGAAAGACGCAGATGAAGAAACTAAAACAGAAAAAAGTTAGATGTATTCATTCTTCTTCAGCAAGTATCTCATCCTGCTGTCTTCTACCTTTCCTTGTTTTATTCCTTATGCTTCTCCCTGAGTCCGATGCCGACTCCTATTTGGTGGGTGCAGCACACTGATGCATTTCAGGAATAGCATTGAGGAATGAATATAGAAGTGGGAAGTAAGGTAGAAGCCATATTCCCACCCACCAACATCACCACCGTTACCAACACCTTACCCCTCCGCAGAAAAAAGAACCGTCTCTTCGCACTCAGACCCCCCCCCACACACACACACTGCTGCTGCTGCCTTGAAAACTCCGATAATTTACATTCCGCGCCTTAGAATTAGGTTCTTCACTGTGAAGTGGTGGCAGTGAGAATATATTTTTTTTATTTCTTCAAATGCAAAAAGTTTTTCTTCACATTTTTTCTTTCGTCTCTTACTCTCGCACCCTCTTCGTCAGAGCCCTTGAGCTTTCTTACGTCCTTCTCTTAGATCTGTCGACAAGTTCAAACATCTACCACCCTTATAATGAAAATTATACTGTTCATATGTACATGTGTCCAAGGACCAGGTGAAAGGTCTTATGTATGATTAATAAATGCGGGATGCTCTTTCTAGCACTTAAACGAATGTAAAGGCCGTTTACATGTTACTTGAAATTAGAGTCTATGATTCATGACACGTTCTTTTTATTTCTAAAGTAATATTGAAGGTGTGAAGTTGGTTCGGTGTCTAAGCCGAAAGGTTTGGCAG
This sequence comes from Cryptotermes secundus, assembly GCF_002891405.2. Classification (NCBI taxonomy): domain Eukaryota; kingdom Metazoa; phylum Arthropoda; class Insecta; order Blattodea; family Kalotermitidae; genus Cryptotermes; species Cryptotermes secundus. Next base: position 527,829 of record NW_019739942.1, read on the forward strand.
GATGATCTTCCAGTATTCTAATTCTAATGAGGGTCTGAACTGACTTCTGAATAACATTTTTATTGTTCCTTGCATCCTGTTGTGTACTAGACGAATGTTANTCTGAATAACATCATCGTTACGTGGTTCCTTTTTTCCTTTACTGCTACCATTCCATAATTATTGCTGCTACTACTACCACTGCATACTGCTACTGCCGACACTGCTACTACTACTACTACCACTATTGCTACTGCCGATACTGCTGCTACTACCACTACTGCTGACACTACTACTACTACTACTACTACTACTACTACTACTACTACTACTACCACTACCACCACCAACAATTCCGCTACTGCTGCCACTGCTCCTTGACTGTTGAGCTTCAGAACCTGTTACGATTTCTCTCTTTCGGTCTCTGTTTGGGGAGCAGACATGATCCTATACAATTACTTTCAGTGATTTGAAACTATTAACGTTTTTCCCGTACTTCAGGACCCAGCCGTGAAGACTTGGGGTGGAGTCAAGGTTGAGATCGACACTTTCTATAGCTTTGTAGATGGAGGCTAGTGGACAGGCTCACGTTTCTTTTGCTTTAACTCAGCCTCTGTGGTCTAGTGGTCAGCGTTCCTGGCTACAGATTCAGAGGTCCGGGTTCGGTTCCCGGCGCTACCAGATTTTNTTTGAGCGTGAATCTGAACAGGATACAGGATGGAAATTAGTGGAGAAAGGAAGTGATTGCGTGTGATTGTGAAATTGTGTTCGTACACCTGATGATGACCTCCTGAGGTCGAAACATGTAGTGTGGCAGTAAATAAAAAACGTGTTGTGTGGTCGGTAGATTAACTTTAACATTCTGAATAACATCATCGTTACCTGGTTCCTTTTTTTCCTTTACTGCTACCATTCCATAATTATTGCTGCTACTACTACCACTACTCATACTGCCGACACTGCTACTACTACTACTACTACCACTACCACTGCATACTGCTACTGCCGACACTGCTACTACTACTACTACCGCTACTACTACTACCACTATTGCTACTGCCGATACTACTGCTACTGTCGACACTGCTGCTACTACTACTGCATACTGCTACTGCTGACTACTACTACTACCACCACCACCACCAATTCCGCTACTGCTGCCACTGCTCCTCGACTGTTGAGCTTCAGATCCTGTTATGATTTCTCTCTTTCAGTCTCTGTTTCTGGAGCAGACATGATCCTATACAATTACTTTCAGTGATTTGAAACTATTAACGTTTTTCCCGTACTTCAGGACCCAGCCGTGAAGACTTGGGGTGGAGTCAAGGTTGAGATCGACACTTTCTATAGCTTTGTAGATGGAGGCTAGTGGACAGGCTCACGTTTCTTTTGCTTTAACTCAGCCTCTGTGGTCTAGTGGTCAGCGTTCCTGGCTACAGATCCAGAGGTCCGGGTTCGGTTCCCGGCGCTACCAGATTTTTTCGGAGAAGTAGTGGGTCTGGAACGGGGTCCACTCAGCCTCGTGGTGATAATTGAGGAGCTATTTCAAGGAAATAGCTGCTCAGGTCTAGAAAACTGAAATTAACGGCCGTGGGGATTCGTTGCGCTGACCACGCGACACCCTCTATCCCCAAAGTTGGCACTAAACTTCGCCGACAAGCGTCAGTTGCTCAGTCGGTATAATTCACTAAAATCACGGGAGATAGGCGTCTTTCTGAACATCAGACGTGGTGTTCACCAAAAAGTAATCCCTATGACTGAAGTCAGTGTCTAGTCCCAGACATCCATCTTAAAGAAAAAATTCGTCATCTAACATAAGTCAGTACTGAGAGGTTTTGCAGCGGCATAGGAACATGTTGAAGGTATCTTCACGCTGTAAATTCCCTTTCTACTGACTGAACGTACGTTAACTATAATGAAGTGATGCAATGCAGAAACAGTGCATATTTCCGAAGTATTCGAAATTTCCCATAATATAAATAGAATTTCTTTGGGCTCACACAAGCAGCACCTAAGTGTAACCATAATGAAATAACTAAATACAATTTTTAATTGTCTTATTTCAAAATTGTAGTTAAAATTTTAGAGAATAAAATCATTCTTGCTTTGAAATTAAAAGAATTTTTAACCTAAGCTAAGTTCATACGTTGATATAGAGTTTCCGCAACATAAAATTATCTGCCACTCTTAATTGCTGTTAACTGTGCCGCCAGGATCGCATGGACTGTGATGAACGAGGTTCACTGCGGGAAGTGGGCAAATTAAGGCAGAAAAAGAATAAATGACGCAGCGTATTGTACATATTACGCTACATTAATATGCTTGACTAATATAATTCACCTCCAGTTTTTGTGCTTTATTTGAATAATGGGCAGGTCATATTTACCGTACGTCCACATTTTCACTGCTGAAACTAATCAACGACAATTTTTTTATTGCTAGTGGGGTGGGACTAAGTCCCGTGTACTGCGGCCACTTCTGGCCTATTCTACCAGCCCCAGATGATAGGTGAGGGTGATTGTGGAGCAGTTGGTGGAATGAAGATTGGCAGGGGAAACCGAAGTACTCGGAGAAAACCTGCCCCAGCACCACTTTGTCTACCACAAATACCACTTGACCAGACCCGGGATCGAACCCGGGCCGTCGCGGTGGGAAGCCAGCAACTAACCGCTTGAGCTATGGCACGGCCAAATTTACGGCACTTCATACTGGAGGTCTACACCAATTTTTTTTTCAGAGAATTTAATTTTTGGGGTGTCGTTTTCATATAACCCGTACTTGACAAAAAAAAGTCAACTTGACTCTTTCATTTTCTACACAACATATTGGGAGCCAATGTAGCTGAGACGGTATAGCGGCTGGCTACGGGCTGGATGACCAAGGGGTCGGGGTTCGAGTTCCGATGGGGGCAAGATTTTTCGTTTCTCCATGTCGTCCAGACCGTCTGTTGGTCCCACCCAGCCTCGTACCCAATGGGTACTGGGGGCTCTTTCCCCTGGGGGTAAAGCGGCCGGTGCGTGAGGCTGACGACTTACCTCCAACTAGTGCCGAGGTTAGAAAAACGTAGATCTATGCATCCACTCCCCCCATACGCCTTCATGGCGTAGTTCTTAATTACTTAAGCACAGGAACAACTTTACCTTTTACCTTTTACACAATATATTAATCATACAGGAATTTTTATATATCACACCACACCGTTCTCATTAAGGCCTACAACCTTCATTTTAAATATTTCATATGCAGGATATATTTTATATAATATAAAAAATAATATATGGGAATTCAATGTTATATGCAACATGCTAATATTCGGAACGACAGATTTATATCAGCAATAAATGAACATCGTGGTCAATATAGTACTCGAATTTGCTGATGAAGCATTTTGAAAATATATGTGCTCCATAAAGTGCACGACTTCCACCCTCGCGATATCATGGAAACACTGTCCCGAATTCTGTACAACAAAACTATCTGGATAGGATGCATACAATTGCATGGGGTCCGAAGCATTTGCATCTAAATCTTGGTCTATTTTATCTCAGATCATACATCAACAGAAAATAATTTCATACTGCACGGCTCGGGGATCTCTCCCCGACTTTTGCAATCGTCAGGAGGCCAAATTTGTTGTCATTCATTATACGCGGGAGATAGGTGTCCGGAATGAAGTTAGCTGGACAGTAACACTGGCAAGTGAACTCCTAATACCAATGTTTGATATTGAATTGATCGTGTCTTTTCTTCTCCATCAAGCTATATTTAGGAACTCGATTCCTTGATTTATTTACATTTGAGGGCCGTGATCGAAAGGGGACAAGTATAAAGAAAATATGCGGGTCTGAAATATATTTCATCTCTTGCAATAAATTTCACGTAGGAATGTTTAGGCGCTGCTTTATATATTGTAGCATGTAGATCCATTGCTGGGCAACGACCGCAAGATAAGCAAATACACAAGATCCGTTGTTCCGACGGAAACGATTGAACTACAACAATGATGAGTCATGTTTTCTACACCGTCCATGCAGAGATGTTATAAGCGGGACAAGGTGGGAGCTATAGTTAGTGAAGAGAAGAGTAGAAAATTGGCGTGAGATGGCCGTCAGCATGGGAGTTATACAGTTGGAGCAAAGAGTCAGTTGTGGGATATTCTCCAGCCGGTAAGGACGTAAGCAGAGGACAGTGTTAGGATCCGTTACCAGAAAACGACTAGGGGAGATATAGAAGACTTTATGTATGCTGCAGTTGTAGTGATCTTTATAGTGTGTAAACTAATGAGGCTGTTATAGTTACGTGTAGTTACGGTCTGTAAGTGGTCAATAAATCCACTTACCAATCCAAATCCCGTCTGTAGTCACTCATACATACGACAATATATTATTAATGAGTATCGTAAAAATTTTTACAGCTACCAGACGCATTAAGCAAGAGGCAACCTAATTATTTTTTCAAAACTGACTCTGAGATAGAAGATCTGAATTCCCGATTGCTGTGTGGTATACTGAACAGTAATACTGGCATACAGTTCGTGCAGATCCTCTGCTTGCTCTGTCTCTATGAGAGGTAAGTTCTGGCACATGGTATGTGCTAATTGTTTTGATAATTTTTGTGGCAGAATTAATTAGTGAGACAGACACTATTGCAGGCTGAACCCCAGAAGCAGTTGACGCTTGCATGGAAAAGAGAGAATGAATACGTTTTTGGCAGAGAAATGTAGAACAAAATTCTCCACGTAATGGAAATGAGATGCATACGAAATGTGAAAGGAACTGAATGTTGTAAGGGTAAACGGGAGGGTTAATATCATCGACCCCTTTTATTCCAGTGCTGCTCCTATGTTATAAGGGCATTAGATTAAGCGACTCTGCTCACGTCTCCCGTAACCTTACCCTTACAGCCCCCCCCCCCCCAACTTANAAGTTTACAACCCCACTTCATTGAACCACAGACCGTAAAATCTATCGATTGCTTTATATGGGACTCTGTTTCATTTTTAAACTGCAGTTTTCATTTCGGAAATATTTTTGCAACTTTACAAGAAACGTAATAATGGATATTAATTTGTCATAATTATCTGATGTAACTGTAGTAGCTTGCATGAACAACACCGATAACATTAGAAGCATTCCCTTTGCTCTTCTAGACGGTTTTGACAAGCACATTTTTTTTTTAGAAATATATTTGCATACGTGGAAATTTCTTAATCGAATTCTTGGTCCATTGTTGTTCGTAGAACATGAGTATGGTAAATTCTGAAGGCGAGGTTTCATATTTCTCTCTTCTAGTAAGGTGAGCCATAGCTCAAGCGGTTAGTCACTGGCTTCCCACCGCGGCGGCCCGGGTTCGATCCCGGGTCCGGTCAAGTGGGATTTGTGGTGGACAAAGTGGCGCTAGGGCAGGTTTTCTCCGAGTACTTCGGTTTCCCCTGCCAATCTTCATTCCACCAATTGCTCCACAATCACCCTCACCTATCATCTGGGGCTGGTACAATAGGCCAGAAGTGGCCACAGTACAAGGGACTTGGTCCCACCCCACTAGCAAAAGAAACTGCTTGTTAGGGATAATTTGTGATTGTAGTTGGTAACGCCTGGATAAATTCTAGAAACCATTATGTAAGACGGAGGTGTACCATAAGCTATGATAGTACCTTAGTTTCCAGGTGTGTTTCATGACAAAGCGCCAGTTCCTGTTAGCTTCACCGTTTGCATCTGCATATTTATACAAAATCTGAGAACTCAGCTATATAGTAACGTATTTTGTTAACTAGGATATAATATTGAAAATCAAAATTAACATCAATTTTGATACTATTTAATTTCGTGGAACATGAACTTATATGGGAGCCAAAACATACTCTTGGCGTGTTCCGGCATATATCTAATATACTTACAATTGTTCAAGCATTTCATCCATATCTCTTTTTATACTAGGTATTATTATTATTATTATTATTTTTATTATTAGAGGGGGTGGGTTTCCCCATGCACTTAGACCAATTATTGGTCCATTGTGGGTCCCCCTTTAATTTCTACTGTCGCCATACCCTACCGGTACTGGTGCGTGCTATCAGCCCCGTTCAGCCAGCGAGGTCGGTCGTCGGTACCTGATATTTCCCCCATCTACCAGAGGCATTGGAAACTACTTGGGCGGGAAATTGTTGCCTAATTTTGCTCAGAGGTCTCCTAGAGACATGAGGATCTTTTACATGCCTTAAATCTACGACGCGGGACCCACGGCTTAAAGTCCCTCCCGGAGGACTTGTTCCCTGAATTTTTCCGCCCTTAAAGATTCCACGACCTCCGCCGGGTTTGAACCCGCGTACCTTGAGTCATGAGGTGGAAACGTTACCCTTAGACTGCGGAGGCCGCTTTTATACTAGGTAAGAATATCAGATTCAGAATTATTGCTTCTTTTATTTGTTGTTTCTTTTTTTATTTTTCGTCCACATAGTTCTTTCTTATATTCCAAATTTTGAATTTGCACCTACGAATGCTGCTGATTCACTGTCTGTACTTGCGGCTGCTCGGCTGGTTGTACTAAATTCCCATGACTGCTTCTCGTATGGGTGAGTAACATTGCCCAGAGTTGCTCCTAGTCTGCTAGGGTTGGCGGATTGGAAAGGTTGGCAAGACTGCGTGCCATGGGAATTGTAGCTGCAGCGCATGGGATTCCCCTTGGGATACGAACTAATCAGAGTTTTGGCGCAGAGTTTTCACAGCGGTGCATGCCGAGCGCTCCCAAGCCTACCGCGGCCACCTGGGAACGGGAGATGGAATGAAATGGAAAGGTGAGGGGAACCCATGTCCCTTGGGATCACGCGTACCTTCATTTCTATCCCGGTTCGAGAGGAATTCTCAGCGGAATAGGCTATCTAAAGATAAGGGGTCTTTTGGTTCTTCATCGCTCATAGAGATGAAAACGGTCTGCCTTTCTTTTTTGTGCAGAAGTTCGTATTTATGCTGTCCTGTCATTAAATTCTGCGTAATCTATTCGGCACTTACGTGTGTGATAAGTTATTAGATGGTTTGTATTTGATTATTTACTTGTACTTTGAAAGAACTAGGCGACTTATGAACTTCTTATACTTAACAACGCTGGGTTCTTTGTCACGACGAGACTACGTATCGTATATCGACACAAGATTATTATTATTATTATTATTGCTATTATTATTATTATTATCATTAGTAGTAGTAGTAGTAGTAGTATCAGTATTATCTACTTAATGTTATACTTATTGCTCTTTATAAACCGATTCAGACGAAGCGAGCCTGCAATTGTACTAACGTGATATGTTTATAATAATTATGTTAAAGGCATGATTTCTGTATTATAAATTTGTAACGTTTATAAAGTTAAAGCATATTTTTTCCAGTCATTCCTTAAACATTCTTCTTTCTCTCACGAATAGCTTAGTATAGGAGAGTGAATTATGAATCGATAAAAATGTCGAGCTTCGATAATCTTGCTGACGGTTCCATCTGTTTCGAACAAGTTTAAGACGATGGTGGTAGAAGACATCGTGGGGTGGTTTTAGACATTTTAAAACGTACACAGGGTCGAGTCCAAGAGAACTTATTACCCTATCACTTCCGCACTAGGAAAGGCACTGGGATCGTGAAAACAGTAGGGTCGCCAGTCCGTCCAACCACGTTTCTCCCAAGTGGCGCGTCATATAAATAAGAAAATATAAGAGAGAAGATGGTCTTGTTGGAGAATAATCTATGGGAAAATTTGCTAATTTTGCTGCTATGTGAATGTGGTTCAAGTCCAGGAAAACTTATTTCCCTATTAATTGCTTCATCGGAAAACATCTGGATTATAACAAGGAAGTATGCCCACCCTGTTCGCCCCAAACAGTGCGCCGCAGAAAAATAATTGCTAGAGACGAAAGCTGTTCGTCTTGGAGAGGCAAGATTGTTCATTTTGCTGCTATGTGCATGTGGTTAAAGTCCAGGAAAACGCATTTTCCTATTACTTCCCGCTTGAGAACGGCATTTGGATCGTGGCGACAATGAATTATTTGCTAGAATCCGCGCGTCACCTCTGTGCTGAGTGCTTGGCAAAAGTTGTAAGGAAAGCAACCATATCCTTGGAAGAACGGGTGTGTTGCTAGTTCAGAATAAATGTATCTTGTTCGTAAATTACACCGTAAGTATTGTTATAAGTACACCCATTTCTAGGCAACATGTTGGTAAACAAGTCCCCTCGAAGACAGATCCTTGGTAAACTGTCCTCTGCTAGGTTACGCAACAATAGGACGAATTTTTATAGCATATTTCTAGACAACAGTCAGCACGCCAATGGACTGGCGAGATAGCTATCACGTGACTTGTTTTCAGTATGGTCCTCGCCATGCCCAGTGCTAAGCAATAAAAATGTAAACACGTCTACAATAATAGGTGTTTTCTTTGTGGTCCGTGCCGAAGGTTTATAGGGGACAGTGTAGGTCGTTTGTAGTTAGGCATAGCTGAGAAGATGTTATTCAAGGACACGAAGCCGTCACGGAAAGGAGTTGTGAGGATTTAGCTGTGAAGTGTTAACAGGCATTGAAAACTTTATGTACGACTACTATAATTACAGTAATCTTGAGAGTGTAAAAACTAATTGTAGTTACGACTAGTGACTATCCAATAAACCGATTCACCAATCCAAACCCGTGTCTTAGTCACTAAGACACGTGACAATATGATTATTATTTCTTGTTCGCACATTTTGTCAGAAATTGTTCACTAGATAACTTACTAAATTTGACACTTGAAAATCACTTACTTTTCACTTTATCTCATACTTTGCTTGTATGTTCATGATCACGTTATATGGCAGCGGGAGTTATGTTTACAATTTGTTTACAAACCCCTTCTTAAATGAGTGGTTGGTTTCTAAAAGTGAAGAGAGAAACACGTTTGTAGCGTGATAGATTATTTTAAATTATATTTTTCTACTGCAGATTATGTGGCGTAGAACGAAATGGGAAGATGATAATGAATTGTGAATAGGCGAGGATTTGGAAGAAGATAGCGTTACTTATTTCAACGTATTTTTATAGATTTCACACGGAGATACCGAGGAAAACCATGCAAATCATCGCTGAAGAATCGAATAGCCTTCTACATGACGAAGGTCTACCTTGCATGAACGCGCTCATCTCTCACGGTGTGTGACACTGGTCTGGTAGCAGAACAGGCATATCGTGCTCAAGTATTATCACGGATGGAGAGGTTTTATCTTTCTGTGATCTGTTATTCATATCGTATGACGATGAGAGAATAGCGGTTGTTATAGCAATTATAGGCTTCTAAGATGTCGGCTGTTCTCTATGTTGGACGGCCAGAAGACATTTTACTCATCTCTGCAGAACCATCCTATTATACTGCTGAATTCAACATTCTTTGTAACTTCGCTCAACTATTCTAATCGAGTGCTTGTTATGTGGGAGTTGGGTGCGTATTTGAAGCACGCGTCTGCTAGCAAGAAGGGTGTCGAGAACAATGCAGAAACTTGCAGAAATTCCACTGCAGAATTCAACAAAAGAGATAAGAGGATATAAGATGAGTATAGACTGCCATTAAATTTATGAAGCCTATTTATTTTCTGTTTAAATTAATTGCTGCCAATGGTAGGATTAGCCACTACTCTAGTGGTAGGCCCTTTACAAACATGTTACCCTTCTACTTTAATCCATTTCTATTTCCTTGTTTCTCTTTAGAGGAAATTGTTTAACTTGGTTTGTAGTCGGTGCAAAGTGGTATGTTACAAATTAATGTAAAACTATGCCAGAAACTTGCTTTACATCGTAAAATATTAAGCGTAATTAGAGTGATACCAAGAAACTGAGCATGATTAAAGTGATGGCAAGAAATTGTGTCTCTGAATACCAGAACCTACAGCAATAGTTTGTATTCTGAGAAAGGAATACTGCCTGAATAACCAGTTAAACACCATAATTACCCCGCAGCCATACTTTATCATTTTCATCGGTGTAAATTAAATTTATATGTCAATTTATTGTTGCTGAAAAGAATATAGTCCACAGAAATGGTGACATTTTGCAATTGAACCTGCATATAAATATTTATATCAATTACTTTAACGTAATTAAATACTTTTAAATACTGAAGTTTAGTATCGTAACGGGCTGAATGGCTTCGAATTCTTTTTTGGCACGTTCGCAAAACAGAATTGTAAAAATAATTGCGCTTGTTCGCTTCGCCATGTCAGTATGCCCGTCGAGACTGAATGAGTTGTCATGAAATATGATGTTGAGGGGTTATACTAAATTGTGTCGGTACATTCAGATCCAGTTAAAATCGGATGATGATAATAGCGGGCACCTTACTTGAAGTCATGGGCCTACGTATCCTGTTTCTCTCATCTTGAACGTGATTCGCCCAGTGTTTATCAGAGCGACAACGGTCGCAAAAAAGTTTTATAAAAAATGAAATACGCAAATTATACCCAATAACTTTTCCGTAAGTCTTGCTGTTTTCATGATAATTAAACAGCCATTAGCGAATCTGTCAAAATTATTACATTATGCATACATTTCCTGATGTGTTACATATGTGGAATAAAATATGTAGAAATTTGTATAAAATACAAATTGCAAGGTAGATACTCATATGTGAAGTAGAATAATTTAGGGTTAGTTTGGTATAGTGACGTTCATTAGTACACATTTGCAGTTACACAAAATATCGGAACAGTTGTAAAAGAAGGTACAAGATATGAAAGTGGATTCACAGAAATTAAATACATTTTATGGGAATAAATCTGTGTGAAAATACATTCTCTTCGGTAGCGTATTGATATCTGTTGACTCGTCTCTTACCAACTTTTACATTTAAATTTATATTATAATACTTAACACTATTTGAGTGTTAATAGCTATTTAATTCACACACATAAATCCTGCCTAAAGTCTCCTCAGGCCAAACCATCATCCTACCCAGTTGATACTCTCATGATTTTCATAAGTTGATGTAGCAGCTGGAAGTAAAGTTGAATTTTCTCTGCCTAGCGACCAGTTTACGAATGTTTGGAGCTTTACCTCCACTGCAACTATAAACATTGATTGAGTGATGTTCACAAATATACTGTTAACCGGGAGATATCACAGCAGTAACTCGGGACATTGCCTTTTTGCCGAGCAGGATCAGTATCTGTAACTAGATACGACGGCCATCCGCTTGCTGAGAAGCAAGGGAAGTTAACACCCCGTGATTTTATTTATAGAGAATCAGAGTGATTAGCTAAAGACTGTGGATTCCATTCTGTCCATGGCGACGACTCTTCTAAAACAAGAAAACGTTACTGTTTGTTAGAAGGTTTTCCAGTTGGAAACGTCAACATTTTTATAGACTTGTGTAAAATAAGGGAAGACATTAGGTGTATGTGTGTGTGTGTTGTGTGGAGTAATGCTGCGGTGGGGAAAGACTTGAGTATAATATCCCTGTGTTCTTCTGGTAACTAGTAGGAAGAGGAACAGCCAGCTTGGGGTATCCCTAGGGTGCAATGTGCGCAGGGCGGCAGAAAATTAACGGATTCTGTAGGGAACTCATGGAGTCGCCCATACCTTGGAATCTTTTTCTGACGAAGGCCGAGTAGTACAGTGGGCATGGAGGGGCTACTAAGAAATCTCTGTTTTCCATATTTTATTAAGGTCGTAGATACGTCTCTGAGCTTAGTTGATATTACTTCTTTCTCCGTTACAATGCTGTGCGATGCAACATAAAATTCATTATGAAATAATTAATGATATTGTAACGGATTTGATCAACGCGTTGCCAGGCAACAGCACTTCGAACACGGTCCAACACACAACAATAGAGAAAGCTGTATTCTCTGTAGATCCGACCGACGGGCCAATAGAATGGCTGGATACCGATCACATGATATGTGTTTACTGTAGGTTCATGTCCGTTTCTCGACTATGTATGAATCCAGAGGGCGCCCCACAAAAACAAGACCGTAAATGCCAAACAGTAATAAACATCTGTTCATGAGCCCCAGATTAATACTGTCACGTGTCCGGGGTACCGTGACAAATAATTAATGGGTTGCGGCTTAGGCGAAGTTGTTCTATTGGAAAACTCGTTTGCAATTACACTTACAACCACTACGATCACTCTAACATAACTTCTTCCAGACGATGCGACCTGACCAGTCCATCGTCTCTGATCTAACCTCTGATCTGGTCTTCTCTCTGATCTTCTCGCCGCTACGATCTTCCCTGATGTCTTCTCCCACTTTTCTCTGAGGTTGTTTCATTTGATCTCCGCTCGGGTCTTCTCATTAATTCCGATCTCCTCGGATCTGAACTCGTCTGGTCATATCAGTGTAATCTCCCTGAGGTAGGTCCTTGGCAATCCAAACACCAGACACATTGTAGAATAGTTCAATTTCCTTGCTATCATGCAAACGACTCTCTCGTTTCTAGGAGAATACATGTTTACTTAGCCGTTGATTTGCAGTGGACGCTGTTCTTGTGATGCAACTGCCTCAAACATTTCGTTACCTAGGAATTGCTAGCAGTTGACTAGCAATGGACGCTGGTTGTCACTCACTGTCTTGACAATGCGTTACCTAGGAATTGAGACTTCTCTATGCAGTGGGTTCACCTGTCACAATAAGTTTTAGTAGTAGCCTGTAGTAGCCATGCTAACAATACACGTTTGCAGTAGGCTTTGGCGTGATGTATAATGAAAGTAGTTCCTGTAATTGCAGTGCTGAGTTCTGTGCGCAAGGACACAAGTAAGGCTATAGGAGTCACAATACGTCAACTTGTCCTCAGAACATTGTTTACCGAGCTCTTTACAGCTCTCGATGTAGGGTACTTCTGTGTAAATAAAATTGTTTTTCACACAAATATTTAAATTTTGTATTCACGAAATGAAACGTTATAAATTTAACGTCCATTATTTAACGTCCGTCAATGCTGCAACACTGTTCTAGTCACCACTCAGTTTTTAGTTTAACGTTATACACCTTGACATTACATGTTTCGGCCCCAAACTTCCATCCTCACGTGTCTTGATATGTTACAATTATGTTATTAAATTGTGTTAAAACTGCTACACTGTCTTAGTTCGTGTTAAAATCACATGCTGTAGTCCTCTTTTCAGGTAAAACCAGATAAAATCCTTTAAAGCTTCCATATACCCACGTTATTTTGGTGCATATTGTTTCACCTCACATGTTTGTTGCCAAAACATGCAGTGTCAAGGTGTATAATGTTAAACTAAAAAATAACGTGGGTATAATGGAAACTTTAAAGGATTTTATCTGGTTTTACCTGAAAAGAGGACTACAGCGTGTGATTTTAACACGAACTAAGACAGTGTAGCCGTTTTAACACAATTTAATAACATAATTGTAAGGTATAAAGATACCTGAAGATGGCCGCTTGGTGCCGAAACATGTAGTGTCAAGGTGTATAATGTTAAACTAAAAAATTGAGTGGTGAATGGAGGAGTGTTGCAATATTGACGGACGATAAATAATGGACATTAAGCTGAACAATTGCAACGGGATGCTGAAATACAGAAACGTTATGAAACCATGTTGTTTCTTACATTATTTAACGACTCCTTCTCAGCTGCACAAAATATATTTCACCGAACAGGGAATGATATTGAATAAGCGGTACTATCCTAGCATTAGCTTTAAATAAATGATGAAAGCGACGACAAGCCAACCGGAATTGCGGACTCTTGTGTCATAGACACGCTCGTTCGTGCCTGTGACATTAAGAAGAATCCGAGCGTACATATACTGTTGTTTATTACTTTCTTTTGTTCTTCATTCTTTCTAGTTTTAAGAAGTGGAAGAATTGCTCCCTAGGGAGGCAGAAGTTTGTCCCAAGGGTATAGTTCGATTGTAATGGACTCCCGCAGAAGACTTCGTTATGACTTACTGCTCCGCTATCTGACGCACAGCCGCAGTCAGTATCGATAGCTGCACAGCCACGCGGTTAAGTTACGCTGTGTATCTTGAGCGAGTTACTTAACTTCACGGCTTTTCCTGCCGACCCAGTAATGTCAAGTCAGTATGACTTGGTACTGTTGATATTCTTGCTAAAAGCGTGAAGATTGAATGTAAGGTTTTTTTTTGCCGTTAATTCTAATATTGCAACTTCTTTATGTTTCGCTCGCCATAATAAAGTCTTAGTGCCTGTGATTGGCTAAGGGTCGTCATATGTCCGCATTTTGTATTCTTGAAGCGGTTACCTGCTCGCGTCCATCTCTTTGTTTATTAATAATGTTGTCTTTGAACGGATTTACATGAAATTGTAATGTCGGAAATTCTTGTAGAAAAAAAATAATACTTCTGGAAGATGTCGTTGGTCAAATCCATCTTTTATAAAATATTCACTAAAGATACATATTTTATAGGTAAAAATTACGTACTAAATTCTAATGTTCTGAGCTTTTCAGCCTAACATGTAGAATTATATAGTCATTAGCATGAATGTAACGGTTTTAAAATACTTTTCTTGTAATTAAAGTACGCTTGTGAGATCGCCTTGCTCTATGTGTATGTATCCCCCGTATTAAATTTTGAATGGCTGAACTAATCTCTATGTCACTTGGTATTTATAGCAAGGCACATCAGCCCATCTTAAAAGCATACTTCATAAATCGCTTCGATCAGTAACACCAACATTACATCCTCTCAATTTGTTGCAGTAATAACAGTAATGTTAATTAAAAGCCTGGACCGATCGTGATGGAACCTGGTGCTTGTATAATGTCATCTGAGCCAATTTCAATGGCGTATATCACCAGTCCCCCCATCAATAATACCAATATTACAGCCTTATAATTATGTGAGACGAAACCTTAATATTGCTTGAACGCCTCCTCTAAACTTGGCGAATATATCATGCCACCTGAGCCCATCTCAACAGCACAATTTATATGTCCCTTCCATCAGTAATATCAACATCACAGCCAATTTCTGAGGAAAATGTTGATATCGCTTGAACGCCTGTATCAGTCTTCACGAAAACTGGTAAGTATATCATGCCATATGAAGCCATTTCAACGGTGTACATAATAAATCCCTCCAATCAATAATGCTAACGTTGAAGCCTCTCACATTTCTGAGGAAAAAGCTTACTATTGCTTAAACGCCTGTACCAGTCTTCATAAAAAGTAGTATGTGTATATCACGCCACTGAGGTCGTCTCAGTGACGTACATCACAAGTTTCTCCCATCAGACACTCAAATTAGAATGGAAGGACTGTAGACGATTAGTTCTTCCCAGAACTTCTTGTTCTTGAAGTAGTCTATTCTTGTGAAAAATGAGGCGATATTACACGTATATCAGGACAGCTAGTGCATGTGAATCGTTTTAATATTCACTGTATGCTATCTGTATTCTCGTATGTATAGGGATCTCTTATAGAAGTTAAAAACATTTGTTTCTCATCATAAATTAGGACCAGAATACAACGAAAAATTCCTTGCTAAGTTACTACATTGATCTGTATCAGTGTTTAGAAAGCACTTGAACCGGAATCGCTGCAAGTAAACCTGCTCTGAAATAAACTGGGAACTTTGTTTCACTAGCCATAGAAGAGTAAACGGTATATCGAGTAGGAGTGCTTTGCAAATCTCCGCAAAGGAAATATTGGAGATGGCGTCAAACCATACTTTAACCTCCTGGGGTAAGGGAAGAAATCCGAAGGGAGAAGTAGAACGCAGATTCAGAAACCGTCCCTTTTATATAAAGAGGTTGGTCAGTTTTCACTGCAATCCAAGTCTGAACAGTTTGAGCCGGAAAGCAGTGGCACTGTCGCTGTCCCCCGAGAATCACCACAACAACTGACTTTCAAACTCCATATTACCAAGGGCTTTACGTACCAGATAAACATGAGGTTTATCATTTCTTTTCAATGCTCTTTATTACATGAGCGTACTCATGACAATTGATTCATCATTTCCAGCTTTGAAAGTATTTTATTAAATGAAATAATTCACAGCGGAATATAAAATTCAGTAAATTGTTTTAAGTTGTAGACTACCATTAACACGTAAACCTCCGAACCTACGTAGTTACCTTTCATACATCACATACAGAATCTACTTTCTTATTCGTCTTGTGCGGACTATACAGTACATGATGAACCTTAGCCTCTTTTACGATTGCTCTCTATTGTTCCTAATCCCGTGACTTAGTTTCCAATTTATAAAGCCAATTTTCTATAAATCTTCTTCAACTGACTCCAGCCACCTGACAGTAGGTCTGCATACACGTCGAGTACCCTCTGATGCGGAGTAAACTTGCTGCAAGGGTTCCGCTCCTACATTCTACACAGGTGTCCCAGCCATTTCAACCTCCCTACTTTGATCACTTTCATTATATGTGGTTCCTTACATAACTTATAAATTTCACGGTCATACGTTGCTCTTCATACATTGTTTTCCTTAATTGAGCCACAAATTCTTCTTAATATCCTTCTTTCAGTTTTCGGAACACATTTTCGCCTTTCCTTTTTGAAGGGTCAGCTTTCACTTCGGTAAGTAAGTTATAGGCCTTACGGGGGTTTATAAGAGTAAATTTTGTCTCTGTCCGTAAATACCGTGAATTTGTTTCTTTCGGCCATAACTAGCTCGATTTTGCATTACAATTCTCTGTCTTATTTCAGTAGTGATATAAGTATCTTCTGTTAGAGTAGTTTCAAGGTATTTAAATTCTCTCACGCTTTCAAATTCCTGGTCATCCACATTAAGCATTCGTGAATTAGTTGGCATTTTTGTTAACATAATATATTATGTTATATGACATCATTACTTATTGATTTGGAAGTCATGTTGTAAGATTTGAGGCTGAAGAAAGCAGTCTTTTGGGATTTGGCACCGTGTATATGTGGTGTTAACCGACGTTTCGGAGGAACGTATCGCCTCCATCTTCAGGGTCGAAGAAAAAATATATATAAGAATCAGCAAGCAAAGAGACCGTGAGAACCGGTAAAAACAGTAAAAGAGCTATAATTACGCTATTCATAGCAGGTAATTAATAATGTTGCCATTTCTTTCTTCACCATTGCCACAAAGGAATCCGTTAATGTTGCGATTAATGCTCCCTTTCCTACCTTTAACTTTTCAGAGCTTAAGAATTCCGTGAAAACAGTCCAAGTGGTTCAACTCTATGAAGTACCCAGAACCAAATTTCATCAAAATCTCTTCAATCGGTGCAGTGCTTCACTTGCCTATGACTTCATGGTGAAGTTGCTAGTACATTTTTGGAAGAGGCCCTTAAAACTGAGCACATTAATTATAACTACTAATAAATTACGGGCCATTTGTTTAAAGATTTAAATTTTGCTTCAAGATGCGTGTTTCCAGTGTCTGATTCGTGAGATCTAATTTGTACGTTATTACGTGTATATATATAACATTTCAGTACAATTGATTTGTTGGATACCCTCTACTGTTCCCTCCTGAGGGAAGTTACTAAGTGGTGTTCAGGCGCATTTCATACAGAACAAGGTTCGGACAGTTTCCCTAATGTTGAGTAAAGTCTGTAGTAGGGACAGTAGACGGCAATCCGTCGCCACCCACGGTTTTCCAGTCGCGGATTTGAAGTATCCGCCGTTCCTCATTTGCATACAGTGTTCGGTTTTTATATATCCGACGTTTGTATTTGTGTTCATAAGGAAGAAGTCAATGTTCTTTTCGTCGCGGTTAGGCTGTAATTGAATCCGAAACCAGTTTTCTACCGGATTTGCCTTGATGTGTATCTTTATGTGATAATGTTTATATTTTATGTCTTGATTTTTTTAATATGTTATGTTTTATGGAATTGTTCTGTTCAGGGAAGCGTCACTGAGTGCTCACAGATGACACAGTTCCCTTAACTAGCGTTTTCCCATTAGAGCTCGGTCTTATTCCCGCGGTTGGCGTGCAATTGCAATACCCCGATTAATGAACAGAGTTGGCAATTAGAGACAGAGTCGGTAGAGCCTATGTACACATAAGGGTATCTCTAATAGTGGACAGAGTTGTGATAGTAGGAATATAGTCAATATCGCCGGAAATTTTATTCGGCTTAGTTGCAATTTGTCGAGGTGCTCTAGGGATATGTAATAGGGTGATGTTCAGCCCCTTGTTGGACTGGGCTTGGACTTGGATTTGGACGGCTGGCTGGCAAGCTGTCAGGGGAACACAGACTGGGGGTTGCAGAGGTTGAAGAGAGGGAAGTTTGTCGGCATGGGGAGGGACTTTTCACTATGCATTCGTTGCGTTCCCTCGGGCTATAAAGTGATTTCATTGCCACATGAAATCAGGGCACACGCACGTACAGAGGAATGGCTTTAAAATTTATATTGTGAATTACCGCAAGTTAAATGAGTCGTCATTTTGTGGAGACTATAATTAATAGCTGATATTATATAGAGCTTACTCTAATAAAAGTTGTACTTTCCATAAGTTTTTCAAAGGATACGTGTTAGAATTAGGTGGAAAATAAAAGCTCCTTTTTCGCTTTAACAAAAGTAACGAAACTACAGAATATTAATCACAATGCAGATATATATTTATTTACGGTAAATTTATGGAATATGTAATAAACCCCATTGGTCCAGCTAATCTTAATATGCAAAACATAAATTAACATGAATTCTTTTAACGACACCGCAATTTCTACTGTTTCTGAGAAAAGTGATGTTCGTTATCTTCTCTACGAAGGAAGGGAAATTTAAAGATTAATTAATATTCAATAAAGGTATTTGAAATTGAACAAAGTGGCGAAGGTTTAGTTTTATTTTACAGAAAAATGACAACTATAAAAGGGAAGTTAATTTTATTAATGGGATATAAATTTAAACAAAATTGGATATCTCAGAATTTAATAACTGTAGGAGAACTTTTCTGTTATTGCATATTGCGCAACCTCTTAAAGTACATGACCCACCACAAATAAAATACGAATGTAACAGAATTTTGATGATCACTGAATGAGATACATCTCAATATGTATACAGGTTTTCAGTTGAAATGAGGAACTGATTTATCTGTTAAGAACGAAGCGTTATTTTGGCTCCAGTTTTTGTTACTCCATTTATTTTCAGTACATTGAAGTTTCTGGTTAGAAGATATGATACCTTGCTAACTGATCGGGCCTGTCGCTCCTTTCTGAGGAGGCAACAGTTACGTAAGCATCATTGAAGGTAATCTGAGCAGCGGAGACCCGAAATATTCAGAAACAATCTTGCCCTAGCGCCATTTTAATCACGACATTCCACGTGGACTGCCGTCGGTCAGAACTCAGGTCTCCTCCGCGAGATGCAGGCGCCTAACCACTCAAGTGCTGCGTGACTCGTAATTTAACAAATTTAACAAACTACGGTCTCATAAAGCTACAAGTGTTGCGTATGACGCATCGAAAGAACAAGCAGATGCTTTCGTCCTGTATGAAACCATCCTAAAGGTAGAAATATGTGGCTTTTATGTTATCTGTATCGACATCTTCGGACTGAACATGCTTTCTGAGAAACCCTCGGACGTGATTGCTATAACGACAGAACCGTTCTGTGAGCGAGATATTGGGCCGTCGCTCCTCCGTTTAGTCCTGACTTCTCCGTTAAGGTAGAGCAAGGGCTATGTTATCAAATTGTAAGGGACAGATTAAGATAATTTCAGCCTACATGATTATGCGCCACACTGAGAATGGTGCGTGCAGCATAAACGCGCGCGCGTGTGTATAGTGTGCAGCGCTAAGCTGGCTCTCAAATAACTGAATCAAGCGTGCGCTACTTATGGATGCCGGAGAATGGGCAGTCTCTGTCCAGTGCAGATATTCCGACTGTACTGTGGGCATGTACCTGTTGCAGACGGCAGGTGAACCTTTCTTTGCCGCCTCACACAAGACGATAATAAAACTTTCTTTCTTTTCTCTCTTTTTCATTTATTTGTTTATTTCTTCATACAGAGCCTGAATAGTACGAATGTTGTAGAAAGGGAATTCCCATTCAGCTAATACGTCACGAAGTGTTATCATTTCAGTAATTAGCCGTAATTTGATTCTGTCATGAAATGGCTCTGTTTAGTCCGAATGTATACAACATTTTTTTTTCCTTGTGGGCCTAGGCCTACCTCCATGAACTCCGTTCACTTCGGTTTTTCTAGATCTTACACATACGGTAGGACTCCTTGGGCGAGTGATCAGCTCCTCGCAAGGCCTCTACCTGTAGACAAACACATAAAAATGCACACAAACATCCATGCCCTGAGTGGGATTCGAACCCACGATCTCGGCTTCCGAGCGAGCGAAGACAGTGCATGCCTTAGACCGCTCGGCTACCTTGACCGGCATGTATACAGCATAGTTCCTGGTATTTTAAATTCAATATTCCAGTTTTGTGTGAATCATCAATTACTAAATTATCTTAGACGTAGGAATATTAATAGAAAAATATATTTGAAATGGAATATGACCATTGCAGATATTTTCTTGACAAACCTTTCCTTAATACTCGAATCAGCTTGAATCAGTTTTCGGATTCGTAATGGGAGTAAGTTGTGTAGTGCCTGCTTACATGCAATCATTCATGAGCCAGGTCTTTATTGTACCAGCAGGCCTAATTCTTTCTGAAGCAAGGAAATTGAAGAGCTGACAGATTTGTTATATGGAGATATTATAAGAAGTAAAAGCAACGGTTACGATGCAATCGTATAGTACGTTATACTGGGCCGATGCAGACCGAAATTCACTGTATCCATCTTACGTATATTGAGCAGTACCAAATTTCATAGAAATCCGATAGCTGTAGAACAAAATCACGCGGATAGACCTACTTACCTATGCTAACTGTTTTGCTCTCGTACTTCGCACTTTATGCAAATAATCCCTAAAACTGACTAATTTTATAGATACAAGAAAACTTCGGCTGCGAGATTATCATGCAGTACTTTGATTTCTTTAGGAATTATGTGATTTGTAGTTAGGTACTTTGTATTTTTGTGTAAGGAATTAGTTTTATTGTTCTCCCTTCTTTCTTGTGCACTGGCAGAGTGCTCTGAAAGATGCTGATATTTAAGCAAAAATACGGTATATATCATATGAAAGGTCTGCATTGATTATTTCTATTTATTCACCTGCGATCTACAAAATCAATTGATATATGCCTAATTTTCTTTCAGCGTGGTCTTCGTCTGACATAAGTTTGCTTGTGCCTTAATGTAATGATTACAGAATATAACAAATCGCTCTAAAATTCATCTTTGAATGTTATGTCACCTTCAATTACGATGTAGGATTCATTGTTCAATTAATTCGATGAGCGAGTAAGAACTGGATCATCCAAATATTATTGGAATTTAAATAAATTAAATAAAGACAGAAAATTTGTCAAATATCCAAATTGTTCAAGAGCATAAGGCACAGTCGAATTAAAAAAATTGCAGTGATTTCAGGGAGTCCGTATTGGAATTCCAAGGAGGCGTGTTCCTTTATGAGATGCTTACTCGAAGCTAGTTCACTGACGCTCCAGTACAGTAGTTTGTTGTACGTTATTCTTCTCAAACCTGTCACGTCGTCCACTGTTGCCTTCACTAGTCAGGACTATTGCTATGACGTTATATAAAAACAAACGTGTTCTCGAAATTCAAACTGCGGACACTCTAATCCAGAAACAAATTATGATACTGACCGCTGCAAGTTATATTTGAGCAAGGTGTTGAAATATATGAATATGTAATGCAGTAATGCAGTGTGTGTGTGTGGCGAGGACTACATATGGTCTGTAGATGACCTCCATATCTTGGCTGCGAGGTGGGTGGGTGGTGGTTCCGAGCGACAACCACATCGATAATGAGTTCCCAGAGGACTCTATGAGCGAGCTTCCCTTGGACAGCGTATTGCCACCTGAGACTGCTCTCCCTCCGCCCCACCCCCACTCGCTTTGGTTGTGCGCCACCCGATAGACGTAAGGGAGGAAATACTAGTGCAAGTGGTAAGGGATGGGGAAGTGGTACAGAACTGAATTATTTATCAATCTGCCATTCGCTCTATGGATTCACGGACACACCGACTCCTTTTCAGTATTTGCTAATGTAAACCTCAGACACATTTAGATGATACGATACTTTGAAAATATATTCCATTTGAAACATTGACAACTATAAGACTTTTCCATATCTTCCACAGCTGAGAACGGTAGCTGGAAGTTCATGACGCATGCCTTGAATTTGGTAGGTCCAGCACGAGAAACCCGAAACTTAAGAAATAAATTTCTCTGTTTCGCGTACGATTATTACCTTTGTAACTTTAATTTTTCAGGAATTTTCAAACACTAATTATATCAAAGACAATTATATGATAGATGAGACTGACAGAGCCCTGGTCAGTAATATTTCATCATCAGATAATAATGTGGTCAAGTACCTTTGCTCTAAATGGTCGTTAAAATTACGTATGTAATACAACTAGAAAAAGTATGTGAAGTTTTATTATTGTTCAATGACATGTATTTTTTTTTCATAACTGCGTGCTTTGCATTTGTTGTAAAGTTGGTATACAATAGAAAAGAAAGTTAATTAGAAAGTTCATGCAATTACCTTAGGCGTGCTGAGGAATGACTTCACTATAAACAGCAGATTTCGCTTGTAGTGATTATGAAAATCACAGATATGTTCAATTATTATACCTGTCCTCACGACCACAAGAGACGCCCTTATGCCTGACATAAAGCCTATGTTGGGTCTCAAATTACAAGGGAAATTCGCGTAACACATAGAGTGGCGCATTTATACATTTTTAGATGCAGCAATGGATACCGCAGGCCGCAGAGAACTTCCTCTCAAAGGCGCTATTTCATCCGAAATTTCTTGCAGTTGACCAGTATCACTCATGCGAACCTCCAGAGATTCTGTTTCGTTGCCGAGAGCTCAAAGGTTAGACTAACACGTGGCAATGTTTTATTAATGCACCGGTGGGATGTTATAATTATTAATGATGTCACACTTGTGGCCAGTGCGACCCTTGATACAAGGCTTGGGTGTAAAGCTGGGTATAAGACCACCTCAGTGCTTCCTATGCAAAGTGAGGCTAAATGGGTGGTGAATAAGCGATATTCCAGGCTTTGTAGCTCCCACTGCAGCAGCTGCTGATGTTCTCGGGAGTAAACTTTAATTTACGTGTAACGTAATGTCTCAAACCTGGTGGTCCACGGTGCTTGTCTTTGATTATACTAATTTTTCTGCATCTTTGGCTTACAAGAAAATTACTCAAGTTCGTCTTGAAATTGCAGTTAGTTGGAAAACTGAATGAAGGGACCACTCGGTAGAATAGACGAGAGGATAATATTAAACTGGACCTTGGAGAAATCGAGTTCGAGGTTTTGACTTGAGACGTATGACTCTGGATAAGTCCCTGTGACGGTCGCTTCTGGGCGCAGTAAAGGATCTTCGTGTTCCAGACAAGGCATACAATTCCTTGGCCATCCTAGTGACGATCTGATAAAGGATTCTGCTCCATGAGTTTATTTAACACTCCATTTTCTTCTCAGTGTTAACGGTTTCGTTGAGTAACAGCAGACCACACTGGAATTTAACCTTTAACTTTCTATCTGTATTATATCTTATCTGACTCTTTTAAGTAATGTGACCACATAAAACTGTAAGCATAAATCTAGTGCCCTTGTGGTGGAAGGAAACCATCGTACATAGAACCGAGACTCTTAGCGCTCCTAATTCGCAGTTACGAATAGGTAAGGATGCTATTCAAGTGTTATTTTGACACTAATAATAAAATAAGTTTGATATTTTGTTTATGCGATTCACTCTTCAAGCATTAGACTGGAAGTCACCCTGAAGGCCCTGCTTGTCTAGTGACATTTAAGAACTCCTCGAATTCTGGCTACGTTTTGAGTTTCGTAGTAATATACTTACGTTCATACAGCATTTACCTACATGAGAAATACGAAATCCAGATATTCCATATAATACATAGTACATAGGCAATCTGCAGAGTGCCTGTACAGTTTAGGCAAAGTATAAAATGCACACATTTTGATTAATTATTCTGCAGAGTGTGACTAAAATGTGCGGAGAAATTTTGGCCACAAGTTCCACATAACAAAACGTGAAAAAATGTCTGTATAAATAAATGTCCGGAAACATTTAACTTGTGAATTGTAGCTGAAAGTGCTCAGAATGTCTTCCGTTAGATTCAGTGAACTCCCCGGTACGTCTCATCACGGACCCCAACTTCCATCCAAAGATGCCGGGATAACAGGCATCCACAATTTGATGGCTTTCAACAGGAGCCGCATACGCAAGGGATCTAGACGTCCCAACAGGAAAATATCCAGAAGGTTCTTATCTGGCGAGTGTGCAGGCCATGCAATGGGTCCTCCTGTACCTGTCAGTCGCTCAAGACAGGTGTTCGCGGCTGAGATGTGCCGAAGCACCATCATGCATGTACCACATTCGTGCTTTGACCCCCAGTAGCTTTAGCAGACCGTGTACGTGTAAGAAGAAATCTTGATATTCGTTGCCTGCAAGCCGATGTGGCAAAAGATGCAAGCCTACCAGTCACCACCAATTCCTGTCCACACATTAATGCTGAACTGTTTCACGTATCTGTACAGTATTCTTTCAGCTGTAACTCACAAAAGTGTATATTTCTGTACACATGTTGATATTGACATTGTTTCTGTATGCCTCAAGTAGCCAG
Source organism: Cryptotermes secundus (assembly GCF_002891405.2). Classification (NCBI taxonomy): domain Eukaryota; kingdom Metazoa; phylum Arthropoda; class Insecta; order Blattodea; family Kalotermitidae; genus Cryptotermes; species Cryptotermes secundus. The sequence goes on from NW_019739942.1 coordinate 552,496, forward strand.
TTTATAAAATTCCTAGGAGCAATGCAGACTGCTTGTGTCATCCAAGTATGCCTTATCTGTACGAAAATTAATATTTTGTAATATTATATTTAAGTATCCTGTTGCACTCCATGCGATACATGATACAAACTCCGTCTTCAGTGCAAACCATATATTGTAGGTCTTTCGTTTTGCAAAACGAATTTTGTAATATTTTTATTGTAATTTTTTAATATTTTGTAATATTATATTTAAGTATCCTGTTGCACTCCATGCGATACATGATACAAACTCCGTCTTCAGTGCAAACCATATATTGTAGGTCTTTCGTTTTGCACAACGAAAGACCTATAATATATGGTTTGCACTGAAGACGGAGTTTGTATCATGTATTAATATTTTGTATTGCACGGTACAACAGTGAGCGTTGTTACATAGTTATATGCCATATGATGAATGCAGTAATCATTACTGAAACATAGATATGTAGTTTTTAATGCGTATTACTCATAAAATATTTTACTCACGAAGTAATACAAGTACTAATTAAAGTGCTAAGTCGTTAACAAGAAATTACGTCTAATTTTAAGAATCATAACAAAAATACAAATTCTGGTCGGAGATCAACTAGCCTTCATTATGATACAATAGACCTTACACGGTGCCGGTCACGGTAGCCGAGCGGTCTAAGGCGTGCACTGTCTTCGCTCGCTCGGAAGCCGAGATCGTGGGTTCGAATCCCACTCAGGGCATGGATGTTTGTGTGCGTTTTTCTGTGTTTGCCTTGCGATGAGGTGATCACCGGCCCAAGGAGTCCTACCGTATGTGTAAGATCTAGAAAAACCTAAGTGAACGGAGAAGTTCATGGAGGTAGGCCTAGGCCCACTGGGGCTGTAGTGCCAAGGAAAAAAAAAGACCTTACACGGTGGAAGTGTAGCTTGCTGAATGAATTAATGAAGTGGGGCTTATGATTTTATGTCAGTTGCTTGTTAGCTGTTATTTGTGGCTGCAGACTGGCCAAACATTCGCTGTGATGACAAGCATAACAAAAAAAATATGTCAGCTGCAATAATCTGAAAAACAACATTTCTAGGTAATACCCATTTATGGTACTCATTTTGCCTTACGGACTTGTATCTCTCTAGTTCACTGGCGGTAAGTTACAGTCTTATGTATTTTTCTTTAAACTGAAATGCAGTACAATTATCTTAAACCCTTAAATACACTAAAATGCTCATTTAAAACTTTTCGCTCGATTTGTAGCGAGTTTGCTTCTGGTGGCACGTTCACGTTTGCTTGCTGTTCTCACTTCTTTAAGTGACATTATGCAATTCGTCCATCTCCATATTGCCAGAAAAACCGGCGTGTATATTGAATCACATGATGTCACATTACAGGATGTCAGAAATGTGCATCTTACATCGAATTTGGCAGTAAAGTAGGCATTTCCTAGAAGTGGGCATATCCTATAATTTTAAAGCTGGTGTATGCGGCACAATACCGTGTATGAAGACCACAGTCGTACAGGACAGTTGTTTGCAATTGAGACTAAACTGTTTTATTGTTTTAGGTATCTCGGAGGCGTTCCTGAATAATGGGGCGGGTAACAGCGGTGCCGACACGGCGACGTCTTCGCGTCTCCTCAGCCCACCCCCTGCCGCCTCCACGGCAGCGACCGTCGTGCCGGGTGAGGCCGATAACAGCCTTGAGTCCGGTGAGTGAGCTGCAGATACACTAGAGATATGTAGGTTAAGCCCTGCCTCATTAAGTATCAATTGTAAAGTTAGCACTGCGGGAGCAGGAGCGTACAGGGTTTCTGCGGAATCAGTAAATGCAGTGCACCCCATGCAGCATATCAGCAGAGACGACGAGCAGTTATCATCGAATTGTTGGCCTACTTCCACATTCCCTTCGGTAAGAGAACGAGGTTTAGAAATAAATGGGCCAAGCTGAAGAGAGAATTTCAGTGTTCTTAGAAGCTGCATTATTGTAATCTGAAGACACTGCCTATATTATTATCACGCTTCGAATTTTGGATATTTCGGAACCCCATATATTTTAATTGTTTTATGTCATAAATGTCAGGGTTAGTAGTAGCCTATTACGACGTTTTATAATGATATGATGGGCCTATCATTATCGTCTTTCCTAGTCATTGGTAGTGGGATTTGTAAAATACTTTTCGATTTAAATGAAGTGTGTAGTTTTATACAATTAGAGTCCTTTTAATAAGATGTAAAATTTTGTGACGATGGTATATTGCTACAAATATTATGTTTTTGGACATTATCCATCGTCTTGTCTATTATCCAAAAACCGTCCCGATTTTTTTTAAACAAACATTTTGGATACTGGATTCTGTCCCTGTCCTCAGGTAAAACCTACTCATTTGGGTCCAATAGCTAGAGCTAACCCCTGTCTCCGGAGATAGGGGCAATTGAACCATTGGGGCCATAGTCCTTATGTAACATCTTCTCTGAGGAGAGGATGGGTTTGTCTCCTATGAATACCCTTGGTCCTTTAGCTGTGTTTCAATTCTCCACATATAGCCTCTGCACGGACCCATAGAGACCATTGCTTCCCACAATTCCTCTATTGATCAGTGTGTAACTGTTACTACACTGATGTGCTGTTTACTGCACCGTAACCTAGCAAAGGACGTCTCTTCTAGTTAAACTATTCCGGCTATCAGGGAACATGTCACAGTGCATAATGTATGTATTTATATACCATGCTGAATTAACGAAAATCTCAGATATAATTAGTTTTTATTTTTCCCACGAAATGAGAATAATAATACTAAAAATTAGTTAAGTAGAATGTGCGTTGTGGTACATAATGTGGCAAATAGAAACGAATTTTAGTTGATTTATTTCATATCTTAGATAGCAACATTTCGTTTTAAATTTACTCCTCTCCTCTTTTAAGAAGATATCGCTCTGGATTTACTTTACGGTCTACAGTTTTATGTGACCGTCCTTACTCGCGGCCTGTCCAACATTAAAGAAATTATTGACAGATTTCTAGAGTTTGTTATATCTGATTTTAATCATATCTATATCTTAATACGGAACATAAACACTTCGTTAGGGGATTTTTAGTGCACTGCTCCCAACTGATCTCTTCGTTATTGAATCTGCGTTCTTTAACCAGTTCTTCAGGCGAAATGCATTGTTATTTGTATTATTTGTGTTCACTCTTAGACTCAGGCTTAGGATCCGCTGTCAGGCGAATCCAGTTTACAGCATTATTCACCGTGTCCCAAATCCCCTCAGATCCTCGCTGTAACGCATTCGGATACAGAGAACTGCGTAAACACGCCGGATACATGTGTATACCTCGCTCCACGTAATGCTCTGTAGATTATAGACAGTAAAATGTTCAATTAATTTCATAACTAATAACTCCCTGGAGGAAATCGTTCTTAACCAACTGATACTCGCTCGCACAGTCAAGAAATACCCCATCTTTATTGAACCCCGAGGTGCATTACCACGTTCGCCGAATTTCTCCACAGGACTCTATCCTGAGTCGGTCGAATTGATTTACACAGACAAGTTTCTCACAGTTCTCACATATTGCCGCTTAATTGGCTGTATTTTTCCTCACTGTGGGACTGTTAAAGTTGTAGACTAGGCAATATAAGCAGTCTGGAACATATTTTGATAAATATTGCATGTTATTTTATACGTAACAAATTTTCAGTAATGAGCTCGCATTCTGTTTGCCGTGATAGATTATGCCCATTGCAGGCTAAACGACAGGTATCATTACTGCCAATATCACCACAACCACCACCACCACCACCACCAGTAAAAAAGAAGTAAGTAAAGCTATCCCTGTAACAGGCCGAGAAGGCCCATAGGGTTGTGAGACGTTGAGGCTCCCACATTTTCTAGACAATCGGCTCACAGATGGCGGTAAGGTTGTCAGCCCTACGCACCGGCCGCCCTTTACTCCCAGGAAGATTCCTGGTACACATTTCTGTTAGGGGCTGAGTCGACCCCAGGGCCATAGTGCGACTGGAAGGATTAGATATTTATATTACGGCCACTATTGCTATAGAAATAATGGTACTTACAGAGTTTTGATTATTCTCAGAAATCTGAGAAAATTGCAGATGCCTTACAAGGAGAAACTTAGCTAATGTCAGTTTTCAAGTCATTGCAAACGACGTCAAATGATTATACTGGAGTCCACCACTTGTAACTGATTTGTCTGTAGTTAACAATAAAGCTAATATACATCTAGGCGTGGATAAGAGGATGTTAATAAAATGGATTTTAAAGAGATGAGTAGAAGGTATAATGTGGATTAATGTGAGCCAGGATAGGGATTAGTGGCGGGCTCTTGTATATTAAACTTCAGTTTCCGTAAAAGCGGAGCCACTAATTCAGTAGCTGAGTTAGTTAATAGTTGGTTACATTTTTTTTACCAAGATTCTAAAGCTTGTTGAATCCCTCTTGTTAACTGAGGTTCCACGGGAGATCCATTATCCGAATATGTAAATTGACGTTCATAATGCTAAGATAAATTTCAGGTTTGGTTTACTTCTTTTCAAGCTTTATGCAGATGAATAGACTGCTACAGTGGGCTATTTTGCATTTTTTTTATCTTTTTTTTTTTTTGCTTGGCACTAGAACCCCAGTGGGCCTAGGCCAACCTCCATGAACTTCTCCTTTCACGTCGATTTTTCTAGATCTTACATATTCGGCAGGACTCCTTGGGTGAGTGATCAGCTCGTCACAAGGCCTCTACCTGTACACAAACACAGAAAAACGCACACACACAAACTGAACACCAATGCCCTGAGTGGGATTCGAACCCACGATCCCGGTTTCCAAGCGAGCGAAGACAGTACATGCCTTAGACCGCTCGGCTACCGTGACCGGCTTTATCTTTTATTATCATAATTAATTTTGAATTAATAACTTCAATGTAGAAATATTAATCTCTTCTCTCCGCCTTCTTTCTATCCTTGACCTCTACAGAGCCGTATGAATATTTGAAATTCAGACGTAATCTTTTGCATTGGAACACAAATTAGTTATGAAAGGTGAACATTTTCTCGCTGGTTCTTCAGGGTTTCATCCTGTGGCTGAAATCATTAGCTCAAACGGACGCATCTACAGACACCGCAGAGAACTCAGATTGTAAATTAAAAGGTTTCGGAAGTTTCTCTCGCCAACTCCATATGAAAATAACAACAGGGACAGATCAGGCTCTATTTTATAAAAAAGGCTACATGCAAAACATTCTTCCGGAAGGAGTTCATTTCAATTAAAAGCTCTCTACATTGTGCGTTAAATTCTCTATCGACATTTCGATATTGGAGATGAGCTTTCTAGTCAGTTGACATGTTTCTCACATTCTAAACCTGTTCAACATCTTAAAATAAAAAGTTCTATCAAATAAGTTCTATAATTAGACTTATTTATAAGCAAGTTAACATACTAACATATAACCATAGTAAGTTTCTCAAACAGAAGAGAAATTTGTTCTTCAATCGAGCTTTTGAAATATTTTTCACTTAACGGGTATGTGCTCTTACGGAAGGATCGAATTGTGTGTCTGTATGTATACAGTTGTGTTGCAAAGAGACATATTGTGCTAGTATATAACGTCATGAGATATTCCAGAATTAAAGCTTTGAAATGATTGAGAGAAAACTGTTCTATATAGAGATACGTACAGTACAGTTCTGAAGGTCTGTGGGACGGCGGGACTGATGCTTGAACACTATTGTTTACACGGTGTCTCCGCCAGGGGGGAGTCTGTCGCCGTGGACACGCGTATCAGAGGTCGCGCTAATTATAAACGCATTGTCGTGTTCGACCAGAATAACGCATTGCTCGTGTATCAGCAGTGGGCGGGCGAGACCCATCCGGGACTTGACTCTGGGCTCTGGGGTTGATGGAGGGATTATTCACTCTCTCGAAATGTGTCAGTCCCTAATGATGATGCCGCTTAGCTAGAAGTGGGTGTTAATTATTGGTTTTTATTGTGTCAAACATGTAAGACTTAGAGGCATATATCCCCGAGGAGAGAAGGCGCGTGTGGTTTTCTGTTCACTCTGTATACATCAATGCAACTATAGCACGTTCATAAGCAGTATGAACATTACCAAAAGAAGGAAGGGGGCACGCGGTAGCGTAGTTTGTTGAGGCACAATGCTGCAAGTCTGAAGGTCGCGAGATCGAACCCCGATGAGGAGGATTTTTTCAATTTATCTAATCCTCCTATCCGCACTATAGGCCTGGAGTCGACTCAGCCTCTGACAGAAATGAATACCAGGAATATTCCTGGGGATGAAAGGCGGCCGGCGTGCAAGGCTGACAACCTCACCTGCATCTGTGAGCTGATTATCTAGAAAATGTGGGTGCCTCGACGTCTCACAACCCTATGGGCCTCCACGTCCTGTTACAGGGATAGCTTTACTTTACTTTACTCTACTTTACTTATCAAAAGGAGGAAAGGAAAGATTGTTTCATCTGAACTGAATCGAACCTTTGTATGAATTACTCTAATGAGATACAAATAAATGCCGTTTATTATCGAATCTTGCTGCAGTTGTGGAATCAAGAGTATCCCACATAAATGAGTTGCGTGCTTCCACCAAATGAGTCTTTGACTTGTTGCCAGTCATACGTTTTCTGTCTAATAATGTATTTTTCTTACGGTTTTCGAGATAGTTAACAGGAGAAGTAAACAGTACATAATTGTTATACAATACGTACTCGTATATTTGAGGACTTCTATGTTCAGTAACCAACAATAGTTTTCCAAACACACGTGAAGATTACAGAAGTCCCCTGTTTATTAAAAGCTCACATAATTTCAGGCTCGATTTGTTTCTTGTAAAATACCTTCAAAAGTATTTTAAGTATTATATTTGCGAGTCTTAGTAAACTTTTTTATGAAAGTAATTGCACTAGACTGAATTTAAGCAAAATTTAGTCTCCAAAATTGATATTTATGAACACACCGTAATCAGAAGAAGGGTGACAAAACTGACTGCCGGATATAGTGAGATATCACTATTATCAACTTCACAGAAAATTTTATCTAATATTATTCTCTGAAGCTTAACACCTTATATATATGAAATTATTGGGAATCATCAGCATGGATTTAGACGTAACAGGTCAATTACTGATTAGATCTTTTGCATTCGTCAGATATTGGAAAATAATTGGAGTAAAGTGGGACAGTACATCAGCTATTCATAGACTTGAAGAAAACCTACGATGTAGTTGGGATGGAAGTATTGTACAATATTCTGATAGAGTTTGGGATACTCATGGAACTAGTTAGGGCAATTAAAATATGTTTAAGGGAAACGTGCACTAAAGTCCGTGTAGGTAAATGTTTGTCTGATAATTTTCCTATTCAGAATGTTCTAAAGCAAGGAGATACTTTATCGCCACTCCTTTTTCAACTTTGCTTTAGAATATGCCATTAGAGATGATCGAGGAAAGCCAGCTTGAACTATGATTAAATGGGACATATCAGCTGCTGGTCTATGCTGATGATGTGAATTTACTGGATGATAACATAGATACCATAAAGAAAAATACACAAACTTTAATTGAGGCTGGTAAGGAGGTTGGTCTTGAAGTAAGCGAGAGAAAATTAAGTATAGGTTGCTCTCTTGTCACCAGAATGCAGGGCAAAATCGTGACATAAAGATAGCTAACAGATGTTTTGAAAATATGGCATATTTAAGATATTTTGGTACGACTATCATCATCATCACTCATCAGTAATCTGTCAAGACGACAGGTTCACAGTGTCTTCCAAAACAATTCCTCCATTTAATGCGATCTAGAGCTTTCTTCTTCAAATGACAGTATCCTCTTCTGTCCCCAAGGTCATACAGCATCTTCTTACGTCTTCTTCCTCGTCTTCTTGTCACTTCTATCCGCCCCTCTATCTTTCATTCGATAACTTCTTTTAGAAGGCAGTTTCTGCGTAAAACATGACCAATCCAATTAGCCTTCCGTTTTCTTATTTCGTGTAGGATATTCCTCTGCTCACTGACTCTAATTAACACTTCTTCATTTCTCACATAATCGGTCCAACTGATCTTCTCCATCCTTCTCCAACACCACATTTCGAAACTTTCCAGATGTTTCTGATCTACTGCCCTAAGTGTCCATGTTTCAGCCCCATACAGAGCTATGCTCCAAATGTAGCATTTCACTAGTTTCTTCCTCAAATTTAAGTCCAATTTGCTGGTAAAAAGATTCTTCTTCTTGCTAAATGCAGCTTTTGCCATGGCAATCCTGGATTTAATTTCACAAGTACACCTTCCATCATCTGTTAACAAGCTACCCAAATATTTAAAACATTTCACATTCTCCACTTGTTTTTGGTCTATCTTTATTGTGACTGGGGTTGGTTGTCTCGAAATTTTCATTACTTTTGTTTTCTCCACATTCATTTCCATGCCATAGCACCTTCCAATTTCAATTAGTCTATCAATCATGCCCTGTAGCACAGTTTCTTCCTTAGCCATTAACACAAGGTCATCTGCATATTTCACAGTTTGAATAATTTGCCCTCCTACTTTGAAGTCACCGAGCCCATCCAGAGCTTCCTTGGTAAGGCATTCGCTGTACAAGTTGAACAGAATTGGTGATAAACAGCATCCTTGTCGAACTCCTCTTCCAATCTGCACACTTCCTGTCTCCCCCCTGTCCAGTCGTACTCTAACTTTCTGATCCATGTACAATTTGCTAATCAATCTTCTTTCATGCCAATCGATACCTGTTTCTTTCAGGATCTGCATTAATTTGGTCCAGTTTACCCGGTCAAATGCCTTCTGCCAGTCTATGAAGCAAACACACAGTTCTTCATCTATCTCCAAAGTTCGTTCCGCTATAATTCTCATCATCCCAATTGCATCCCTGGTTCCTTTTCCTCTTCTAAATCCAAACTGATCTTCTCCAAGTACATCCTCTATTTTCCTTTCAATTCTTCTTTTAAGTATCTTTGCTATTATCTTTGCTGTATGTGCAATAAGACTTATTGTGCGATGGTCGCTGCATTTTGTAGCTTTTGTCTTTTTCTTTAAGGCAATCATTGTAACTTCTGTAAAGTCCTTGGGCCACTCTCCACTTTCATATATGGTGTTCATTAGTTTTGTCAGTGTTTTCAAACCACCTTCTCCCAGTAACTTGAGCACATCTCCAGGTACATCATCATCTCCTGTAGCCTTTCCCTTCCTCATTTCCTTGATAGCTTTTTCCACCTCACTTTGTAAAATATATGGTCCTTTCTCGTCTGTATCTACTTCTTCTTCCGGTTCAACTTCTAAGGTTTCTGGCCGATTAGGTCGATCATATAGTTCTGTAATATAATTTTCCCAAATTTTCAGCACTTGCCTCTGATCTACTATTCTATTCCCCTGGGAGTCTTCGATGACAATATTTTGAATCCCATGGTTCTCTTTTCATCCTAGTTCTTTTGTCTTCATGTACATCAAATCATAACGTCCTGTTCTTTGAAATTCTATAATCTCATTACATATCTTCTCAAGATATTCCTTTTTGGCCCTGTCCGTGGCTCTTTTCAATTCATTCCTCAGTCTCCTGTATTTCCTCCTGCCTTCTTCATTGTTGACATTCTTCCATTTCCTTCGCTCCTCCATTTTACTCATCATCTCCTGTGTAACCCATGGTTTTCTTGCTATCTTCTCAACTTTACCAACCAAATCACTGATAGTATCTAACATGCATTCTTTTATATCGTTCCACTGCGCTTCAGCATTTCCGGTTTCACCTTCAATTGCACCGAGTTTCTCTTCTAGGGTCTCTTGGACGCTTTGTCTTTGAGGATATAACTTCTCCAAATCCCATCTAGGTCTGCGCTACGACTGTAGCAAATGAAAACTTGCTTCAGGAGGAAACTAAGAGGAGATTGAATTCAGGTAATGCTTGCTACCATTCAATCCAGAACCTTTTGTCTTCTCGCCTGCTGTCTAGAAACATAAAAATTAGAACACATAAAACTATAATTTTGCCTATGGTTCTGTATGGGTGTGAAGCTTGGTCTCTGGTATTGAGGGAGGAACATAGACTGAGGGTGTTTGAGAACAGGGCGCTGAGGAGAATATTTGTACCGAAGAGAGATGATGTGACGGGAGGTTTGAGAAAACTTCATAATGAGGAGCTTCATAACTTGTATTCTTCTCCAAGTATAATTAGAATGATCACGTCAAGGAGGATGAGGTGGGCGGGGAATGTAGCACAAATGGAGGACAAGCGGAATGCATAATGATATTGGTGGGAAAGAAAGAAAAAGACCACTAGGAAGACAAAGACATAGGTGTGTGGATAATATTAAAATGGATCTTAGAGAGCTAGAAAGGGGTGGTATGGACTAGATCGATTTGTTTCAGGACATGATCATTGAAGGGCTCTTGTGAATACAGTAATGAACCTTCGGGTTCCATAGAATGCTGGGAAGTTCTTGAGTAGCTGCACAATTGGCGGTTTCTCAAGAAGGGCCCAGCTCCATAAAGTTAGTTACGTGTAACTAAATAATTTGACTTTTAATTATACATTATCCATCCCTTAGTACGAATTGGTGAGCAATTCAAAGCAGCGGTGTTTGAATCCATGATGCATGACTACGGAAAATATAAGATGTGTATAGGGGTTTGAGTGTACCATCTGTACTTAACAGTTTATAAAAGGACTTTCATAAAAATGTGCGTATTTTGTATCTTCTATTTCTGGGATTTTAGTGAGACTCGATCTTCAGTATGTGGATTACATTAAACAGATTAAAGTTATTTTTGTGTATCTCTGGTACTGTTTGCGATTGTGAACGACGTGGATGTCTTTATTCTTCTTAATTATATACCAGAGCTGAACACTGTACATGGCTTCCTTTAAAACAAACAACTGAACATTTTAGCAGTTTCTGCCGTGCCAGAATGCTATAAAAAGTTCTTGCCTTTGAAAGTGTCTCGCTGTCTCTGTCGTGTGGAATCCAACTCGGCCGCTGCACCACAGTGGGGGGTGATCATCACTTTGATGTGTAAAGTAGCGGTCAGCCCCGTTTCGCCTCGCTACTACTTCTGGGATGTTTTATGCGTAAGTTGTCTGTCGGACTGCTTGGTGGTTATGTGTATTCCAGCACGTACTGTTACCTGACGATCCTACTGTACCATAACCTCGATATAATATAATGATAAAATGAAAGCAGGGTATATATAAAAATAATATATACCCTCTGTGTTCTAGTGTTCAGAATTCCTGGCTGCAGATCCAGGGGTCCGGGTTCGATTCCTGGCGCTACCAGATTTTCTGAGAAGTAGTGGGTCTGGAACGGGGTCCACTCAGCCTCATGAGCATAATTGAGGAGGTACTTGAATGGAAAAGTAGCGGCTCCGGTCTAGAAAACCGAAATTAACGGCCGCGGGGATTCTTTGCGTTCACCACGCGACACCCTCTATCCGCTAAAGTTAGCATTAACTTCGCCGACAAGCGGAGGTCGCTTGGTCGGTGTAGTTCGCTTGCGGAATAAAGCCACGGATTTTTTTATATACGCTCTGTTTCTAAGAATATCTTGCATATACAAATATAAATCGAGTTATATTTCAGCATATTCCGCTTATAACTATTCATTTTATATGTTTTTAGCACTTCATATAACTTACACAGCTTTAATTTCGCAATCTGGGAAATAGAAGCCTTGATTCAGATTTTAACGAAGGATTCTGTATTTCAGCATCCTGCTGCAATTGTATAACTTAACATCCACGTATTTATCGTCCGTCAATATTGCAACATTTGTTTATTCACTACTTAATTTTAATTTTAGTTTAACATTATACATTTTGACACTACATATATCGGCCCCAAACGGCCATCTTCAGGTGTCTTGATATGTTACAAATATTTTATTAAATCGTGTTGAAACTGCTACACTGTCTTAGTCCGTTTTAAAATCACACACTGTAGTCCTCTTTTCAGCTAAAACCAGATAAAATCCTTTACAATTTCTATTATACACATGTTATTTTGGTGCATTTTATTTCACTTCACATGGGGTGTCGCCCATTATTCATAAATGTATGTCTGTCCAGGGTGTTTTGTTTCGGCAGCTTGTCCCTCACATATGTAGCCTACTTTTTAGTTATTACTGCCACCTGTAATTTATAACATCCCTAGATTAATGTTGTTTTCTAATTGTTTGGTAATGCTATTATGTTATGTTCGTTTACTTTGTACTCACATGCCCCTGGCATGAAAGTGATTCTAACACGGACTAACACAGTGTAGCAGTTTTAACACGATTTAATAAAGTTTTGTAACATATCAAGACACTTGAAGATGGCCGTTTGGGGCCCAAAAATGTATTCAATTCAATTCAATTCAATTCTTTATTATTAATGTGCCGNAGACACTTGAAGATGGCCGTTTGGGGCCGAAACATGTATTGTCAAAGTGTATAATGTTAAACTAAATTAAAATTAAGTAGTGAATAAACAAATGCTGCAATATTGACGGACGATAAATACGTGGACGTTAAATTATTCAAAGAAGGGATTGTTCTGGAGTATTTGCTATATCGAAAGGTATTTTATAGTGTATTCGGTTGGCTATTCATTTCCCTAGGATTACTTTCCCTTCGTATTTACTTGAGGATTAATAATATTTTCTATATTTAGAAAGAAAACACAAACCTTCGTCGAATATGCTTTGGAACACGTTGTTCTAAAAAGAATACAGCGTGGTCACGGGTGTGAGGTGGTGGTGTGTGCAGACTGTACTTCGTTCTCCAGGGAACAGCTCACTCATTCGCTGCAGGCTACTGTGTCTCTGTGTGCCCCTTCCTTCCCTTTACTGCACTGAATAAGCTAATGGATCCTGAAAGATAGGGTTTCCATGTACTCACAGATTTTAATTGGTGGAATGGATGGGCATGGCCGATGCTTACACTTGCAATCACAATTATAACTAGACCCCACCCCATTACCACGTCCGGTTTCAATTTTAGCTACGATTAATGGATTTTCAACAGTTTTTATTTCGTATTAAATAAGTTAACAAACTGAAGTCAGGAAATGTTATTAGATGGGTCACGGGGTGAATTTCGAGTTAGGAAAACTTATTTATGGAGGTTTTAAAAAATATGTCATGTTAACTGATGGAGAACTTACAAGGAAAATAACATGAACTGCATTGTTTTGTTCAGTTCGACGAAACGCTAATGTGACGGAATTGAAATATCCGATTCAAAACTTCCTGAGGGCTGGTTTTATAAGGCACGTGAGTTTCTCAATTCGGTATATTTATGCAGCTGAGCAAATTGAATTTGAATTACTATTAGCTAAACCTCAGACTCCTTGGTGTGTAGTGGGCGAGGTGCTGTACGAGTATATCCGTGTAATTTTCCAAGCGTTGAATTGGGTGGAAGTGAATGGTCTGCTTCTCACTCCATCTACGTTTCCGCGTTGTTGATGACAATTAGAAGACTGGATGAACACGAAAAGTATGTTTAGTAAAGCCTAACAGGCCGAAATAAAACAGAATTGTAATTAAAATCTAAGTAGCTATGACCTAAACAAACGAGTTCATGTTATTTAGGGAGAAAGACAAACTTTGCTCTTATAGACTTACCCGTACTTATGGAAGTAAAAGTTAGCTCCTAAAAAGGTTAGATGAAAATATGCACCGCATCTTTGAAAGAAGTATTTATGGCTCAGTTACGGAAAATGGTATATTTAGATCAACTTATAGCCGTGAACTTTATAAAATTATATAATTAAAGTGATCAAAATGGGGCGGTTGAGATCGCTGGGACATATGTTCAGAATGCAGGAGCATAACGCTTGCAAGAAGTTAACTCTGTATGAACCAAACGGCGCTCGATGAGTGGGCAGACCTGCTGTCAGGTGGATGGATTCAGTTGAAGATGATTTCAAGACAATGGCCCTTAGAAATTGGAGACTAAAGTCACAGGATAAGGAACAATGAAGAGCAATCATAAAAGAGACTAAGATTCATCACGGATTGTAGCGACCAAAGGAGAAATAATATAAGAGGCACCATACTGGAAATCGAACCATGGTCACTCCATCCATATCCGTTCTCTAAGCTGCCTCGAATATCATTATTCAGAGACTGTTTTAAATAGAATATCGTATATATGCTTGTGGTTTATTTAACAACGCTGTGTATCAAATCTAGAGACTGTATTTATTCGAATAATTTTTGCCTAAATGGAGCAGTTTCCACAGTTATCACAAAGTTCTAGGTTTGTGTAATGTGGGTAAAATGATTCATAATCATCATCATGATCGTCGTCGATTAGGTGCTTGGTATGTTCAGGTTACAATGTCTGAAATTTTCCTTCTATCTTCCTCTGGCTTCATTAATCAAAACAAAAAAACAAAACAAACTTCCGTGATTTTAGTCCGCAAGCGAACTATACCGACCGAGCAACCGCCGCTTGTCGGCGAAGTTAGTGACAACTTTTGCGGATAGAAAGTGTCGCGTGGTCAATGCAACGAATCCCCATGGCCGTTAATTTTGGTTTTCTAGACCGGAACCGCTATTTCCTTGAAATAACTCCTCAATTATCATCACGAGGCTGAGTGGACCCCGTTCCAGACCCACTATTTCTCAGGAAAGATCTGGTAGCGCCGGAAATCGAACCCGAACCTCTGGACCTGTAGCCAGGAAAGCTGACCACCAGACCACAGAGGCGGTCTGGCTTCATGATTCGAATTTGTTAATTAGTTTGTTTGTACTGTATGTGGCTCAAAATGTAGGCCTGTAGCTCTGAGATTCGATTTACACGTATCCTTTCCAAACTATGTGGCAATTCCTTTTCTATTAGTATCCTTATTATGATCGATTTATTTGTTGATTATTACTTAACACACATGATGTTTGAACTAATGAGATTACAAGGTGAAATAATATATGAGGAAGAAAAAAAATTTGAGTACATTAAAATTTAAAAGAATGCTTTCGTGGTCTGTTTTAAGAAACCTTCGTTAACTATTGGTAAGCAACGTAAACAAGTAGACTTTCTTAGTTAACAGAAAATTCATTAGTATTACAAAGTCCGATAGACGAAACTTTCATTGCTTGGTCCATATTTTGTCTTGCTTGGGATTAGTTCGTGATTCTCAACGCTTTTATCTGAATCACTCTTAACAATGAGTTACTAATTGCATGAAACTGTTACTTTCTTTTGCATCAAGTCAAATGTAGGAACACAGTAACAGAAGTGGGGCCTGGGGCAAGGAATGGAGTGGTACTTTCCTGCAATCAAATGCTAAGGTTCGTCTCCTGCCTCGGCGCGGTCATTAGGTCATCCGACGGTAATGTCTACCTCGAGACGTCAGACGGGCACTTCCTGTTAGGAGCGAGGTGGTATCTGTTTCTCTGGGGGCATCATCACACACCCACTCGGGTTACCTTGCATGTCGAATTGTCACCCTCTCCATCCCTACGCCCCCTCGTGTTCTGCTGTGCTGATGTCATGAATGATACGTGTGACAAGGTTCCTAGTGTTTGCACTCGTCATGAAATTTTAAGCAACGCTTTCCGCGTGCTATGTATAGGATATGCATGTATATCAGTGGACAGCGTTGCGTTGTTTGCGAAACTTTGTACTCCGTTGCTCTCTAATGCGTCACCATCCGCCCATGTTAGTTTGATTTTGGTCAGTCACGTTAGCTTCAACCCCCCAACCCCTATTTCTACCATCACTCAACTACTCCTCCATCAACTTCACACCCACGCCCATTTCTGACCGTTCACTATTTCTCCTGTTAGTGCAGTTTGCCTAGGAAATGCTTGGTCACACTTTATATAAATTCTCGTATGTTGTTATATGAGTTAAAACTGAATAAACAGGCAAAATCCTGCATTTCCCTTTCACATTATTAAAGACTTATTATTTTGATCTGTTGTATAAGCGCGGTGAGGATTATTGTTATCTTCCTACCTTCCTTTCTTTCTCCTTTTTGTACCCCTCATAGTATTTATCTACATATTCCTCCGCAATCGTCATCAGCCTCATTATTATCATCTTCTTATATTTGTTCTCTTCTTCATCGTAAATAGCGTTAGCCATTCTACATATTTCAGAACTTCGGGGATACATTGTGAAGAAGCAACTTCGTGCAGGATAATTCTTATTTACTTCTGTTATGAAGCAGAGGCTACTACTGTTCATAAAAATTCCTCAAAGAGAAGCCTCAAAATTTGTACTCTTCAGAGAATACTTTCATAATGATCAACTCAAGAAAGATTACATGAGCGGGAACTATAGCTTGCATGGTGCCGATAAGAAGATGCATGCAGGACATTAGTCCTATCACTTGACAGGATATATGCCTACTATTTGGAAGTCCTACACATATTCTTTTTATTTAATTAATAACATATCGTACAATCTACTCTCAATAATATGGAGTAATAAGTAAATTTGTTCTAAGTCGAAGTCTTGAGTAGAGAAGTCATCCACTGATGATACTCTTACAGGCCCTGTAGGGGAATGGCGATGGCTTTAATTTTCGTCATCTGCGGGTTGTGATAGGCCAGACGGCCACTGTCTCCTCAATTTTCTTACATTTGATGGTTGCTAACTTCTACAACTAGTCTGTCATTGTGTCCGAGTATGCTTTGATGGTAGAGTGTTGACAATCTATGTATCTCTTCTATGACAAATGGGATTTGCAGATCACTGTGAATAGTAAAGTTGGAGAAATATCAATGTGCTTTAATTACTGAGCGCAAGAATTTGGATTGAAATCTTTGAATTATTTTCATGTTTGATTGTTTCGTACAGCCTCATAGCTGTATACCATATGTCCATATGAGTTTTATTATGCACTTATATAATAGAGCCTTGTTTTCTATGGATAGCTAGGATTTTCGGCCCAGAAGCCAGGACATTTCTCGTAGTTTTAAATTTAACTTCCGACGCTTTTTTTGACTTGTTTCTGGCATGTCAGTTTTTGGTATAATCCCGAATATTTTACTTCGGTTTGAACCATCATATGCATATTATTGATGGTAACCTGCGGGAAAGTTATACGTGTCGTGGTGAGTGTAACTTGCAGTGATTTTGTCTGGTTTATTTTGATTTTCCACTCGCTGTGCCATTACTGGAGGAGGTTTAAATAATGTTGAAGATGTCGTGATGCTTCTACTGGATCATTATTTGCTGTAGCAGGGCTGTGTCATCCGCGAAGGTTGCGATTTTAGTGTTGTTTGTTATGGGCAAGTCTGCAATATGCATGAAGTACAGTAGAGGTCCCATCACGCATCCTTGCGGGACACCTGATTTCACCTCTACGCATAGATTAGCAGAGCATGTTGAACCGTATCTTAAAAATATTGGATGTGAAGGATTGGGCTGGATTGAATCTGCGACTCTGGATGAAACCTTTATTCTACTCTCTCACGCTTCTCTGAAGACGACGAAATGTGGTGAGGTAATAATTAATTGGAAACTATTGAAGTTAAAATGGTGTAATCTGTATAAGGTTTTAGTGGGCCTATCAATTTGCTGCAACTTTGGATCATAGGGCTGATTTCTCAATTTCATGATCATTTTATAGATGGTAGGACTTCTTGGACGGGTGATCCGCTCATCGCAAGGTCTCTACCTAAACACAGGACAACAGAAACACAGAATAAACGCAAGCACACACGAAACATCCATGCCTTGTGTGGGATTCGAACCCACGATCCCGGCTTCCGAGCGAGCGAAGACAGTACATGCATTAGACCGCTCGGCTACTGTGAGCGGCCAAGAAAAGCTATATAGAAACTGCAAAATACCATTACGAGTGCTATGTACAATAACAGAATATCGAACAAAACATACTCGTAGCCTCCTTGTAAATAAAGCCGGCAATACAAATTATTGTTCCACAGATAAAGCAGTTATACCTACGTACTGCAGTGTATGATCTTTCAAGGGGCAGTGAGAAGGTGATGCGCATTGCGTGTTTCAGCAGAGCTAGTGGGGTGGCCTGTCAGCAGGGGTACGCATGCTGCCACTGACATGTCCTGAATCTGAAAGCCTGCAGGGGGTAAAAGGGCATCAGGGGGGCCCCACTGTCCACGATAACGGAAGTTGAAATAGGAAGGGAAGGAGTGGGTTGTAATATATGGACAACTTGATCTGGGTGATGATTTGCTGGAACACACAGCTTTAATTATATTCTCCGTCATACAGAGAGTCTGTGAAGTGACTAGAAATAAAACGTAGCTGCCCCTTCGTCGGAACTAAGACCAAGGTGCCATAGATGAACTACTTGTAATAATAATCACTGATAAATGACACTGACATCGGAAACATTGTCGTACCAGTCTGGATTTGAAGCTCTCACAGCCGTGACTGCGAAATGAACTGTCTTGACGTCTCATAATCTAGCAGAATTCTACCGAAATTTAGGAGTAACGTATCGTCTCCATCTTGATTTTATCTTGTCGCTTAGTGTACTCTTCGACTTAACTCCGTGGTCTTCAATACGCAAGCGAGCTATACCGAGCGAGCGACCGTCGCTTGTTGACGAAGTTAGTGACAACTTTAGCGGATAGAGGGTGTCGTGTGGTCAGCGGAACGGATCCCCACGGCCGTTAATTTCGGTTTTCTACACCGGACCCGCTACTTTTCCATTCAAGTAATTCCTCAATTATCATCACGAGGCTGAGTGGACCCCATTCCTGACACACTATTTCTCAGAAAATCTGGTAGCGCCGGGAATCAAGCCCGGGACCTCTGGATCTGTAGCTAGGAAGTCTGAACACTAGACCACAGAGGCGTCCTACTCTTCTACTCTGAGATGGAAACAGTACGTTCCTCGGAAATGTCCATGAAGTTCTAACACACTACACGGAGTCACCTGCCGCAAGATAGTATTCCTCACATACTTACATATTTATTTTCTTTTCGCTGGTTGAATGTCAGTTGTAAACCTATCGTACCCTGCTAGATTTGAGGTCCTCACAGCTGTGAAGTGTGCTTCATTCGGGGGTGTGATGCAGTGCAGTCCGGTAGAAGTTAATTGCAATTTCGGGGCAAGGCTTGCTTCTTGCTCGCTTATCTTACCCTTCAACCGTGAAGACGAATGCAATTCGTTCCTAGGGACAGTGGATTTATACGGACTCCATGGTGCCCCATGCTGTGTGGTATGTGTTGTATGCATGGCCATGCTGTGTTGTATGTTGTTTTTCGTCATTTCGCTGATTGGTTGTCAGTCAACATCACTACAAAGGAGTGGATTTAAGTGTTAAAAAATATGTATTTATTTTTATGTGCCTTAAAGTTTAAAAAGTCCAAAAGGCCTAAAATATTTCTAAAGTACCTATGATAACGTAAAGTACCGCCATAAGCGGTCGGTGTGTAGAACAGAAAGGTGAAGCACTGTTACAGTGAACCACGAAAGTCATCTTAAAGTCGTGTATTGTAGAACTGTGTGGTTTATCACGGAAAAATGATTAGCACTGAGAGAATGTGCGTTCCACATCGCATGATACCAGTCTGGCATACTCGTAACACACGGTGTCATTAATACTCTAATCTTCCGGCCTTCACAATTAGCTGGCTCTTCCCCCCCCCCAAATCTAACATGTGATTTTAATAGTTTGATTGTTACTAAAAAAAATGAACGGAATTTCTTATTGCATCAGCTTCCGGGCCCCTGCTTTTGTTAAAAATGTCTTGAAAGTGGCAGATTTTTTTATTCTTTCTGAAAACAAATCAGTTGCCTTTAGCAACTGTGTTATAGACAGCCGTAGAAAGATGAAATTCGAATGAATATAGGACAAGTCTATATTTAGCATCTTCAGTTAACTCGCGTTATTAAGTATTTATTTGTAATATAGCAAGAGTGGTACCATCATCCCTGCCAGGTTTATTTACCAAAGAATATATTTGAAGGTTTTCTGCATAATACGCAATTGTATCCAATCAGATTCCCTAACATGTAATTACTAGAATTGGGGGGGGGGATGGTCTGTCTGAAGCTTGGTTTTAAAGATCTGCATTTCAGCAGGCGACAGCGCAAAGATTTCCTTCCCATTAGCCGCCAACTTGTCTGTATCTGAATAAAACATACGAATTATTTCACATACCCCGCACAAATCATGCGCTGTACACGTAACACGAATCAGTTTAGGCAGCTCACGGAAAGTACATCTGCTTCATCGCGTAAGGTGCAGCAACATGATGTCGAATTTCACACCATATGAACATACAGCCTGCAGCTTAATTGAAGTCACGTGCTACTGTTGTATGATTTACTGCAGACATTTCCAGGCATAACAGAAGAAATGATTTCCCTGACAGCATTATACTTTCTTTCTTACCTCCAATAACAACACCACAGCTTTCCTTCCACTTGCAATAGTTGTTCAGTCTGTGAACAGCTAAATATTGCATTTCCCACACAATACTCGAATTTTCTTCAGTGTTTTTCATAGTATTTAGACAGACAGTTTTCCCATAAATTTGACTCTTCTGGAGGATCTGTCCGGTGTGATTTAGAAGAAAATTCGTAACTTCTGGACTATTCATTTTCAAAAGTGGCATGCCTGCGGACGCAAATGCTTTGCACAGATCTGTCACAGAAGTAAGAAATTCAAAAGAATTAGTAGCAGAAGGCTCACTAATTGGAGATTGTCTACTCGGTCAATCTGTTAAGCCTACACGGTGGCAGTAAGTTTCCTTAATTACGTGTAACTTTAGAGCACCGATTTGTTGCTCCATATTTTCGACATGCCTGACAAAAAAGATGTTTGCCATCAGAAGTGAAACACATCCTTCAATTCTCTAACATGCTGATGTAAGTAGAAACTTTCATTCGATTTCACTTTTCCCATTCTTATAAACTATTCGCCATAGTTACATTGTAAAACTGCAGTACTGTAAAAAGGCTTGGTGAAGATCTGTAGCGGTCATTACTTAGTACCCAATAGCAGTGGTTCCCATTGCTCTTCTGTGGCTGAACAAAACACAGATGAGTGATTCTATCTGGCAACAAGTGTCACTTAAGCTCTTCTTAAACTTATATTGTTGGAACCTGGAGCCGGAGATTCGCGTCAGAATAAAGAAGTGTACTTATCTGGACGACGTGTGCTTCACAGACTTGCGAAATATTCTTTCATAATTTCTCCAGCACGTAAGTTATTCAATTTTATTTTTACTCGTATGCCCCCAATTATATATTTACATATAACAATGAATTTTTATGACTACATATATTGGAGCCGGGATAGCGCAGTCGCTATAGCGACTGGCTAGTGACTGGACGNGACCGCGGGGTCAGAGTTCGAGTCTCGGTAGGGTCAAGAATTTTCACTTTTGCATGTCCTCCAGACCGGCTCTGTGGTCCACCCAATCTCCAATCCAATGGGTATCGGGGGCTCTCTCCCCGGTGGTAAAGCGGCTGGGGCGTGAAGCTGACCACTCACCTCCAACTAGTTCCGAGGTCAAGAAAACGTGGATCTATACATCCACTCCCCCATACGCCTTCATGGTGTAGTGCTTAATTAGTTAAGCAGAGGGACAATTTTACCTTTACCTTATATATAAGTCGTGATGAGCTGAACGCTACATTTATTTTCATGAGTTAAAACAGCTTCAAAAATATATATTATTTTATTTAGAATTCCGTTCCCTGCTGATTAAATGTGAAGGCCGTGTCCAAAAGTATGTTCTGTAAAACACGCGTCCCTGCAGTGACTTCGAATGAATGACTGGTGAAGTTGTACGAAGTTGTTTCAGATGTCACCTAAGGCTACTTAGCGAATGGAATAATTAATGGACAGAATGAGAAATGGGAGAAAGTATGAAGAACGTGTGGAAGGCCTGACCACAATAATAATTCCACGCTGACCGACTGGCCTTGGAATTAGTTTAGGAGGTTGGGAAGTCTGAGGCGTAGCCATGAATGGAATTCTGGCCAACTGGCAGTTTGAGAAAGACTGTATGACAGAGCTGCTCTCGCTACTGGTGTGAGTGAGATACCTACTTACGCACATAAACACTTTCACAAGTGCTATAGAGAAGGAGGGCTAAATTAAGGAGTATGATTTTTCAACCGCTTCCATCCTCCCTATCATAACAACCGCTTATTTAAAGAAGATTAGCTTCAAATTTGACCGTTATTCACAAGATACCATAATGTAGTACAGATTGGAATCTCGACGCTCTTGAGGCTCATTGTGGGTTTACCCTACAACCTAAGGTCTGAATAGTATCTTGAAATAGCCACAAATACATTATCTCCAAGTCCACTCTACGTAATCGCTCTCTCATTCCATTAGACTCCAAATAGCATCTGAAGTTGGTACATTTTTATTAAATAAACGTGTTGATTGGTACACACTTGATGTGCCACATGCTCTGCTATAGTGATTCTCAACAACCATTTCTCATTCACTGATAGCTAAAACAGCTCCCCTTATTCGGAGGACTGGTAAGGTGCCTCTTTTGTACTAACTTCAGTTGCAGGGTCCTTCTTGAGAAGCTGATATTAGTTCAGGTAGGGAAATAATTCTCCGCTTTTTACTGAACTCTCATGTTCATTATCGCATTCACAGAGACCGGCAACTATCCCCACCAGAATCAGTTAAATCCTCTCCATGTCCTCGCACATTACTTTATCTAAGATCCTTTTTAATATTATCATCCATATACGCCTAAGTATTCAAAGTGGTCTTTTACACATTTCTTATTTTCCCTATACGTTTTGTTTTTCCTAATATATTACTATTGTCCTTAATTCGGTCACCCTGATAGTACCTTATGATTAATTATTACCAGCAAGGCTAGATATGTGTATTTACGGATAAATATTAATGACCATAGGCCATATAGGGTATATCATAGACACACTGAACGCCTGTTATGTAGGAACACATACGAAAGAAGTTAAATTGTCGGACATGTCCCGTCGATATCCAACGAAATGTTAAAGATACGTAATCAGAATTAACTCATGTACCGGGACTGTGCAACACGTAGTAATGTGTACCACAGTATATTTAGCTTCTAAAATAAAATGTGAAACGCAAGAATTCACTAGGTGTAGAATTTATTTTTTTCCGGCTCTGCTGACCATCGGCTGAATAACAGTGCTGAAGTGAATTTGAACATTGCAGACAGGGAAATGGAGGAACAGTTTGATTAATATATTCAGTGCACTAGCGAGGCGTTTCTGGCGGAGCCAAGTCCAGCTAAGCTATTCATATGGTCTGTGGTTGGGACGGATCTCACTTCAAAAGTACTGGAACGCCGCATGAATGGTTTCATTCTGGGATTTCGCAGTTCTCGTATTAAACCAATAGGATAAAAGCGACGGAAAAGAACAGTTCTCTGTTTAGTCATTCTGTTCTCTGCATAATAATTCACATACATATCACATCAGGTGATGTTCCATTGAATAACAATTCAGTCGTGAACAATCAATCTCTACATAACCCAGTATCCTTATTTAAAAATATTGTAAGTAAAGTTTCATCAATTGCTGTGGACATGTCATGTTAAAACATTTTCTCATCAGCTACAGGTACCTGTTTTATTTATTAAGACTAAAATATGATCTTTTTGGTAGATTCTAAAGGGTTCTGACAGTGGTGGATGACACACAGAATTAGTGGGGTTTAGCTGGGCAAATCTGACAGGAGTTTTCCAGTGATTGAGATTAGCTCTTTCTAAAGGGCCCAACTGAGTAGGTGTCTTCCTTTCTCACCTAAAGATGGAAACAGATCCACTTTCCGAAACGTCATACCTTCTATTACCTAAAATTCCGGACGATGGAAAAGTCCAAAACCCGAGTAATTCTGAATGATCTTTTTGCTATGGATCTCTATTTGTAGTTGATAAGATTGTTAAAAGAAGCATCAGTGACCAACTCCCCGGTAATATTCATCGCTCTTGAAATTAAATAGGACATATACCAACAGTACTAACTAAACCTACGGAGCAAATTATTCTTGGGGAAGTAATATTCAAAAGTTACCATATATCTGGAGCGTGACACCGTGTAGTATGTTGATGTTTACCGAAGATGGAGGCATTCCGTTCTTCCGAAACGTAGTGGACATTTACCAGACAAGTCACAACATCCCAAAAGACAGTAATATTCATACTCGTACTCAGCATCCTGAGGACTTCTAGTCGTTCAAAACTGATAGTTGCTCAAGTAGTCAAGAAAGTCTGGCCAAGTTTTGTAGACCTCGGAGGTCTAATGACCGACAGACTAATTAATCAGTCAGGCATAACTAACTAGGGTGATAGAACCGAAGGTTCAGTATCGCTGTTACTTATCCCCATCGGTTTACACTAACTGGGGTCTCCTAAATCCAATCCACATTCTAAGTGCTTCTCTTCGTACGATTATCGCAATATTATTCTCCCATCTTCTTCCAAGTGGCCACTTTCTAACAGAATCCTGTAGATTCCTCTCATGCATCCTACCTACCTGACCAGTGTCTTAACCATACCTCAGTTTGGAACAAGTTGTAGATCTCCCACATTGCCGGAATTTTATACCCCCCCCCCTCCTTATGATTGAGAGACATCGAAAGAGTGCACCCAATTGCATATCTCTGTCCATACTGCCTGGTTTCATTAGGACCATTCCTTCATCTCAATCAGTTTAAAACGGCGAGCGTATGGACGGCGCCATATTGTTTTATGTTCCTCGCTAGCCTGCCAGTGCCCCCTGGAGACTCAGACAGACATCGATTGGGCCAGGGGTATAGGGGAGAAGGAGGAGGAGCGCGGTACTCAAGGGAATCTCCTGTGTATATCGTATGTTCCAAATATAGTTAACTTGATACTTCGCTAAATGACGTATTGATTGGTTCGTGAATCCCTGTACGCATTCAGTGTTTGTGGCTCTGGGACCGGAACGGAACTTATGGGAAATATGCTCTAAAAATACGAACCGGCTTTCGAAAGATTGCATTAATTGTACTAATATGCTCAAACAGATTCGTCACAAATTTGTTACTTCCTAATCTATAAATTTATTTTATCTTATTCTTGTAAAGCAAGAGTAAACTTGTGTGCGTAAATTGTAATGTAAAATAGTACAGTAATTATTTATACATTTTACCGTACGTGGACAGGTTCTTAACATATTCTGAGGAGCAAAGTTATAAACAAAAATATAAATTGTATTATGGGTAACTACAGGATAAACCAAGAAAGTGTGCTAAATTCAATTCAGAATTTATCTTCTCAATTTATTTTCCAAAATCTAAATATTGCAATACCGGTGTAGAAAGGTATAATTTATAAATGGATATTTATTGAATCCATTACGCTGCGAGAAGTACAGATATCAAGGATACTCAAAACAAATTGAAAAAGAGGATGTTTGAATGAACAGTGATAACTTCAGCTAATGACAGAGTAATATTTCTAACAAGAGATTTACATTAAATCAGTCGTTCTCTCTATGCCAGTACATTTATTTTAATACATAAACTAGTGAAGAATGTAGAACATTTTAGATTAATATCATATACACGTACCTGTCATTGGGGGGATTTTAAGGCGGTTTGTTAAATAAAGTAGTTTCTTGGAACATTAACCGTTACGTTTAGTTTCTTTGGTAATAATGGCTATCCAGTTAACCACTGGAGCCAAATAAATTGTTTAAACACAGCTATCATATTGTAATAAATAAGGCATATA
Organism: Cryptotermes secundus; assembly: GCF_002891405.2. NCBI lineage: Eukaryota > Metazoa > Arthropoda > Insecta > Blattodea > Kalotermitidae > Cryptotermes > Cryptotermes secundus. The sequence continues at coordinate 578,170 of NW_019739942.1, forward strand.
TTCACGTAAACGCTAACACAAGGCACAAAGTTACCGTCAGTGTCTGTTTACATTTGCTCAAGCATTCGTTGTACCTAAAAACATATGCAGGCCTAAATAATTCTCACTCCTGTGATAGCGCTATAGAGGTCTCGGTAAAACTGAAAGTAACATCACTGAACTAAGCAAGGTACTCGTAAAGCTTGCTGAACAATCCAGCAATTAGATTTCTGATAATCCATTCATGAATCCGAATTCTAGCGATTCGTAGATCTTTTGGATTTGTAAGAAATTAAGTAACGTAGTCGGTTGAGGCATTATAATGCAAGCTGGAGGGTCTCGGGTTCGATTCCCGAGGAGGTCACAGATTTTTTTTCAACTGACCTAATTGTTCCAGCCGCACTATATCCCTGGGTTCGGGCAGCGCCATAGCTCAAGCGGTTAGTCGCTGGCTTCCCACCGCAGCGACCCGGGTTCGATCCCGGATCTGGTCAAGTGGGATTTGTGGTGGACAAAGTGGCGCTGGGGCAGGTTTTTACCGAGTATTTCGGTTTCCCCTGCCAATCTTTATTCCACCAATTGCTCCACAATCACCCTCACCTATCATCTGGGGCTGGTAAAATAGGCCAGAAGTGACCGCAGTACAAGGGACTTAGTCCCACCCCACTAGCAATAAAAGAATCCCTGGGGTCGACTCAGTCTCTTAACAGAAATGAGTACCAGGTTGACAACCTCACCGCCATCTGTGAGCCGATTATCTAGAAAATGTGGGATACTCGACCTCTCACAATCCTATGTGCTTCCACGGCCTGTTACAGGGATGCCTTTACCTTTTAGACGTATTTTAATAAATTCGGACACCAGCCCTTGGTTATACACTGTTTTGAATTTCATCACTTTGACAATTTTTGTTCTGCTTTCGAGAGTTGTGAGTTTAAAGGCATGTAGACTCCTGAGGATATTTTTTTTTCAGTGGCACTACAGCCCCAGTGGGCCTAGGCCTACCTCCATGAACTCCGTTCACTTCGGTTTTTCTAGATCTTACACATACGGTAGGACTCCTTGGGCGAGTGATCAGCTCGTCGCAAGGCCTCTACCTATAGACAAACACAGAAAAACGCACACAAACATCCATGCCCTGAGTGGGATTCGAACCCACGATCCCGGCTTCCGAGCGAGCGAAGGCAGTGCATGCCTCAGACCGCTTGGCTACCGTGACCGGCGAGGATATTTGTGGTTCGATGATATTGTATGTATCAGTCAAGACGCGCCGCTCACATGAGAGTAATTTATGCGTGATGGAGACTAAACCCCTCAAGGACATGTGTATACTCCATCTGCTATGGGAACGAGTTTGCGTCATCATCAATTAGTGATGTAGACAATTACATCATCATTGTAAAGTTACTAGATTTTATTTCCAAAATTCTTCTAGTATTCAAAATCCAGTGGGAAATTCAGATATACTATGGAGGATTTTGTTTCATAAGGTTTTCTAACAGATCGTGCAATGTAGCCTGGATCGTAAAGTGAATAAACTTTACCACAAAAGCTGTATATTGCAAAGAAAGTAATTCATATTAACATCGCTGTATCACTCCCAAAGGAGGGTAGTTATCATTGAATGCGGCTTATGAATATTATAACGAATGTTGTCTTTGTTTAGATATTTTTCGAAGGGATTTAAGAAAATAACTAAACTTATTAACCAGATTTACCGTTTCTGTGTGAGAACTTGTCTGTTTTCAGGATGACATATTGTGTTAGTGCAAATAACAATCTCAGAGGCTCCATCGGTGGAAGGATCCTCATCCTGTCGTAGGCGGGCTTATAAGCCCAATGTTATCAGTCACAATAGCTTATACTGTAATTCTAATTGCTATTTAAGTAATAAATAAAAAAAATAACAATCAATTCAATCCGTAAATTCAGCCGAAGTTGTACGGAAACAGCGATGCTTGTTTTACTAACCCAGCACTGACAAAGGAGCACTAACATAACACGAAAAATTCTGCTAACTACAATAGATTCATATGAGACTGAAGACAGAATTTCTAACTTATAATGTAGTCGGTCTAGGTAAAATGCCTGCATTCATACATATGAAGATGATTTTTATTCACGAAGGGCTCAGAAATCAGGCTAAAGCCTACATAAATAATTTGTCTCGAGAGTCCAGGAGGAATCTTTTTAGCTTACTTTCTTAAAGTAGGGTTATGCCATCTCCTTTATGTCTCTAGATGCGTTCCTATCTCCAGTGTGTTAGTCTCTCACCTGGTTTAGAAATATCTCGCCATTAATGGAACCTCAAGGTTCATAACTGCCATTTTTCCCTACCTGAACCGAATGAATGTAATCCGCAATTTAATATCTCAGTTTTTCATATATACTTTAACGTTATCCTCCCATCTACTCCTAGTTCTCCCAAGTGGTCTCTTATTTTCATGATTTCCTAATATAATTTGTTTGCATTTCTAATCTTTGTCATGCTTGCTTATCTTGTGACCATTTATGAACAATGTTCTATCGTCATACATATGTAGGCTAAGGGATGTCCTCTGTTCGAATTCTGTTAATGGTCGCAGTAACAACTGTGTTGTGTACTGTAAACTGCATTGCCATGAAGTACTGGATCTTTCTTTACGTGGTTTATTTTGCGTTACTATCAGGACCTCCAATTATGTAGCGTCGAGTGACAGAGTGATCAGTAAATAATGAATCTCAAAGGAATTGTAACGAATTAATCATGGCCTAGTCAATTTACTATCCCGAAATGTTTCTGGAGTGACTGAGTAATTACATTGGAACATTCCAGGATAATTGTATCCCTACCGAGATTCGATCAAAGCACCTCCTGATTAAAATTCAAGAGCATCACCGCTATACCAACCTACTCGGCCGTACTTTATAATTTTAATTGTTTTATAATTTGAATTTTATGCTTTTTATCCGTGTGGTTGATCCTCTGTTGTAGAATAATAATTTAGGTCATCATCTGTCATTGTTTTGAGAGACTTGGGTTTATTTATTCATGTCATCTTCAGGGTATTATTTATGTCCTAACTGGCCGGTTCATACAATCATATTTCTCTCCGCTTGGGGGTGTGTATCTTACTTTTCACAGCCTTGACCAATATGCCATGTGATAGACTGAAACGAGATACCCCGCATTTGAATGTTTCAACGGCTGCGTGTGAAAGCCTTTGCTCATCTGAAGCATTGTCATTCCGGTATATGACTATACTTCTATTTTGAAATGCTATGGTAATTTTGTTGGAAGGGGTTTATAAACATGTATATATTGGAATGAGAAAGATTCTCACTGTCACTGCACAGACGCTCGTGATCAGATGCCTGCTGATATTTAAGTATTTCTCATAGTAGAACTCCTACTTACAGTGGAACCTCGCTTAACGAGCATAACTCGTTCCAGAATCTTACTCGTAATGCGAAACACTCGTTAAGCGAAACAAGTTTTCCCATATAAATTAATGTAAAATACGATAATGCGTTCCATGCCGAAAAAAAATACTCAAAAAAATTTAGGTATAACGTTTATTCAAAGAAAATTATATATACATTGTTAAGGAGCGTGAATCATCTTCATCTTTTCTTCTATGCGGAATGAACCAACCTGGAATGCGAATTCGATTTGCAGGAAACAAAAAGAAGAAATCGAAATAATTAGTTTATTGTTTATGATACGTATCTAATTCTTTTTACTAGAAAGCTGTCTAGAGACATTTGTTTTTGCCGACGCTTCAATATTTGGTGAAAATGCGACACAGCATTATCATTAAATAAATTTGTAGCCCGTATAGCCACTGCCTTATTAGTGTGATGCTTCTCAGTGTACGATGCAACAGTTTCCCATGCTTTCAGCGTTTCTCTTATTGCGCCAGAAGATTGTTGCTTTGCTGTTACCTCCTCCTCCTCCTCTGACAAACTCTCCACCACAACTTCTTGCTGTGAAACACAATGCAACTCCAAATCGTGCAAATCGTTGATGTAGACCGACTGTAGGTGCGTGCTAGATCAGCCCCGCTCACACGTCGTTCTCGCTTTTCAATGATTTTACGTTTCATTTCTACGGTTATTTTTATTCTCTTATTGCTATCTTTTTGCGGCTTTTTGTTCGGGGACATTTTTGCAAGGGTTATTAAACTTTGCACAAAAAATCACAAATAATATGTCTGAACACAAGCGACACTAAGACGCTAGCGGAACGAGTGCTGAACACAGACGGATGTAGCAAGCGCACAGTCCGGGACTTCCCCTCTCGTCACTCGTTATGCGGAACGTCGCTCGCTAAGCGAGTCATTTTTTTTACGAATTGTTTTGCTCGTTATACGAATTACTCGTTGTGAGAGGTGCTCGTTAAGCGAGATTCCACTGTATTTTCATCGTAAATGATATTGAAAATATGGTTGGTTTGGCCGCAGTCAATAATACTTTAATTAGAATTTCACTAGATCACCTTCCATAACCACCCTAGGTTCTAGAAAGATTGTAGTAACACACACAAACTGTAATAACGGAATCTTATAAAATATTGTATTTTTCTCGTGATTGTTGCTTAATCCACTTTTCCACTACAATTTTATATTATGCGTTTACTTTATCGCTTTCTCTCTCCGTCTCTCTTCCCTGTCCATTGTCAATTCCTCATTTCGGATTCGCAGGGAGAGTGAAAGCAAAAGAGATGGGAGTGGAAAAGAGAGAAGTAGTCTGGAGGGGAGAGACAGCTAGTAAAATGTTTAGCCAGAGGTAATTTTCTCTGGATGGGTTAAGTGTAAAATTGTGTCCGGCTTTCGGAAATGTCCGAGTCCGTAATTTAAAGTTTGAAACATCGTGGCAAGCATCCACTCAGCTAGCTGGGGCCGTGGCGTGTGCCCATGTCAGCTCTGCCATATACAGGATAGTTAGTGTTGAGTATAGGTTTAGAACTTGTCACTGGAAGGACGTTTTGAATCTTTTAGTCGCGTCTGACGGCTGTGTAATTGGTGAACACGTCCTCCTGTCGGCGCGTTCGCCATCAGCTTGAATATACAGTAGCGCTGGTATCAGTAGTTGGACTCACACCCACCCACATTTTCTCTTCTTGTCGTCACCATTACCACCGCCATCGTCATCATCATCATCAGCAGCAGCAGGAGCAGCAGCAGAGCAGTATCATCATTCACCCTCTACTCTACACGACAAACACATAGAGCAACTTAACCGCAGACATTTCGCATAAACGTGGGAAGCTCTTCATTTCTCCAGAGTCCATTATGAGTTCAAGCAACCTATCTTGCAAACATCAATCATAATGAAAATACTAAGCAACAAATACAAACTTCACTCTCTCTTACACAGAGACGTTCAAAATTTGTTGAACTTTTTAATGTGCTTCAAACGTTAGAAGTTTAATTAGTGACAGTCTTTTTCCATTTACGTTGTGACCAGTAGGGGGCAATGAGCTCTGTTGGAGTTCGTTGGTTTGTCCATCAAAGAAGCTCTTTTATGTCTGAAAGCTGCTGTTAAAGTAGTGAGCGGATAAGGGAGTCTGATAGTGAAGTTTGTACACCTCCTGACTTTGCTGGTAAGGGATAATAGAACAGAGATTCGAAAATAACGTTTAATTTCCTTGCTTAGCCACAACTAATAGGTCTGTATTGCAATTCAGATGATGTTTCATTTCTCTCCTATTTATTCCATTCTTATTTGGACAGCTTGCAGCTACTTCATTGTGCTTTCATATTCTGTCGAACTATCTCATATCATATAAATATATTCCTAAATATCGATAGATCAGTTCCTAGGGCCAAGAAATGAGTAAATTATCTATTTACTCTGTATGGTGCAATGAAGGCATATACCTGGAGCAGAAATATTATTTTTAATATTCCTAACTTGGACATTGCTTAAGACAAGGCTTCTAATTCAGTCCCAGACGCCATTACTTCTGTATAAACACATGCAGAGCGGATCAGCTTCATACCCATTCAAAAAATGCTGGTTGTTGAAAAAAGCCCAACGACCCTACGAGGAATGGAAGGAAACCCATGCAATATGTAGGAAGTCTGCCTACTTACGGAGATATGGCTCCAGTATGCAGATTCAGCGCAGACAGTGCATTGAACAGCCTGTGTAGGTGTTTTAATTGTAGTAATTTCATCATCAGCGAGCTGGGTTGGATGTACGAGTAATACAATTACTGGCTATGGTCTGAACGACGAGGTTTCGATTCTTGGCAAGAGAAAAGATTTCTCTCTTCAGCACCGCTTACAGACCGGCTCTGGAACCCACTTAATCTTCTTTTTAATTGATTATATGGAGAGTGTTCTTAAGAGCAAGGCGATTGGATATTAACAATTTACAGTGCACCAGCGTGTAATGTCGGTATTCAGAATTCTTAGAGTGTTTTTTCACTGTCCCTGTAGTGCATATGGATGGACTTAGGCTTAGAAACAATGTATTAACTTGCATTAATTCCATTGAGAATACAGTTCAGTAGAAATATCATACTGTTTTACATTAGTGTATTTCAGAGAGCACCACCTTGCACAAAGCATCACGACCGCATGTGCCTTATATTCGGCAGATCCAAGTTTAATGCTCCCTAAGGCCGGTTGTACTTACTAGAGGTTTCTCGTGTTTTCTGGATTCCCTTTAGGATAGTGATTTAAAGTGGGAATACGCAGTTGTTCTCCAAGCCATACGAATCTTAGGATTCATCATACTTTCGCATACACACATTCGCCTTCGATTAGCACTTTAGAGCAAAGTGGTTAATGTTTCAATTTAAAATCTCTTGCATTTTATCCACAGTGTACGTATAGGTCTGGAAAGTTTCGAAATGTGGTGTTGGAGAAGGATGGAGAAGATCAGTTGGACCGATTATGTGAGAAATGAAGAAGTGTTAATTAGAGTCAGTGAACAGAGGAATATCCTACCCGAAATAAGAAAACGGAAGGCTAATTGGATTGGTCATGTTTTACGAAGAAACTGCATTCTAAAAGAAGTTATTGAAGGAAATATAGAGGGGTGGATAGAAGTGACAAGAAGACGAGGAAGAAGACGTAAGAAGATGCTGGATGACCTTGGAGACAGAAGAGGATACTGTCATTTGAAGGAGAAAGCTCTAGATCGCATTAAGTGGAGGAATTGTTTTGGAAGAGACTGTGGACCTGTCGTCTGACAGATTACTGATGATGATGATGATGATGATAATGATGATGATGATGATGATGTACGCGTAGGCTAGGTGCGATTATCGGAATAAACACCGATTAGTTCCCTAAACAGCATTAACAAGTTCTTTGTAATGAAGAAGGCGTATTCTGTGCTGTAAGAACTGAATTTAAAATATCATTGGAAGAACTTCAGGCTTCAAAGTCTAATAAAGACTTCAACGTCAAGCCATATTTGTGTCTCTTGCTTACGCCCTAAATAACATTTGCTAGGCTCCGCAATTTGAATCCGACCCTTATTTAGTTTCATAAAAGGCCGCGCCATAGCTCAAGCGATTAGTTGCTGGCTTCCCACCGCAGCGGCCCGGGTTCGATTCCAGGTCTGGTCAAGTGGGATTTGTGGTGTACAAAGTGGCGCTGGGGCAAGTGTTCTCCGAGTACTTCTGTTTCCCCTGCCAATCTTCATTCCACCAATTGCTCCACAATCACCCTCACCTACCATCTGGGGCTGGTACAATAGGCCAGAAGTGGCCGCAGTACAAGGGACTTAGTCCCACCCCACTAGCAATAAATAAAGATAGTTTCATAAATCTTCCCTGACCTTGCGATAGCCCTCTCTACCTTTAGTGTCCCTCCCTAATTTTATTGGCCGGTTTATACTAACGAATATGTAATAGTTTGGACATGAAAGGTTAATATTAAGATGGACGAAATCGTAGTCTCTTTAAAACATTATCTTTTTGTTCCGGTTAACGCTCTGACTGTAGAATCAGAGGATTGGACCTCACTTCTCCCAAACCCCGTGAATATGTCCACTGACGTTTCTTACTCAACGTCATTTCCATCCCACATTTATAGTTAAAAATGTGACTGTAGAACCGGAAGATTCGTCACCAATTCTGCCAAACCCCACCAATGGATGCGATTCTGTTCCAGTTTCGTTTGCCTTCATATTACAAAACCACCTCGTACGCCTGCTTACGTTGCTGTGTTAGACTTCCCCGCATAACTGTTCTGTCGAAGAAGCTGCTGTTCCATCAAGGGGAACCTTTCTTCGATTTTTAAAAATATTTTCAAGTATTTATTAAGAAATTTTCGATAATAACTTCGATTATGACTTCATTATTTATCTGAAATTTCTTATTTTAACTCTGCGGGAATTTTCATTTCTTCGATAATAACTTCTATAATAACCGCGGTTGTGGTATTTGGCAGAGAGTGAAGTTCGTATGTTTTCCGTGGCATGGTTCCAAACCTAACATTCGAAATCAGTAGAAAATTGGTGGGAATTTTGGGACTATATTTTCTGATATGTGTAACTTATAATAAAATTTAATTCACATATTCACACGTTTTGTACAGTTACTACGTTATACTCATCGCAATTGTATAGCGATAAATTGTGATTTTGATTTGATGTTGTTGCTAGCGTCCAAGTAATGAATGAAGATAAATGTTTTGGGAACGGCTGATACAACAGAAATAACAGGGGAAACTTCACAGGGTTTTATGGGTTTCGATCCGTCCAACACCAACGACGAGCTAAATGTACCTATCTGGGATTTCATATTTTAATGGGTTTCCTTCTCTCTCATCCTGCGTGTCTCATATGTGGGGTTCGTTGCCTATTTTTGGTACATAGTATATTGATGTGGGAGTCTAGTGTGTCGAATATCCAATTGCACAAATCTTTCAAGAGATCATAATTTAATAAACTGGGTCACTCAACGTGCCAATTTAAGTAACGGTGCGAAATTGAAACTGATTTTATACTCATTCGGATTTCGAATAAAATATAATATGGGATAGAGAAGTCCAGCTCACAATTATACGAGATGGATTGATAAATTAATTTTGAATTTTGTTTGTCTCGTTTGGGACATTGCCATTAGCCTGACCGCCTACACAATTTACCCTCGAAAGTGGCATATATACAGGAGAAAGATAAATGGATTGTTACTGTAGCAAACATAAATTGCTGAGAAGATTAAAATGATTTGACTGACTAAACTAATCCATCGTTCTGAGAAGCTAATAGCTACTCAGCTGCTCAAGAAATTATCCGCCATTTATGGAACACAGAGGTATAGTCCCATGCTCATAAGAGCCTGTTCTCCTGTGTCAGATAAATCTACTCCATATCCAAATGTTCTGTTTGCTTAAGGTCCTTCCATCTACGCCTTGGTCTCTCTCTTTCAGGGTTTCCCTGAATTGGTTTGAAGAGTACAAGATTGTTATTTTCACGGGGGAGGTATCTTCTTTGAAAGTATTTTTCCGGAAGCTGCGTGACGAATACGGGTAGTGAACTTGATGTTAAAATACGTTTATTTTTAAACAAAGTCTTTGGCAACAGATTGTGACATCCGAACCTTAAAGAAATTACAGCAACAGCTTTTTTTCCCCCCTTGACACTGCAGCCCCAGTGGGCCTAGGCCTACCTCCATGAACTTCTCCGTTCACTTCGGCTTTTCTAGATCTTACACATACGGTAGGACTCCTTGGGCGAGTGATCAGTTCGTCGCAAGGCCTCTACCTGTAGACAAACACAGAAAAACGCACACAAACATCCATGCCCTGAGTGGGATTCGAACCCACGATCTCGGCTTTCCGAGCGAGCGAAGACAGTGCATGCCTTAGACCGCTCGGCTACCGTCACCTGCACAACAACAGCTTACTCTTTCCATACCATAATATATGTATGAGTAATTTTCAAACTCTGCGACTAACTTATTGCTAATATAAATTCTCTCTCTATGTTCTGTTCATTGAACGTAACATTGTCATATCTCCTGCGAAACCTCGGTGTATTGTGTTTGGCATTGTCATAGAATTAGTAGGTGAAGGATTTGAAACTCGCCCTGCCATTGTGCTTGGGGTTTCTCCTAGTTATCCTCAGCCTCTCCTGGCAGTTTTTGTGTTAGGATAATACGACCATCTTTATTGTCGCGGGTTTCCTAGGTAACGCGACAAGAAAATTTACGTGGGATTTGAATTTGGCGAATATGTTTATTGGACGCTCACTTTTTACACTCACAAATACAATTATTCGCACTTATAAAGTGTCCAGACATTTACTCTTCAATGTTATACACTGTCGCACGGCTAATCACGGTGAAATGTCTTCTGCTCTGCTCGGAGCTCAACTATCCTTAGCTCTCGTCAAAGCTAAACTAATTGGTCTGCTGTCAGATACGAACATGCTTCTGCTCTAGTCGGATACGAACTCTACTGGTCTCTTGTCGGATACGAACTAACTGGCCTCTTGCTGAAGTTTGACTGTTACATCCTGCACTCGGGCTGAATAGGGAACACCTTGTCGAAGGGTTCAGTTTCGCCCACTGCTATGCAAACGAATCTCTTGTTGCTGCGGGAATTCAACAATTCTGCTTCTGTTGCGTAGGCAGTGTCCTAGGTAGCATGCGTTCTCATTGTCCGTTGCGCAGCGATGGATGTCCTATAGTCCGGCTTTCAGGCAGCACGTCACAATATTCACGTCCTTCCATTTCATCCTTCATAATCATTCCGTCATTGACGTAGAAAACTTATGTATCGATACAGTGTCGTTAAAGGGCACAATATATCAAAATTATATTCTATATATTTTCTCCCCAATAATAAATAATTCATTCTATTTATGTATGTTGAAAAATATGCTTGATTTGAAACTGAGGTAAGTTTTTAAATCTATTGCAGATTTGTCAGTGTTTTTATTTCCTTGTCCCCATGTACATTTATGTAGATTTGAGGGCTGTGTCTTATCAGGTAGTCGAAGTCCTCTTTTGATAGAATATTTATCCGTTTTTAAGTGCTGTGATGGAGTCCCATTATGTAGAACATAACATCTCTTGCCCAGTCATAGACGGCTTAAGTTACCTCATATCAAAATGTATCTGCTTTGAAGCCAGACACTTTATTATCTTGACTGAATTGTATAGTACTCCTACGTACCTGTAAGCAAATATAGACTTGAACCTTAACAAAGGTCGCTGCTGCTTCTTATTATGTCCTTCCCGCTTGATAATTTAATAATGTCTCAGTATCATCTTCGTCGTCAAGATCATAGCTGTAGATATTTTTAAATGCAATAATACATGCAGATACAGATACTTAACACCAGCTCCTTATTTTGAGAATATGTGTTTTTCTAGAAGTAATTATTTAGAGAATATTATATCAATAGAAGTAAATTTCCCATTAGAGTGAAAACAATGACATGCAGGCCTACAGTGACCAGAGATAATACATACATAAGCTAATGTAAATATGTAAGCCTCACACAAATATTTATTTGCAATGATCAGTAATACAATACTGCTTAAGATGTAGACCAAAAATGGCCAACACTATGAGTACAGTAGGCAACAAACAATACGATACAAAGACTGCGATAGACTACGTGGGTGGAGAGACTATGATCAGTACTGTCTACACACGAATGTTAATGTTTTTGTCCTACCAAAATTTGATTAAGCATGCCTAAATATGGATTTTCGTTTCCAAAATACGTTAAATCGAAACTTTCCTAAAACTAAAAGTTTTAGTATACGTAAAACACTATAATTATGTCATCTTTAATAGTGAGTAACGTTACTTTTTTGTGTTATTTTGAAGCAATTTCATCGGAATTGTGGTCTGACGAAATGTTGTACCTCGTCTTTAATATTCATGCATAATCGCCGAATTTCCGAACAAGAGATTCTGATACTCTTTGTCACATATTTCCTTTCGCTAACATTCAGTGGGCAAATTATCTTCATATATACGCGTCTTGCCAAAGCACTGCTATAAGATGAAGGTAAATAATGGCTTGCTAGAATGAATGCTTCCTGAATTGTTTCGCTTCCTACAAGAGCTGCGTGACGCTGCGTCTCGCCACGCCGTGCCTCCCGGACTTGTTGCTTCTTGTGGCGTGTTGCTTGCAGTTGAAGCAGCTGACCAGAGATGGCAGTAGCCTTCGAGACCAACCGAAGTAACGTCGTAAGACATAACAAATAGACCTCCAAAGGATTACCTAATTGAGCGAAGCAATCGAACACAACGAAGCTGTTTGAATATACTCGTATGATGCCAAATACATTTCAGAAGGTGGAACCAGGTATACACAACCTGACTGATATAATTTAGATAGTCCATAGCTACCGACAACCATCTGAACGAATGGATTTCGATTTCCAGCAAGAGTCGATTTTTTTTTTTGGCCACCACGCCCTGACTAGCTTTGGGGGCACCAGATATCCTCCTATGTTATTACTATCAGAGGTTCCTTCTTCGGGGTAAAGCGGCTGGAGCATAACGCTAACCACTGAATTCTTTTCAGTGCTGATGTTAGAAGGCTTAGATTTTTATCTGAAGTGAAACGTAAGTGCATTGACAACGCTACAACAACAACAACAACAACAACAACAACAACAATGTTAGACATTTTAATATTTCTGTAGAAAGAAGTCTTGCTGCCTTCCTCAGAGGCTTGATACAGACATCGTAAAGAGCAGACATGCACTTCACACAGCTATAAAAAGCAGCTCCGTGGCCTGTAGTCCGCAAGCGAACTATACCTACAGAGCGACCGCCGCTTGTCGGCGAAGTTAGTGCCAACTAAAGCACAATAGACCACTGTAGGTCGCGGTGCAAGGGCCGAGGAGGCCTACCCCTCATACATTCGTGGGGCCAACTTTAGCGGATCCACACAGCTAGAGTCATCATCAATAACTTTATGGCTAGTGTACTAATCTTAAGGTAGATTTCGGGGGAGAAATTGGAGATAAATGAAAAGAACAAGGAAGTAAAACATCTCAGTAATTCTGCAATTATTCAATAGTTTAATTAACTTCTTCTAGAATGTAAATTGCATAGGCATATTGAGCGACGTGAGGAGAATTTTTTACTCCCTCAGAAATTTTGTTCTCGTTATTTTATGAAACTGCCTCCGTTTTCACCTTTAATACGTCAAGAGAACTAGAAATTTTCTAATCCCGTTAATCTGAAAAGAAATCACTACCGCTGAAGGTGCAAACAGTCCAAACAAAACACGGTTTCTGCACGTACATGCCTTCGATATTCCTGTAGACATGAGGATATGTGGTACCATGAAGATGAAGATTCCGCAAAACATAATTAACAATTACTGAAATGAAGACGCTCGGTTACTGTATCTTGGCTTGAGACAGTGATACGCGGGCCTCCGGACTCCGAGGAAACAAACCACGCGAATGTAGTACCGCAGGTAAAGTCTTACGTTGAAGAGCGGCCGTGTCTCCAAGTGTTTGTGGTGAAATAACCTCCACCGCTGACACGGCTAATATTGCTTTATGGTCGCGTCTGCCCACCACATCGCCATGCTACCGTGGGAAAGTTCAGCTTATGTGCGACATAATCACACTCATATTCTACGCAGTTTATTATGTAATTAGGTGGTTTCTGTTCTTTTCTCCACGCCTTACTTGACATAACGGGTTTACGTTCTTTGATCTAGGCTTGCGTGTTACAAGATTCACTTACGCCCAGATTATTCTTTCCCCTGTTAGATTTTTTGCACATTTTATAGAAATAAATATATCCATTAGATTCACCATGTCTATCTGACCGTCTATCTGTCTGTCTGCACACAGATATGGCTGAATTCAGCTGCATGATTCTTGGTGTACTGGAACCTGGATTACTTACGTCAACTCCATTGGCCAGGCATGAGACATGTTATCAGGGTATTTCTTAGCAATAGATACGCATCTAATCAGTGTCTTATCCTGCTTTTTATTGCATCCAATGGTTCGTTATCGTGTCCACAAAAGCCAACAGTAGGAACCAATCCCAAACCATTTGAGTTCATCCCCTCATGTTTTTTTCCCTTAAATTCCACCTTTATATTGTCGTTCCGTGTATATGTGGGCACGTGACAGCTTAGTTGATTGAGGTACTATGCTACAAGTCGGAAAATAGCGAGTTCGATCCCGTGGAGGTCATTAGATTTTTCAATTGACCTAATCTTTCCAGCTGCACTATGGCTTTGAGGTCGACTCAGCCTCTAACAGAAATGAGTACCAGGAATCTTCCTGGGGGGTAAAGGGCGGCCGGGGCATATAGATCCACATTTCATTGACCTCAGCACTAGCTGGAGTTCAGTGGTCAGCTTCGCGCTCCCGCCGCTTTATCCACGGTGTAAGAGCCCCGGTACCCATTGAGTATGAGGCTGTGTGGACCCCAGACCCGGTCTAGATGACGTGGAGAAGACAAAATTCTTAACCCTACCGGGACTCGAAATACGACCTCTCGGTCGTCCAGCCCGTATTCAATCGCTGTACCGACTGCACTATCTCGGCTCCTTCCGTCTTCAATGTATGACCCTAAAAATAACCGCCCAACAGGATAGGCGCCGGAAGTGGGGAGGGCAGACATTTGCTTACTTGGATTCTAGAGAAATAAATCATATTTGAAGAAAGAAGGAAACGTGACGTAATATCAACACCAGCAATTAGAAAAATGCTTAAAACCTTACTCTTCTGTTCTGAATACTCAAAGGCAATCAGTAAATATAGTCTAAGGTACTTTAAACGTAAGCTTTTAAGCAATTCCCCCCTTCCCTCCAACCTACCTTGGAATAAAACCTGACGCCACTCATGCATACCAGACTGAAGCCTTTGCTCCATATTATAAAACAGTAAGTTCTAGGTTACGGTGTTTCTGGGATAGCTCAGTTAATAATGCGACTGCTTACGGGTTAGATGATATAGTTCTCTTGACGACAGAAGTAGGGATAAGCCCTGTCTCTTCGCTACCACGACCAAATCGGCTCTGGAACCCACTAGCCCCCTGTCCAGTGTGTATCGGGAACTTTTTCCACGAAAAGGGGGGGGGGGTTGTGGCCAGGGTGTAGCCTGATCACTCGCCTTCAACTGGTATCAAGGTCTAGAATGCGTGATGCTCAACACGAACGATCTCTGTATGACTCTATAACACAATGCATGTGCACCGAGCATATTTTTTTTAGCTTGTCTGTGTGGTACTATATCTATGGGAATTATGATTTTATTAGGAGTTTGTAAGTTATTTTGGAGCCGTACACAGTGGCAGCGCGGTCTCGCGGTCTGAGATATGAACCGTTTTAGCCCACTAGAACACTGGGTTCGTGGGTTCGAATTCCACTCGATGCATGGATGTCTGTGTGTGCGTTTATTCTCTGTTTGTGTTGTTCTGTGTGTAGGTAGCTGCTCCCCGACGGGCTGATCTCCCTTCCAAGGAGTCCTACCTACTGTGTATACGGCTAAGAAATAAAATCGCGGCCAAGGTCCAAAGGGCTGTAGAGCTATAGAGAAAGAAGAAATGTTATTTTGGAGCCCTACGGGTATATGGAGTCAGCTTCTGTAAATGAACTATTTTCGCCTTCTTATTATATGAATGCAGGACACGAAGAGAGAGCTGCAACATTTTATTCTCGAAGTGATTATGCCAGAAGTCCTGCTGTATAGGGCAGAGTCAATATTGTGATCGTACTTACCGGACAGAAATGTAATATTTCTGTTATTCGCTGCTGAAGAACTGCGCTTACAGAATCACCTCACCTACTAACAAAATTATGCCGTTGGTTTCAAGTTCTAGTCCACATAAATGTAATTTGCCGAAGATAAACGTTACTTACAGCCACAGGGAGACTGCTTAGGAGCGAAATTCTGAAGAATCACATTTTCCGTAGAATGTGTACTCCTAATTTAGAGAGTTTCTATCGTCAGTCTCAGAGAATCTTCGCGGCAGACCGGTATTACTGTACACATAGAAAGTTCCAATTTAAGTATTTCTGAATCATATAATCTTTACTTTTCATTAATTATTAAAATAATGTAGTGTATTTTAGAACGACTGACCGACCGAGCGGCCGCCGCCAGTCGGCGAAGTTAGTGCCAACTTTATCGGGTATAGAGTGTCGCGTGGTCGGCACAACGAATCCCCAGTCATTAATTTCGGTTTTCTAGACCGGAGCCACTATTGCCTTGAAATAGATCCTCAATTATCTTCACGAGGCTGAATAGACCCTGTTCCAGACCCCACTACTTTTCAGAAAATATGGTAGCGCCGGGAATCGAAACGGGGACCTCAGGATCTGTAGCCAGAAACTCTAACCACTAGACTAAAGTTCGCTTGCGGACTCAAGCTACGGAGTTTGTTTGTTTGTTTGTTTGTTTTTTTTTGTTTGTGTTTTGGATTAAAGATATAAACCTCCCGACTCTTGTACTCTATATCTAACGGCTTATATCAATTTGTATGCCTCCATTCCATGCAGTGTTACGCCTTAATATTTCTGCAGACGTGTCGTGTAGAGGTATTCTCATTGCGTCTGTACCCGTGTAATGTCTAGGTTTTGAGTGTTTCTGTACCCATGTAATGTCTAATCCTCTGCTTACCCTGATGCGTCTCCGACCGCAAACGTTTGAATGATTTAGTTATGTGTCTGTTTGACACTTGGAGATGGGGAGTTCTTCCTTCCCAAGATGTATTGTTCCTTTCCAGTTGTTTAATTAAGTCTGATTTAGTTAGATATAGGCTCTCTCATTTCCCCCCACTCTCACGCTCTTTCTCCCAGAGTCCTTCAAGGTACAGCAACGGTCCTGAGTTAGCTCCGTACTGCTGTTACAGTAAGGGAACTAGTACAGATGGTGGCCTAATGATATAGGCGCTGGCTTTCCGTGCTTCGGATATGAGACCAGTCCGGTCCAGTGCTATCCTATATGCGCTCTCTATTCCTCTAGTGCAGAAGAGTCTAGTGTTGTGTATGAGATTAATAACACTTCCCATAATTGCTCAGATCCCATTTAGGCTCCAGCTTTCCCTGTTGTTACTATCATCTCATCACGGCACGAAAATTAACATCCATGGATTGTAGGCTATTTCAGAACCGGGTCTAATAGATTTATCTGCTCTCCTTCCCTTTCGACTAGATGCAATTCAGTGATGTGGACCTACATAAAAAGGCCTAGCACAGAACGAGAAGAGGGGAGCTTTATGGTAGGCCTGCATAATTTCACTTTATCTCTCTGTCGTTTTAAGTACAAGTCTGATACAAGAAAAACTCAGTACTATTGCTGAATCATACATCAACTGATTCGCCGCCTATATAGAATATTCTAATCAAACAAAGCAGTCCGTGAACTAGTCAAGATAATATGGTAAATTGCCGATTGAGTAAATTAAAAATTACTCTAAAATATTATTCCAAGCCGTGATTGGGTGAAATTCTGATAGTACAAAGACGGATGAGTGCACAGGTGGAGCTAACCTCATCATTTGTCGTATTCTCCATGTCGGTGTATTGGTTGACAGATCATGCCAAGCGCCGCGCCTGCTGTTCGCGTGAAGTACAGCGAGTTTTCTAGACAGCTCTTCGGTGAAGAGCTGTCTAGAGCTTTATGAGCCTACCCAACTAGAAAGGAATAGCATCCCACTCCTCTGCCTGAGTATCCGCTCGCAGTCTTGCTTGATATGTACGAGGGGGAGTCAAATAATATGTCTCAAACGAATATAAAACCTGGAAAAATCATTTGTTTCTCGACATATCCTCCACCAACACTGATATATCTCTCCCATCGCTTTACCAGTGAGTCAAACCCTGCAGCACTTGAGTCTTTTAACTGCTGTTTCAGCCTCTTCCGCACATCCGTTTCACCCTCGTCGACACCAGCGAAACATTTGCTACCAGGGTAGTTTTCTTAGCCGACCAAAGGGATGGAAGTCATTAGATACTAGTTAGTTAGTTAGTTATTGGAGATGGTGGGTTTCCCCATGCACTGAGACCTGTATTGGTCCATTGTGCTTCCCTCTATAATTTCTACCAGTCTCTATATCCTACCGGTACTGGTGCTTACCATCAGTCCCGCCCAGCCAGCGAGACCGGCTCTACTAGCTGAGAGGTATCTCTAATGCTTCTCCCATCTACCGGAGGTATTAGAGACTGCTGTTGGGCGGGAAACGTCCGTTAATTTATCTCAGTGACCTCCTTTGGAGATATGAGGTTCTTTTACGTGCCGTAAAGCTACGACACGGGACCCACGGCTTAAAGTCCATCCCGGAGGACTTGTTCCCTGAATTTTTCCGCCCTTAAAAATTCGACGACCTCCGCCGGGTATTTGAACCCGCGTACTACGAGTCATGAGGTGGGAACGTTACCTCTAGACTACGGAGGCCGCTTCATTAGATACTAAGTGCAGGCTATAAAGCGGGTGTTCAAGAAGTTCCCACCGTAGTTATTGAATTCTCTCCTGGGTTGCTCGGCCTATATGTGGTCTGGCCTTGTCATGATGAAGCAGTACCCCTCTTGTCAGTTAGCCTGGACATTTTCTGAGAATTGCAACACGAAGCTTCAACAGAACTTCACAGTACGATGCACAATTCACATTTTCACCACGCCTCTGAAAGTGGACTAACAGTACGGAAAGCATAACCTTCCCAGCTGATGGCATAAACTTAAACTTCGAGCTTTTAGGTTGAAAGTGAACTGGGATGTATCCATTGCATTGAAGCACGTTCTGATTGGGGTTGGTAGTGATGCACCTATGATTCGTCTCCAGTAAAAATCCTGTTAAGCACATCTCCTTCATCTGCATACCGTAAGAGATGTTGCAAGGACAGACCCATTCGATTCTTAATTTTTTCTCGATCCTTCAGTTCTCTGGGCTCTCACCGTGCCCAGACTTTCCGAAACTTCAAGCGAACATGCATTATGCTGTTTGCTAAACCATGAGAACATCTTGTACAGTGTCTTCTGTCATAATCGCAACAGGGCGACGTGGTCGGGCATCATCTACCAAATTCGAACGTCCTTGACAGACTCAACTTTGAACCGCTTTACGCGACAAACGCTTTCCACCGTAAACAGGAACTATTTATTTATGAATATCCTTTGCACTGAGCCTTTTTTCCACAAAAAAACGCACAACAGAACTTTACTCTTCGGTAGTATACTCCTCAGACACGGTTCCCAGTTTGACTAATGAAACCAGCCTCTGAACATGCGCATGCCCGTTTGATACCTAGACTGGCATGAAGCTGGACTGTGCTGCTACCTATTGATACACACAGAAACCCTATTACATACATTACAGCTGACTTACTTCCATTTGTGACATATTTACTGACACTGCCTCTTAAGAATAGAGTACAGTAGGGATGTCAACGTTTCATTGCCCGGTTCCTGATTTGCATATAAATTCCTAACCTATAAAAAGCTCTAGCTTCAGGACCGCCTCGTGAATTTTATGAGACTTTGTTTCATTCTTAGGTATTTTTTTCAATATTTCGCATTTATGTGGTTTTGACAGCGATGCAAACTGCGACTCTTTCTTAAATCTGGCCATACACGTATGCTGACGGGCTAAACTATATTTGCCTGTGTTCGAGTGGGTACTTAAAGTAACAGCAATATTGTGTCTCGCGAATACGAACTGTGGCTTGGTAAACTACTGAATTATCAGCTGCTTTTGTGGAAATCAATTTATAATGAATCTATTGTCACTGGTGCCATCCGATGTTTCAGTTATTACCAAATTTTGTATCAATGCCAGTGGTTAGTTATCCCTGGGGTGCAGTGTTGAGGAACTGCAAGACCAGAATGCAACAGCATTCTGCCAGCACGGAGCCACAAAGAGAATATAGCAGTCAGTTCATCATTGCTGCAACTTTCATGATTGCTCTGTACTTGGAGTCGTAGGAGGAGTTATTGTTCCGTGGGTATTATTTCGGACTTAAGACTCCTGCTTGCAGAACAGGAAGGAATGGTGGTCCCGCTAACGGCTGGTGTAGAAATACTGTAACTTAAGTTCGGCCACTGTTTGCAGAGCGCATCTATATCCGTAATTTTGTCTTTCTTTCCTCTGTCCACCCATCCATCCAAATAGCTGACCCCTTCATATATGACGACGTGGTGACGTAGCATAATTCCGTTTCCATTTCCCGTCCTTTCCATTCATTGTCATGCCATATGCGTAGATGAAAAAAGGGAACATGAACATTGAAGCTCGGCCGTCACTTAATCCAGAAGGACATTTTTAAACGAAAAAAAAAGCTCATATATTTGATCATTAAAAAATGTTTATCCGCTTAGAATTTAACATATCTATGTTATTTTCAGGGGCATGCGGTAGTGTAGTTGGTTGAGACACTGTACTTCAAGCTGGAAGTTCGCGGATTCTATTCCCAATTATGTCATTTCATTTTTTCAGTTGACCTAATCCTTCCAGCCACACTGTGGCCCTGAGGTCTACTCAGCCTCTAACAGAAATGAGTACCCGGAATCTTCGTGCATTCAGAATTAATATTTCTCAAAGACAAATCTCAGGTATTCCTGCCTGAAATATATTTCTGTTACACCTGTATATATATTTGAGGAGATAAATTTAGAACATTTAGGTCGTGAGTAACTTGTAGTTTCTAATTTATTAATGCAACTTTAACTAGCACATATTTTGATGACAATTTGGGGGAATTTTCTTTCAGGTTCAAACTCGCATTCTGAAAATATATTTAATTAACAAAATTGTGAGATCGAGAGCATGCAGATAGTATATCCATAAGGCGTTTATGTTCCGCATACATGTATAGTAGGTCTAAAAATAAATACCATGGATGCTTTTGAAGTTGTATGACCTTTCACTGCTACAAGTAATTATGTGTTATTATAAATCGAAATTATTCTTTAGTTTACAATTTATACATTAAAGGAAATTGAGCTGTCAAATGGTTTGTTTGGAAATATGAATTTTTATGAGAGAAGGCATGATCAGTAGCGCTTCTGCTGCCACTACCAATGGCAGAAGTGGTAGTAATATTAGACAAATATGCAAACTTTAAATTTAGGTTAGTGTAACAGTAAGTTGAAATTTAATTGCTAGAGTTATTACGGTTGCTGTAATATATTTTGGTTTAATTAATATTACAAGAATTCTTGGCAAGAAATAATCGCCTACGAGTACTTTCCCTAATATGAGACGGACCGCATAGAAGACGGCG
Source organism: Cryptotermes secundus (assembly GCF_002891405.2). Taxonomy (NCBI): domain Eukaryota; kingdom Metazoa; phylum Arthropoda; class Insecta; order Blattodea; family Kalotermitidae; genus Cryptotermes; species Cryptotermes secundus. The sequence continues at coordinate 599,313 of NW_019739942.1, forward strand.
TGTTCAACAATTCTTGTATTACTTGTGTTTTCGTTTTTGCTGTAATGTTTTCACCGAGACGTTGCCTAGCAACGATGGGTGTTTTTTTTTTACCGGGAAGTTGCCTAGCAACAATAGGGTGATATACACATAGACATAGACTGATGGGAGGGATTTATGAAGTGCGCCGTTGAGATGGGCTCGACTCAGATGTCACGACACATACTTTCGTAAAGATTGTTTCAGGCATCCAAGAGTTGACGGAAGATACACAGACACACAGAGAAGAAGGAGATCTCAAAAGCCTCCTTTTATTTTTTTTTAAATAAGGAAAGTAGGCTAATAAAATAAACGTGACACTCAACAAGCCGCTTATAGTTTCTGAACTGGGGTATGGTGCATTACCAATAGGTCCTTCATTCCTGGAGATACAGTATATTGTTTCTTGTCGCTTAAAAGGCCAGCTACCCATGCATGCGGCGATGAAAGACAAACCAGGGAGTACTTTGTTGCTCCAATGTACGCATTGTTCTTGGGACTGGCTGCTGCCATAAGTAATTGTTTAACGAGTGAACACTTACTCCAGACATCTGTATCTGTGCACATGAGAGTACTGTGATGGCACTTTTAAATATATTGCAGTTCATCAGATTTGAACAAACAGTTCGCAGTTTCGTGACGAAGGGCTTAATTGTGTCGAGTTAAAAATATTTCCTTGTTTAAAATTATATTTATATTTCTAAGGTAATGTGATTTATACAATTATACGTGGAATTTTATGTTCTCCTTATTGTCACTGCTTAAAAGTAAGTAGTACATTAAAAATTGGAAGTGAACGTGAAAATTTAAGTAGCTCTAGAAGTCCAAAGAGGAGAACAGTTGTAACTGGAGCAGAGAAATCCTTGAGAAATTGATAGTCGTTTAGTTTCTCGAGAAATTACCACGTTTTATGGCATCCGAACGCTCATTACCATGTTCAAAACAGCCCACCACTTGACCTAATCCTGAATAAGATGAATCCAGTGTCCAAACTTGCACCGTAATTTACATTTTAATATTTTTCTTCTTCTCCTTGATGTCCAAAGTGATGTCTCCCTTCAGTTTTTCACACCAGAATTCTCAGTTTTCTTCAACTACATCACAGCGCCGTAGTATAGCACTGAAAACCGTACCTTTTATATAAAGTTATTGCACATTTCCACAACGTCCACGCCGGCTCTGTGACCCGTGCAGCACCCTGTCCAGTAAGTACCGGGGGTGATTTCCCCGGGGGTAAAGCGGCCGCAGCGTGAAGCTAACCACTCACCTCCACCTAGTGCCGAAGTCAAGAAAACTTGGATCTATACATCCACTTCCTTATACGTGTTCGTGGCGTAGTGCTTACTTACTTAGGCACAGGGACAACTTTACTTTTATTATTATACATTTCAGATAGCTGTTTTAAGTCCGAGGATATCACTGAGTGACGATAATTCCATTCGGATACGCACATAAGTAAAGGTAAAGCTATCCCTGTAACAGGCCATGGAGGCCCAATTGGTTGTGAGGCGTCGAGGCTCCCACATTTTGTCTAGAAAATCGGCTCACAGATGGCGGTGAGTTTGTAAGCCTTACGCGCCGGCCGCCCTTTACCCTCCACGGAGATTCCAGGTACTCATTTCTGTTAGAGGCTGAATCGACCCCAGGGCTATAGTGCAGCTGGAAGGATTAGGTAAATTGAAAATATCCACCTCGTCAGGACTCGAAACCGTGACCTTCCGGCTTGTAGCATAGTACCTAAACCAACTACGCTACCGCGTGCTCCCGGATACACACATACATAGACCTAAATTTCACACTGTTATATCAACATTGATTTATAGTAACTGTTTAAAATGACGCATTTCCGGAAAGTGGACCGGACGCTCTGTTAATGACGACTGGTTACGTGTTACGAACTGATGCATTGTACTGCATTTCCTGCAGAGTTGAGATCCGAAATAAAGAGCGAATCCTCCAATCTGACGTTGATCCCTGACGCGAAATAACAGTGGCAGCGACAGTACTGCAGCTTCCTCGTGAGCTGTGAATAATTTAGCAAGTTATATCTTAACATTGTCCTTTCTCCCTATCCGTGCTGCACTAAGGTGTAACAAGGTTCCTGTTTACTTCCCTCGGATCTGTTAAGCCCAGTTCACAATAATACGTATTGTACAGTACAGTATCACTTATGTAGGATCTGAGGTAGTTAGTTAGTTATTGGAGAGGGTGGGTTTCCCCATGCACTGAGACCAGTAATGGTCCATTGTGCATCCCTCTATGGTATTCTACCAGTCTCTATACCCTACCGATATTGGTGCGTACCATCAGTCCCGACCGAGCCAGCAAGTTCGGCCTCTACTGGTTTGGCGGTGTCTATAATGCTTCCCCCGTCTATCAGAGGTGTTAGAGACACCTCTGATAGGAAATCAGGAATTCAAGGAAATGTCCTTGAATTTAGCTCAGTGACCTCCTTTGGAGATATGAGGTTCTTTTACGTGCCGTAAAGCTACGACACGGGACCCACGGCTTAAAGTACCTCCCGGAGGACTTATTCCCTGAATTTTTCCACCCTTAGAAATTCCACGACCTCCGCCGGGTTTGAACCCGAGTACCACGAGTTATGAGGTGGGAACATTACCTCTAGACTACGGAGGCCGCTTAGGATCTGAGGTAACTGTGAAGGGATATATTGCCATGTAGTCGGTTGAAAATCACCTGAAGTTTCGAAGGAATATGTCACCCTCTCTTCTTATTAGCCAAGCAAGAAACCTACTTGAAGAAGAATGCGAGATCTGTTGGTTTTAATTGGACTACAAGAAAAACTCCGTGGCTTGAGTCCGCAAGCGAACTATACCGACCGAGCGACCTCCGCTTGTCGGCGAAGTTAGTGCCAACTTTAGCGGATAGAGGGTGTCGCGTGGTCTGCGCAACGAATCCCCATGGCCGTTTATTTCGGTTTTCTAGACCGAATTTAATAGGACTACACGGTATTTTGTTCCAAAAGACAGAATCCTTCAGTATCGCTTAGTCTCCTTCCGCTCTTCGTTCTTCCAGTGAACAAGGACGTAATCTGCATATGTGACTGTATAGATTTTCACTGATTTCTGTTAAGTGAGATAAAAGTGCGCATCACAGTCATGCATTGTGAGCATGTAGGCCTGTTTTATTCAGTTTCACTAAATAGAACTTACAATAAAAAAGGTAAATGTGTTCCTGTGCTTAACTAATTAAGCACTACAATATTAAGGCGTATGGGGAGTGGATGTATAGATCCACTTTTTCTTGACCTCGGCACTAGTTGGAGGTGTGTGGTCAGCTTCATGCCCCTGCCACTTTAACTCCGGGGAAATATCCCCCGGTACCCATTTGATAGGAGGTTGGGTAGACCTCAGAGCCGGTCTGGAAGATGTGGAGGAGAGAAAATTGTTGACCATACCGGGACTCGAACTCCGACCCCCTCTGTCGTTCAGCCCGTAGCCAATCGCTATACCAACTACGCTCTTATGTTTCTGGTTTTAGTTTTCCTTCCAAGATTTTACTTTTGTACCAGTAAAGAGGAAGTGTGTGGATCTCAGAAAATGGGCAAAGAATTTACCTTGTGGGCTGTAGACGTGTATTACGTTGAGTTCAGAGAGAGCTCGAATTATGTGTTATCATGAAATGGCTATAACGGGGCGTGATTTGTTTCTTTTAATTATAGAGTTTGTTATATGTATTGTAGAAAACGATCACGAAATAACACATGATGGGGATTCATCATTCATAAACAATACTCCATCTCATTTGTAGATGTAGCTCTTCATAACATCCAAAGTCAAAACATCATCATTATAGAAGCAAGGATCAGTCTACCCTTTGTAAGAAGGCCAGTGACCGAATTATACAGTTTAAAATTCATGCCTTGTCTCTTGAACGCCCCTGCGCTCTACACTTAGCGTCACTGCTCTGAGTGTGTGAGGTGCGTTGATCGAAACGATATGCGTTACTTTACGTTGCGGGATATAGCGAATGGGCGATGTTATAGCCAGTACGGGCCAAGTTACGCAGTGCCCGTGTGGGGTAGCTCCGAGAAACGAGGTAAAAGCAAAGGCAAGCAATCTGACTAATGACAATAGGTAGGAGTGGAAGGGGTCGCTATAGGACGGCACTGTATGTGAGTTCGTCTCAGGGGAGGTTTTCGTGTTCCCCGTCTGGTACCCCCAAGGGGTTAGCTCTAGTTCCGAGGAGCGGAGACGTATAATACAAGTACTCTTACATGGAAGGAACTCCAGACCTTCACTCAGTGCTGTTTCCTTTCATTTGCTTAAGGTTTGTTTGTAGGAATGGATTCTCTCTGAAAGCAGGTTTCAATTCCAGATGTTAAAAGGACATTGTTTTGGGAAGAGAGAAAATGTAATGTCGTGCCTATTTTTACCTGAAGTGATGGAGTATGAGGCCACATTCCGTACTTGAAGCTGATCCATGGCTAAAGCCAGGCATCTTCATCACTGATCCGACGTTCCTTTACTTGCATGAGAAATAGACCCTGTGTAGGCCCGTATTGGATTTAATGAGTCACAGACCGCGCCATAGCTCAAGCGGTTAGTCGCTGGCTTTCCATCGCGGCGGCCCGGGTTCGATCCCGTGCCTGGCCAAGTGGTATTTGTGGTGGTCAAAGTGGTGCTGGGGCAGGTTTTATCCGAGTACTTCGGTTTCCCCTGCCAGTCTTCATTCCACCAATACAATAGGCCAGCGCAGTACAAGGGACTCAGTCCCACCCCACTAGCAATAAAAAATAATGAGTCACAGGTTTTCTGGGCCCCTTACTATTCTTACCGTACCTTGGAGGCGGTGTCTTCTATCACGGCCGCCTACCAGTTATAACAGGAAATGAGCTGTGAGTCCTGTATAGCATCCAGTTTGGAGTCGGGTTCGAACACCTCCACCGTAGCCCTGCAAGTTGTAGGAGGCGACGGAGAGGAAGTCTCTAATCTGAGACAATAAAATATGGTCACGAGTCCCATGGGACGCGGACCCGAACATGACTGCTGACGAAGGCCAGCAGCAACTGTAAACGATAGACCCGTCCTCTCGTCAAAGAGAGAGCTCCCCACAACAACAAACCCTCAACTGTCTCGCAGCAATAAAAATCTGGTAGTAAGTCCCAGATGGGTGCTTTATTCCAAGACAGACTGACCGAATGACCGTCAGTCGTAATATAAGGCTCAGACTCGTAGCGGAGTCATATGAGGGTCGCAGCTGAGTTATGAGAGGGTCCAAGTAGACGAATAGAGGCTAGACACCAGTGCAAGATCCAGACAACAGTGAGAGATTCGTTATCAAGAAGGAGTTAAATGTGTGAACTGTTGTAATCAAATGTAATTGTACTATAGACGTTCAGTAAATCCAATCTTCAAATCTAGAACCCACAACTGTCAGTCACGCGACGCCTTACACGTGACAATGTCATACCCAAATTCAGTATTTATAGATTTTCGTATCGGATTTTAAATATGACACAGAACATGGAATCTTATTGTTACACGCGAAGTATTTTAACTGATTATTCACGAAAAGTAGTGCAGCTTGTTACATGAATATAATTAGCTTAATAACATTGCAGTCAAGCAAGCTGCATTTAATAGTTATGAGAAGATCGCGTATGTTGGTTATGTTCGAAATGCAGCGAACGCTAATGCATCCATTGCATTAATGGAATGCAGTTAATGGTGTCAAGATGTAAAATGCTTCCAAATCTATGCTCATTACTCTCGCTTCAGAAGCAGAATGGCGTTCGTGCGCAAGTTAACATGAATAGTTTAAATATGGTTAGGGATTATATATGATTACAAATACTGGTGTTCGAAAATAACATAAATTTTGAAACCCCGCAAGATATTTCCCCCTAGTCTAATGAATAAGAGACTTTTCTTAGAAAGTAGTGGGCTTAAGTTCTAATCATAAATTGTTGGATTCCTAATCGAGTATTCGGGTTTCAGTCTCGTGCAGGGGATCTGAAAATTTCTCACTGCCCTTTCATGTGTAGAACGGGTCCAGTCCTCACTCCCCAGTCGATCCTGGACAGTATCTTCGTGAATTATGCATGGTCAGTACGTGAACTTCAAGCATAATTGACATCCACCTGAAGCCAGGATACGTAAATGCTTGGAACTTTATCACTTCCGTCGTTGTGTCTATTCAGAATTGCCGAATGAAATTAATGGGCGCATTTTCGGTTTATTTGTCATGAAGACTGTTCCACCTTGATTTCACATCTGTTTTTGCATTCTGTGTTTAATTTTAATAGTACGACATAGCATATGAGCTACACAAATAATTTCTATTTATTTACATGCTAACTTAACAGCCCAAAGGCCAATTATAAAGTGAGCATGTGTAAAGGAAAAAATAGAACACAAAACAAGGCAGTTCATTTAATTTGAATTATAATTACATTAACACAAATCGAAGTTATCGTTGAGAAGTGAGAAATATTAAACATATAATTAATTGCGATGAATATATTTTTTATTTGACTGTAAGAACAATGGTTAATATAAAATATGACAAGCAAATAATTCAAGGTGATGATGCTGATGTTGCTGCTGCTGATGATAATGATAACATTAATAATAACATCGACAACAACAACAAGAATGATAACCGTGCCATGTGATGTTAGAATCCTGTATAAAGTCAATGTCAAACAAAGCAGTTCATTTTAGCGCAGATGATGAGCAACGGACGTGCCACGATCCACACTTCAGAAATGAAACTCTCTTACCTTACTCTCCAACATACATGTTCTCAATTCTCTCTTAGGTGGTTTCAGCAGCTTCCCATTTCATGAGAGAAATGATAACAAATATTGTGGAGTCAAGCTGATCTGTACAACATGGAAATTTAATTTTCAGAATTATCAGAATAGAATTTATAATATGTAGAGGGACACGCAGTAGCGTAGTTGGTTGGGGCATTATGCTACAGGTCGGAAGGTCTGAGGTTCAATTCGCGATGAGGTCATGGATTTTAAGTTAGCCTAATCCTTCCTCCCGAACTATGGCCCTGGGTTCGACTCAGCCTCTATCAGAATTGAGACCCAGTAATGTTCCTGAGGGTAAAGGGAGGCCGGCGCGTAAGCCTAATACCCTCACCACCGTCTGTGAGCCAGTTGTCTAGAAAATGTTTGAGCCTCAAAGTTTCACAACCCTTTGGACCTCCACAGCCTGTTACAGGGAAAGCTTTATCTTTTTTATAATATACATGAGTTAAATCTCTTTGTGGGAAGTCCTGTAACATGAGTGACATTTGAAACGACAGAAATCATTGTTCCTTTTTCTTTTTGTTTCCACAGTATGCAGTTCAATTAAAACTGATGAAAATTGAAAAGTTCTGTAGACTTTTGTTAGCGCTTATAGCTTATATACGTGTTTTAGTTACGACGGCTGTGTTTTTAACAAACTTTTAGTAGTCAGTAAAAATTTCAGGACCGGGTTCTCCGTATAGACGATGTCAAATGTATTTCTGCCCCTCACTCCCTTCTCTGCCTCACTCATCCTCTCATCTTATTAAGTTCCAACTCATTGCAAACTACGTGTACGTTTACTACGGTTCATTATTATACTCGTACGTCCACTTGCTCCGTGCTCCAATCTTTCTCTTCTGTTTCCCCAAGTTCTCCTCCTTTTGTTGTAGATTCCAGTAAAAATCAACAGCACAGGCAGTGGATCACTTCTTGAAAGTTGCGCGAGGTGTGAATGGTCCATGTCGATGCATAGAAAAGGGGAATTCTGAAGACTATAAACGGCAGAAAAGAGTATTAGGTCCGTCATTGTTCATTCGGACCGATTTTCCTTATTTAAGCACACTCAAAGTTCGCGTTTCATCCTCTTATGAGAGTTCAATGATGCGGCAAAACATTGCGTAATGACGCATCAGAAATTGAGAAAAATCGAACATGTTTTCCGAGGCTGTTCGTAGGCCCAGAAGTTCTTCTTGTGCACTCCTTTTTCGTATCACACGTTTTCTTACCACGCCTCCGAAACTTGCGTCTACAGGCTTTTGCTGCTCACTTCGATCTAATTCCTTCATGTTCAGAAACTCTTTTAAACCCACTAACTTAGACCCTTCTTATTACCCTTCAGCTGTTTCTAGTTCCTAAATTACTTATGTCGGCTGTTAAAGTCTGGCTTGGATCCAAACACCGATTCATCTCACAGCTATGTAGGTATATGCACAGTTCTAACAAACTGAATTGTCCCATAGCGACAAGTCGTAACCTAGATCTTGTTTATGGATACAATTTAGGATGGAATGTAACCTATCTTAAGCCAAGAAAAAAAGAAGCAGAGATAAGTAAAATTGCGAAAGTATTGTGACGAGTTATCTTACGTCCATAGCCGCGCAACGGCTACAATGGAAATTGTGGAGATCCAACAGCGACGAATTGCCGTTGAGTAACAACGGATGAGACGAAACTCGTTACCAGTGTATAAATAGCGTTCCCGAAGCAACGGATTGCCGAAAACGTGAGATCGAAACTTTTCGAATGGTGTCCCGTATCCGGTCCGCAGATCACCTACATTAGCCGAGAAGCACAGAGCTAATTAGCCCCCCGTGTGGAGGCGTGGTCGAATACCTTCACCGTGACCCTGCGAGTCGTAGGAGGCGACGAAAAGGGAAGTCTCAAATCTGAGATAGTAAAACATGGTCGCGAGTTCCAAGGGACTCGGATCCTAGAAAGACTGCACTGGCAAGGGCCAGCAGAACATACAAAAGGCAGACCCGTCCTCTCGTCAGAGAGGGCGCCCCACAGAAACAAGACCGTAACTGTTAAAGGTAATAAATATCTGGTCATGAGCCCCACATGGGGCTCGACACCAAGACTTACTGACTGACTGACCGTCAGTCGCAATGTGACTTCGACTTCGCTAATTAGCCTTCATGCAAGACAGTTGCAACCTAGTCGAAACGTCGCAGAAGTCACGTGATACCACAAGCGAAAGTAATTGTATGGTGTATAAGTGTGAGTGTCCAATAAAGAGTCGCTAAGTCCGAGACCCACGTGAAGTTTGTCGCGTGACGTACACGATACGTGACAGTATTTATTTTACTTGTCGGTTTAGAGACTCCAAAACCATGTCAACATTTAAGCGTCCAGACTTCTCAACGTGAACAATATCATTAGACGACTCAAACGGAAGAAACCGTTAGAACTAGTTAAATGTTTACGTACAAAGTAATTCAGTGGAAGTGACTTGGTTTTAATTTACATAGTATATTAGTTTTAGAAAAAAATTAATCGTTATATCCAACTAGTTTTAATTGTAATTAAGTTCTGGGTGACCCAGTCTTTAATTAATTAATAAAAAAACTTGTCAATTTATTTCCAGTTCCTTGGTCTCGGAATATCGCTCTCAGAAAATTAATTCATGAATTTGATTTGTTTCATTCTGGTCCGTCACTCTATTAAGTTTACATTTAAGTTTATTTCAGTCAAATGTGACATATTGTATAATGCCTTCACCACTTCAGCACTTAGTTACCTTAGTGACTAAGTGCTGAAGTGGTGAAGGCATTATATGTCACATTGAACTGAAATAAACTTAATTCGAATTCATGAAGTTCTCTTCTCCTAAACATTCGTAAAATATGTGACTTGTGAAATGAAACTGTCCTCTGATAGCATCACGCAGTCGCTGTGGATTACTGAACTCCACTTCCGGTTGGCGTCCGGAAGGATCAAGCCTCAGGGATGACTGTCCTAGGGGAGCTCTTCTTATTTTTTCCGTACCATCGAATGTGTATGACTATTGGTTAGGGCTTTCAGTACTTCACTACAGATTCCTTCTTCCCCTGGAATTTTCCGTTCTAGCAGTTCTGAAATCTAGTTACAAAATTATCATTACAAGAGGCATATTGTTTGTACAGCTCCGTTCTCAGACCAAAGCGCGGGACATAGCTTTAAGACAACACACAGGATATTATGACACAGTGGCTCTTGAATTTGCTAATTTCTGTTTTACTCGCACATCTTCGGGGCACTCTGTAGCGTAGTTGGTTGAGGCACTACGCTACAAGCCGGAAGGTCGCGGGTTAATTCCCAATGAGGTCACATGATTTTTCAACTGACCTTATCCTTTCCACCGCACTAGCCCTTGGGTAGACTCAGCCTCCAACAGAAATGAATACCAGGAATCTCCCTGGGAGGTAAAGGGCGTTCGGCGCGTAGGGCTGATAACCTCATCGCCATCTGTGAGCCGATTTTCTAGAAATGTAGGAGCCTCAACTTTTCACAACCCATAGGGTTGTGAAACCATGGAAATGGCGTGCTGGCTTTTCCTGAGCTCTGGTTCTTAAAGAGATTTATTTCATTTAATCATTTATTTCGGGCTAAACAGACGGAAAATAGGACTTAATTTTGCGGAAAAAATGAAACATCCCATCAAAAATTTGCGTGCCTCCCCATGCTTACTTGACTCTTGGGCACAAAGATTTTTATGGGGTTCATGCTGACGCTTTGAAATCTTCAAATTTAACATTATTCGAGTCTCCCCCTCTTCTCAGACGTAAATTCAAATAGTACATTTTGCATCTGTGGTCGGATTTCTTAGAGTTTCATCTGCTAACATTTTGTGAGCAGATTTCACCAGGCCACTTGTTTTTCCCCCTCTTTCCACTGTATTACATACTGAATATCTTCTTCAACTTAGTTAGCATTTGGGGTTAAGTACTGGGTAGTCTTACATGATGCATTCAATCAAAGGACTTGGCCTACACATGACGTTAAGAAAAAGATTGTAGAAACGATTGAACGGAACGTTTTATTGAAAAAGTAATCTGCATTTTGTATAGGAAAGCCCAAATATTCTTCATCGCAGTATTATTAAATGTTTGGTAATAAAAGTGACATATTATATTTAAGCATTGTGTTGCACTATACACTTCTATATGTAATACTACAAATGCCGTCATGAATGCAACAATTTATTGGTTGTAGTTCTTTGTCTTCTCTTCCTCTACACTACATGTTTCGGCCGTAACTGGCCATCATCAGTTGTATTTTTCACTACATAGCTGTCACACTGCACACAATCCAAAATCTAAAACACCAGGCTGTCAGTTTTGTTTAACATACGCTAGTCAATATGATTTTAGAATTCCAGTTTAAAATTTAAAATTCAGAATTTAAAGTTTAAAATCACAGGGACTCCCGCTCTGTGTCTACATGTGCTGCAGCGGCTGTTTCTTGTTTTCAGCACCGTTCATGTACGCGTATTATTCTGTGCAGGCTCCCTGTGTGTGTGTCGTTTCTCATCGTTAATACTTTTGCCGTACAGCTGCGTAGTGAAAAATACACCTGATGATGACCAGTTACGGCCGAAACATGTAGTGTAGGGAGAGAAAAGACAAATAACTACAACCAAATAAATTGTTGCATTCACGACGGTATTTGTATTATTACCTATAAAAGTGATATATACAAAAACTTGAAACTACGCGCCGTGGCTATAGGCAACCAATCTGACTTTTGTGCTGACCGGTTTAGCTTGCGCAAACAAAGCATTTATGTACGACTGCTTAATATTTTACGTCCTTCTCGTTATGAGGAATGCAAGACAGCGAATATAGAAGAATAAACGGAAGCGTGCCAGTGAAACAAAACAGTTGATGAATAATGTTGCTAGGATTTCATCAACACTTTCATACATAGATATGTAGAAGTAATTTCGGCTAACCACAATACTGCAGCATGTAGACCCATTGCTAGGCATCGACCTCGAAACAAGCAACTACACAACGGTTGTTAGTAGGCAACGGCCCGTAAACTGCAACAGGGTAGCGATGTTTTCGTTTTTGTCCATGCCGAACAATTTAGTGGAATGAGAGTGAAGAGTAGTTGGTTGGTGAGTGAGTGAGTGAGTGAGTGAGTGAGTGAGTGAGTTGGAGGACTGCTGAGGTTCAGTCGTTGTGAGCTGTTGCTGTGAGAACTAATAGCTGAGGCCAGGAGAGCTCAGGAACCCAGAGAAATGGGAACGCACGCAATTGGAAGCCGTTACCAGAAGACGGGTTAAAACAGCAGGCTCAGAAGACTTCAATGTATGCTCTAGTGGACTGTAAATTGTGTGAATTAGTGAAACTGTTAGAGTTACTTGTAGTCACGGATCTGTAAGAGTGCAATAAATCCGATTACTAACCCATACCCCGTCTATAGTCACTCATACGCGTGGCAGTATCAAGGAATGTTCGCAGGAACATTACAGACCCACAAGTATGGAATAAGAACAGTGACAAATTAATTAAAGCAGGTCGCAGTTGTTCTATAAATAGTCTTTCGGCGGATGAAATAAAAATGAAAATAATAAAAAGTACTGTAATTGAGGGTGAAATAACAAGTGACAAGACAAATGTGTAAGCCGAAACTGTAATGCCATGCCAGATTGTCTTGCCTAACGCACATGTGGCAGTGATAGAGGCATCATCAATAAAATAATTATTTGTAGAGGCAGCCCTTCTTTATTACCAGCACCAGTTTCTGTAGCATAAAACTATGTGGAATCTACAGATTTGTAGGCCTATATTTCTTTCCCTAATCAGATGAATTAAGTCCATCGTTATACTCGTATACCCTTTTGGTAACACGTATCACATTAAGGCGGCGTTTGCAAAATACAGTCCATTGTCTGCTATATGTGTATTTGGTACAGGCCTGAGCTACTCTTTGCAAATTGACTCTACTCAGTCGTTCAAATGATTCGTTGCCATACCGACATATACTTCAGTGAAAAGTCCCATCATCTAGGATATAGTTTGCTTGCTGCGTTCTTGCTTGTCTTATTCTTCGACGCTGAACATGGATTCGACATGTTCCTCCGGAAAGTCGGTTGGCTTTCAACGGACTACACGGTGTTGTATTGAAGAAGATAAAGACTGTTCATAACCACAGCCGTGAGAGCGTGGGGGAGTCTCGAATCTGAGGCAGTAAAATGTGATCATAAGTCCCACGGGAATCGGACCTGAGAGTGACTTCGCTGGCGAGACCCACCAGCAGTTGTAAACGACGGACACATTCTCTTGTCAGAGAGGATGTTACGTAAGAGCTATAACCGCAAGTGTTCAGTTGGAAAATAAAAATCATGGTCGTGAGTCTCAAGGGGCTTATCGCCAATACGAACTGATCGGTGGTAAACCGCCAGTCGTAAAGTTATTCTGACTCTGACTCGATTCGTATAGATATTTTATTACTTTTATTTTATGGCTAGTCCAATGAAATGCATGTACTTTACTAATCTGAACTTAGAGATTCCTCATAGTGCATTATTCTTAATGCTCGTTTATTGCAGATACAAAACTGTTGGCAGCACCAATCGAGGTGTACATGTACTTCGTAACAAAAATATTTCAAATAAAAGTTGTAGAGTTAATAAGATCTGTATTTCATATGATGTGAGAATTTTGTGTACGATGAACCGTTTCCTAAGAAAAGACATATAGACTCTTGATTTGAGATTCATATGAAATAGATATTACATTAAACCGAAATGTACCGGTACTACAATTTAATGACAATATTACAGTAGACCCCCACCATAATTAGTAATTTTCAACTTCATCCGGTGAGTAGTTCCGGAGATGAAACACGCAAACAGGCGGGTGGACAGCCTCAGGTACATGCGTCCCGTATGTACACTTACACCAAGGAAAGTATAAAGCGCTAGGCCACGACTGTGCACTAAGGGGAAGCTGCGCACGCGCAAGGCGGAACGTTGCACCTTGCAGTGACATCACGCGTGAAGCTGTCGCGTTCTTCAAGCGCCCCTGTCATTACGATGCTATTTTCATATTGTTCACACTGCGTGTCATGACGGTTAGTTACCCACACTGTGTTTTGTTCCTAGCAATTTTTTTCCCCTTCGGCGGTGTTGCTTGTATAACGGAGAGTTGTACAGTGACGGGTCTTCTTGCTCGTTTTAATCTCCTCAGCAGACGGTAATAAACATCTGCTTTTATATTTCCGTATGTGAGTAGAGAAGGGTTAGGTCCTGAAGCAGAGCGTGATTTAATTCACTTACATTTAAGAAATACCAATAAGAACTAAATCCCCTGGTGCGATATTCTGAAAAATTTCGCATTCTTTTCAATCTCAGGAAATTGTAAATGTAGTAGCCCACCTGAATATAGGACACTTCCTTTTCCTTTATCATTCCTCTGGATTCATCGTTCTAAACATGCATTCATTCTTCTCATTTTGGAACTGTATTGCCTTAGCAAGCAATGAGCATCATAAAGTACCATAATAAGCAAAGAAGAATTCTTTACCTTTTGCCGTGTGCTCAATAGGACTGTTGTAGTCTTGTGATATACTCGCGGCAATCTTCCATGCTGTACCAAGGACGAGATGATATTTTGTTACAATTAATCTCAGGAACTTTGTATTTGGTGCCATACTTACCGCAGTGCCGGTCACGGTAGCCGAGCGGTCTAAGGCATGCACTGTCTTCGCTCGTTCGGAAGCAGGGATCGTGGGTTCGAATCCCACTCATGGCATGGATGTTTGTGTGCGTTTTTCTGTGTTTGTCTACAGGTAGAGGCCTTGCGACGAGCTGATCACTCGCCCAAGGAGTCCTACCGAATGTGTAAGATGTAGAAAAACCGAAGTGAACGGAGTTCATGGAGGTAGGCCTAGGCCCACTGGGGCTGTAGTGCCAAGGGGAAAAAAACTTACCGCAGTAAGACGTTAATTTACCGCGCTGTAAAGGGTATTCATTTACTTCAGCTAAATTTTACGAATGTTACAGAGGAATTATTACAGCTTTCTATTTCTTCATAGTTTTTCGACAAGTTTTGGGCACAGAAATTAAATTATACAGATAAATTGTGAGCTTTAAGGATTTCTCTCTGTTTCTAATAATATTGGAACACATCCATCAGAAGTTTGCATCGTTTCTTTCCGTAAGTCCATCACGTTTATGCGCTTCCTCTAGAGCAGTTGAAACTACGCCTACTACTGAGGAGGAAGCACCACCTCGGCGCACTGTTCCGTATTCAGGTGTACCGGGGCTCTAAATTCTGCCCTTCTGTTTCGGAAACTGCTGCTCGTGTTATTTATAGGAACATTGACGTATTTTGAACTAAAAGTATTTCCCTTATTCGTATTTATACGTCTTAATAATTAAGTATTAAAATATTAATTGTACTCGGTATTAATTTGGAGAGCCGGGATAGCACAGTCTGCATAGCGACTGGCTACGGGCTGGACGACCGAGGGGTTGGTTTTCGAGTCCCGGTAAGGGCAAGAATTTTCTCTTCTCAATATCGTCCAGACCGGTTCTGGGGACCATTAGGCTTCCTATCCAGTGGGTACTGGGAGCAATTTCGCTGGGGGTAAAACTGCCGGAGCGTGAAGCTGACAGCTAACCCTAACTAGTACCGAGGACAATGAAACGTGGATATATAAATGCAGTCCGCCATGTGACTTCATGGCACAGTGCTTAATTAGTTAAGTGCAGGGACAACTTTAACTTACCCTACTCAGCATTAATTTACACGCGTGTACTTCCTTTTGTTTGTCCCTTTGCTTGTGTTTAATTTATAATTGGCAAATAGACTGTAGAATAATCTCACAAATAAACAAATAAATCAATTGACTTGTAGGTATCACAGTCGACGAAGTTTGTGAATTTATAGGAAATATGTTCAGCTCCACGAATTACGAAAAATTTGAAGCTTGACTTCATTGACACGATGTTACTGTCGTTTGTATGGCAAAATGATGAATGTTCTGTCTTGTCCCGTTGCAATAAGGATATATGGGTCTTCGAAGAAATTTTAGTATCCAGAACTCTATTTGGTTAATTTTCATTGTAAATTCCATTGAGATACGATTTCATAATATTCCGAAACAACTGGAAAATGCTCATCTCAATATGAAGGCACCTCGCAGTTCCCAAATTTATTTTTAGCCAGTAAGAAATGCAACAATATAAAAAGAACCACGAGGCTGAGAATGTAAACAAAGACTGGACGTAGTGAAAGAGGTTGGAACAGGACAGGTCTACTGTTATAAATGAAGTGCCTTGTTAAACACCAGTCGAGCATTTATAGAATAGGGCGGTGTCTGCTTTTAATCGTTTCAACATATACGCTATATTACTTTGTTCAGTAGCAGAATTTCACTTGTGCTCAATTCTGATGTCGTCACATTGGAGATGGGTGGACCGCAAACTAGACAGTGGGTTTGTTATCTTCCTGTTTCTCTGCCTTCGCAGCCCAGCGCAGAAAAACAAGCGGTAAAGCAATGTTTTCCACCAAACTGAGGGACGCGATGCTTTTCGTTTCGTCAAACTTCTGGCAACTTGTACGCCTCCCTGTCTGCATGTCCGTCTGTTCTCCTCTTGCATGATCGCAATGCGTGAAGTGTGACTTCTCGTACAGACGTAGCAATGCTAGGAATAACAGCAGTTCAGAGCTAGAAGGATTCAAAGCACAAGTAGAAATACGCGATGATACTGAACAGAGTTACTGCATGAAATTGTCTGTGGATTCTTCATCTTAATGAACCAAATCGCGTCATCATCAAGGTATGCCCTGACCATTTGGTGAGGAACCTCACATCAAAGGTGACATTTCCGAAGACGTTTATGTTATGTATTTTGGCACTGTCATCTTTAGTATGGCTAGTATTCATTGAGTTTTTATGAGAGGTATGACTTTAGCAAACTATTTTATTCAGGTATCATCCGATTATAATGGCGGCCAGATTTATGTCTATCCTGGATGAGAATTTTCGTAATTTTATCTCACTTCTTTAGTCGAATTATAGGATAGTAACTTAAGAGACTTAACGATTGTCTTCTAACAAGCACTTATCCACAAAGTTATAAGCAAGGCATACTTCGTGTGTGATGATGGTACATCTAATGATAATAATGATATTGTGATAAGATTAATATCGAGTACCGTAATAAGTGGTAGTGCTGATACTGTCTTGCTTAATGTAAGGTAATAGAAATTTATAAAAATTACCGACTGCCCACAAAGACTTAAGCATTAACAGTTGTACTGGTGCATAGGCTATTTAAAGGCAGTGTATCGTCAAATACAAAAGCTGTTCAGCGTTTATCGAGGGTTGATATGTTCGATGAATCTGAAAGAATATGTGAGGAAATGTCGTACCTCTTTCTAGGATGAAATGTATATCTGGAATGTTTGTGAAAACCACAAAAACCCAGGATTCCGGATTTTTTTGTAAAAAATCCGACTCATAGACCTCTAGAATATAGTCAAACTCGTTAACCCTGAGTTAAACTTCCCAGTGTCAACAGTGTCCAACTTTCAGTTCGCATAATATATAGCGAATGAACTGGCCTTAGACACAAATTTCCTTAATATGCTACATTAAACTAAAGATGTAGAGAATTTGTGGGAACAGAGTACGACTGGTTATTACACGTACATCCATGAAGACTCTGTTAGCCGATGATCAGTATTGTGAGAGTAGCCAAGAAAGTATTCATCTCTCGGATTGACGCCATCGTAAGGTTCACAACAAATGTTCTGGGGGCCTACTCCAACACGAGTAAAATTGTTGCAGTTACGTAACTGTGTTTCGGTATAACTAAAGTACTAGATTATGACATCAGAGAGATGGCATGGAGGTAACGTTGCGAATTATTAATCCCTGCATGAGATAGAAGTATGGTATCAGCTTCACGCTCCGGGCACTGCACCTCAGGAGAAAGCTCTCACTTGCCTTTGAATGAGAAGTAGCTGGATTCCAAATTTTGTGTGTCTGCAATGGTGACGTAGGGGAATATTCCGTAGCAGGTTACTTCACTGACTGAGCCACCGCTGCTCACAAATGCAATTCCATAAACTTTAAATGTATCGGGAATTTCGTATTAAGCACTGTCCACGTAAAGATGTTGTTGATTCTCGTGGAATAGTTTAAGTTTATCAGATCCATAGATTTCTTGAATAAACTGAGCAAATTTCTAAATAACCATTTCATAATAAGCAGAATCGTAAGCTAGGAAGCTTAACTTGAAAGGCATAAACCACGAACTAACTTTCTCATTGTTAAAGATATACTAAGAATAGAAGAATTGAAGGAAGTAATTGTATAGAATTTCTACAGCTTCTTCCTTGAATGGAGACATGAAATCGCCACGTGCGAGTTGTGTCATTTTGCGTCTGAAATAGTAGCGTAAGCCTGTACCACCTCTCCAATATTACCATTATATACGCTTCAGGGTACAGGCAGCTATTACTGAAACACAAAAAGAGGGTTTATCTCCCTGTCTGTGACAAAGAAATGATGCAAAATTGAGCACTCATACCATTATGTCTCCATCCTTAGCTCCTGCTTGACGCTTAAATTGAACAATTATAACGTACTGTGACCCGAACGCAGTGTTGGTGAAGAGTCGAGTGTTGCATATATCAGGAAGTTGAGTGAAAATTATTCATCTTTCGGAAAACTGTTAAAAGAAAATCTACTGGTTTAAGAAAGTTATATACCTTTGATATAAAATTGTATAAAAATTAAGAACATCTGAGAAATGAGTGTACAAGTTACAGTCTCTTGCATTTACTTCCATCAAGCATGTGTATATATGCATATATGTGTTTAATTTATTATTTTCGCATTGGATCAAAAATCTGTCCTGTCCTTTAAAAATGTTTCAACATTAGTCGAACAAAGCCTTAATTGGAAGCTTAATACTCATTTTACCTCGTCATTTGAAATGTTCAGATATGAGATGAATAAGATTAATGTGGTATTATACAAGTTTCACGTAATGGCAGCATGAATATGACTTATTACTGTCGAAAAATTCCACACTTTACTTATTAATAGTAACTTACGATGTGTGACATCAAATGTTGTAGGCAGAAAAGAAAATACATGCCTTTAACACGAAACGGAACGCTTCTATACGAAGAAACAAAGAAACAAGGAAAATGGCATCATGTGATAGAGTCCTATAGTTAATTTATATACTTTTGAAGCACGTGCCTTTTAAACGTAAGCTAATTATCGTTCTTAACAGAAAGAGGTTTGTTGTTGAAATGGTCTGCAAATTTTCGCCGTCGGATCCCAGCTAATGAAAGCCAACGAACCTGAAATTGATGCAGGACTACAGCTACTCCAAGTTCCCACATCCCTTCCTTCGGACTTTTTTCTCTTATCTCTTTTAGTTTTGTTTTTTCATATATAAACTAATTTTAAACTGAAAACAGAGGGGTGTACTTGGCACTGCTTTTGTTTGTTAACTGAGGAGCCGTAAAGTGATTAACTATTATAAAGCGCTAGAAACTCAGGAATAGTTTGTGTGGAGCGTAGTTCTACAGTGTTCACATGCATGTCCGTTAAAGAACGACAGTGCTAAACATTTCAGTCTATAGCATAAAATTTCAGCTTTCAGTATATGGTAGAATCCCTTTACATGTCAGAAGTTTTTGCAAACCACACCACCACCACCACCACCACCAACAACAACAACAACAACAACAACAACAACAACAACCACAACAACAACAAATTACGGCAGTAATGTTGCAGATGAAGCCAAATTTACCCGCTTAAGAATACCGTCTTCTGGCATGTGGCGCTGTGTAGGTCCTGTGTGAATCGACTTTCCTCCGAAACGTGGATTCACACATCTTCACGGCGCCACATCACAGAAGACGGCATTTTTCATAGTCACCGCCGTGATAACCTCAAATCTTACAAATTTACCCATTGTTTAAGCAGCATGTTATGAAATACAGTAAAACTTGGTTATAGCAACATCGGTTTCTGCGACACCTTGTCTATTGCGTCAAATATTCAATGGTACGAACTAATTCCTCATAAAGCAACTGTTTTTATACGTTCTTAGTACGACATGCACAAATGCATCAACCTCGTATGTAACGTCATTTTCATTCCTGAATTTCTCTGATATGGACATTGAACGTAATTTAGAAAGTGTGTATTGGGCAAGTAACAGGAAACAGATGAAGATAACTGATTACTGTACTCGTATCTAGGTACAGTAAGGCACAACAATTGATGTCATCTACTGTAATTTGGTGAGTAGGCCTACCTTTAATATACAGTATTAGTGCGGTGTGTATTATCAGTGAAAAGCGCTGTAATATGTCTTTGATATTACACATTTGGGCAATT
>NW_019739942.1:619542-619936 GCF_002891405.2 Cryptotermes secundus
TTTTTGGTAGATTTTTACGTGACTAACATAAGGCTACTGTGGAAGTGCCCATTTCGGTTACAACGACATTCGTTTATAACGACACTATTTTTAGGTCCCTTTGATGACGTTATAACCAAGTTCTACTGTACAAGAGTGTAGAAGTAAAGCTCCTATCATTGTCAACTGTTGCATTAGATGGAGGTATGTGTGACCAGTTTCCCGCTCCATTCTCTTTACCACGTGGGGAGAGTTCCCATTTCACATCGCGGACACGAAGTAATTTTGGACATAGTGTTGGGAGGCCTCACTGCCCTGCTGTCCAGCTCATAGTGCGTTACTTACTCGCTGAGTTTTTGCGATTTCTGATGATGATGATAACAAAATCTCGTTTAAATACAACGTTAAATACTTA
>NW_019739942.1:619947-629558 GCF_002891405.2 Cryptotermes secundus
AGGTTCGATTCCTGATGATGTCATTAGATTTTTCAATCCATCTAATCCTTCCAGCCATACTATGGCCCTGGGGTCGACTTAGTCTTTAACAGAAGTGAGTACCAGGAATCTTGCTGGTGGTAAAGGGTGGCCAGCGCGTAAGGCTGACAACCTCACCGCCATTTGTGAACCGATTGTCTAGAAAATGTGTGGGCCTCGACGCCTTACAACCTTATGAGCCTCCACAGACTGTTACAGGGATAGAATTACCTTATTGATATGATTGTCAGTGCATATTTTAGCTAGCAGTAGCTACCTGAAATGATCACAGAATATTCTGAAGCTAACTCTGTCTTCATTCTTAATAAGCTGATATTCTCTCAGTTGCTCAAGAAATTCCCTCTTTTCATCAAACTCGAAGGTACAACAAAACAGGCGGCTATTTGTTTGTGTACTGATACACAGAGATTCATTTCGCACCCTCAGATCACATAGCGGTGCTAAGTAGTGGCGGTCAGTCATGTCTCAACGTGGAGCCCGGGTAATGTTTGTGGAGTTTGTGATGGACAAAGTGGCGTTGAGGAAGATGTTTCTTAGAGTAATTCGATTCTTCTTTGCCAATTATTCAGTCAGTACTTCATACTCATGAATCACCAGGAGCTGGTATAGTGGACAAATTTGGGGCCGCGGTCATGAGATACTCAGTGCCAACCCACTCACAGAACAGAAGAAAGAAGGACTGGGTTTAACCGCCCTACTATGCCTAAATCTCCAAAGCGAACTCCGTTCTTCTAATTTTCTGTTTGTTTTATGCATTTCTCATCTCTGTAATTCGTGCCACACGTTTCGCTTATCTCATCCTCTACGACTTGATCACTCTAATAACGTTTGGAGAAGAATGAAAGCTGTCAAGTCCTTTGTGGCGCAATTCTCTCCACCTTCCTGTTACTTTCTTCCTCTTAGGTCAGCATATTCATTTTCTCTTTTTCGCTGCCTCTAAGGTTGCGCCCATACAAAACTACGGGTTAAGACATAAGATCACGGTTTCTAGATTCTGGCACCATGTATTCAATTTATAGTTACAGCTATTGACGAGAAGTGTGCCGTCTGCAACTTCTACCCTGAATTGGGTGTCAGCAGGTTCCTTCGAAACGTTCGTACTATTTACCAACCTACACGGCGTCACATCCCAGAAGACCGTAATCTTCATAACGCTATAAGAACTTTAAATCTTGCAGACAAAATTATAGTTTATATATTAATATGTTTTAATTGTCACTACGCATTCTGAATGGGATTCGGGAAGACGAACAGCTCTGAACTGAATTGTAGCGAGTATTGCCCGAATTGTGTCTGCTGTTTTCTTAATTCATTCATGAGTAATCTGTCAGACGACAGGTCCACAGTCTCTTCCAAACAGTTCTTCCACTTAATGCGATCTAGAGCTCTCTCCTTCAAATGAGAATGTCCTCTTCTGTCCCCAAGGTCATCCAGCATCTTNTTCGTACTATTTACCAACCTACACGGCGTCACATCCCAGAAGACCGTAATCTTCATAACGCTATAAGAACTTTAAATCTTGCAGACAAAATTATAGTTTATATATTAATATGTTTTAATTGTCACTACGCATTCTGAATGGGATTCGGGAAGACGAACAGCTCTGAACTGAATTGTAGCGAGTATTGCCCGAATTGTGTCTGCTGTTTTCTTAATTCATTCACCAGTAATCTGTCAGACGACAGGTCCATAGTCTCTTCCAAACAGTTCCTCCATTTATTGCGATCTAGAGCTTTCTCCTTCAAACGAGAATATCCTCTTCTGTCCCCAAGGTCATCCAGCATCTTTTACGTCTTCTTCCTCGTCTTCTGGTCACTTCTATCCGCCCCTCTATCTTTCTCTTATTTCGTGTAGGATATTTCTCTACTCACTAACTCTAAATAACACTTCTTCAATTCTCCCATAATCGGTCCAACTCATCTTCTCCATCCTTCTCCAACACCACATTTGGTATCTCTTTTCTGGAAAGAGACTATCCAGGAAAAGTGATAATGTGGTAGTTTTTCCATTTGCTTTCCACATCGCAGTACAACAGCCGTTCAAACCACTCTGGTCACGCCTGTTGCTATACGAACATGAACCATCTCGAGCATCATTTGCTCTGTGCTTCAAGTCGCTGCTGATGACGCTGCTTCTGGCATCAGTTTTGGTTTTTGGTGTCTCTCTTCGTCTGATGCCTACCCTTTGACCTGTCCAGCAAGGGAGGCCCTGCCAGTAGCTACGCTACCGCTGGTATAGCTCTCAGGGTCCTTGGCATACTCAAACTCCCTCACCACGATAAGGTGGAGACACCAACGAGGGGGGTTTTCTTAATACAGTAAATCAAATCAAAATAATCACATACTGCTATCGCGTTAGTATGAATCTGTAAAGGATTTCACCTTGTCAGCAATTCCATATTTTTCTATGTTACATTGTAATGTATTGTAAGGTTTTTTACAATTTTTGACAAGAACACGAAGCCAAACCCGATTCAGAGTGAGTATTGTCTCACCTTTAATTTTAACTAAACCTGAAGAAAGCAGTCTTCTGGGATGTGGTGTTAACCGACGTTTCGGTGGAACCTATCACATCCATCTTCAGGATAGAAGGAAAAATAAGACTGGTGTCTGCTTGCACCGGTTCTCATGGTCTCTTCGCTTGCGGATTTTCTTATTTTTCCTTCTACCCTGAAGATGGAGGCGATACGTTCCTCTGAAACGTCGGTTAACACCACATATACACGGTGCCACATCCCAGAAGACTGCTTTCTTCATAGTCACCGCCGTGAGAACCTCAAATCTTACATTAACTAAACCTGTTTCCAGGAAGATAAAACTTGAGGTTGCTTATTTCACTTAGCAGCCTAGAATGCACAGAGACCGTCCTTGTCAAATATTTTTTTAAGTTGCATCAGTTTGCTAAATTGCATGTAAGTGTGTGTAGTTCTTCCTGTTTGTTTCTTCTCTACGTTGCGAATTTCTAGATACGCGTATGCATTATTTTCTTCTCCGATCCAATAAGAAATAGGCAATTTAGAAAAGCTTTTGTATGGGGAAGCGAGTAAAGGAATCCTGCTTTTCGAAATTATTGGCAAGTACGATAGGACGTATACTCCCTACAGAAGCATTGTGTAGGTCCACCTCAAACACCTGAGGAATATAAAAGGATTCAGAAATATAATGAAATGTGTGGAAACGGTCGCAGCTGTCGAAACAAGAGAATAACGACAACGCCCAATACTCGTACTTTTAACAATGGCCTCGGCACAATATTGTTCTGATTGAGCTGTAAGATTCTCACATTTCCACCACTGAAAGTATTGTAAGAGTATTGTGTGGAGAATTAGGGGTGGCATTAAGGGTGGGTGGGTAGGTGGGTGACCAGTGTCCACGGGATTGTCGTGGGCTTCTGAAAGCCCGCCCCCTACTGAGTGTCCACTCCCTGCATCAGCACCTCTAAGTGAAAGCGACTTGAAATCCCACGAGCCCTGTGCTTGGGCACGCACTGATGTATACAGATGCACAATTGAATTCTATTCTCCAGCTTCTAATGGACCTCAGTGTTTAAACAACCAGATGTCTGCGTTTCTATTGTGCGGTTGCATTCTTCTTTCCCAACCCATCTTCTCTTGAACTTGATTTTGTTTCTTTCCGAAATACAAAGTAAAATGTGCTTTTCATGGTTTCCAATGCTTAACAGAACTTCTAACATCAGGTGAGAAAATTTTTGAAATACGAATACGTGGTAAAACATTTCTTTTCCGGCTCTTGTGAGGACTGAGAGTTTGACATGGGTGATATATATATATTCTGTTTGGTGGTTAGCTATTTTGATTCATTACTGCTGGATAGGTAGGAGTCCCGATAGCTCAGTCGGTGTAGCAACTGGCTACGGGCTGGACGACCGGGTGGTCGGATGTCGATTCCCGGCAAGGTCACGAATTTTCTCTTCTCTCCGGAGTCCAGACCGCCTCTGAGGACCACCCAGCCTCCCATCTAATGGGTACCGGGGGCTCTTTCCCCAGGTGTAAAGCGGCCAGGCCATGAAGCTGACCACTCACCTCCCGCTAGTGCCGAGGTCAAGAAAATATATATCTATACATCCACTTCCCCATACGCCTTCATGGCTTAGTGCTTAATCATTTTAGCACAGGGACAACTTTACCTTTACTGCTGTATGAGCGGCCTTCGCTTAGTGGCAGAAACAGGAAAAGTTCTCTTTGCCATAGTATGTAGATCAGTCATGAGGCATTCCTAGACTCTTGTTAAAGAGGTATCGAGGACCCCTCCCCGAAAGGTAATTTGACCTTAGTTTCAGGCAAAAAATTCTCCTCCGTCTAGTATGGAGGTTACTTTTCTGAAAAAGGCCACTATTCGTCGTTCACTATTCTCCGTAAATTGAACAGTGTTGCATGTCCGCAGAATTACCATTGAAGCTGTTAAATATTAAGTTGCAGAAACAGTTGAACATATCGTACGCAGTAGCATAGTAACTGTTTCCGTATATCTCTCTCCCCTCTTGCTCCCGCTTTGGAGCATAGGGCTGATTTCTCAGTTTCATTAATCATTTTTATAGACAGTAGGGCTCCTTGGATGGGTGATCAGCTCGTCACAAGGTCTCTACTTAACACAGGACAACACGAACACAGAATAAACTCATACATATACCAAACATCCATGCCTCGTGTGGGATTCGAACCCACGATCCTGGCTTCCGATCGAGCGAAGACAGTCATGCATTAGACCGCTCGGCTACCGTGACCTGCCAACTGTTTCTGTTATAGGGAATCGAAATTGCCAAACCCCCGAATATGTTGCAGGCATACGGAAGCTAACCTACAGATCTGGATACAATGAATAAGAGACCACCCATTGCGTGGCTTCTCTTAAGGCAGCTTTATATTGACATCCAGCCTTAAGGTATCATGATCATTATTATGACTTAGCACTTTCCTGAACACTGCGCCGTTTGGCATGTTTTGTATCAAAATTCTTCTTTCTTCTTGTTACTTTTATTAAGGAAGACAGATTAACGAACAGGGTCGAGACGCTGAGCGGTACATGTGCAAGAATTTGCGAGAGGTGTTAAGAGTATTCGTGGTTCTGACTTTTATAGAGGCACAACGGCATTTCTTTTAACTCCCAGTACTTACTGAGCGACTGCACAAAAACGAATACCTTCTTCAACATAATAAAATAGCGCCCGCTGGGAGAGGAAGCTAAGTCTGCTTGAATCCCCTGAGACTCCCCGCGGGGTAACGCACCCACACGTACCACCATTCATCAGGCTTTCGAGGCGGGGGGCTCCAGCACCAGGCGTGCCCCAGCCACGCCCAGTAGGGGGCCCCAATGCTTCAGAATTGAACCGACTATTTCTGCAATCCATGGGGTTTATACTAAAGCAAGGAGAAAGGGCGGGAGGGTGAGGTGTCCCAGTGTGATGTTCGTTTTTATTTCGGTGGTGTCAGTAGGGGGCTAGTCTATATTGATCCCACGTTAATTTTTTTAAAAAAATTTGCACTACCGTTGTCAAAAGTATAGATCCTACAGCAACTATTACTTCTCGTCATATAAAACAGAAATTATATAACCCAGGTAGTCCCCTGTTAGATTCCTGTATCACTTGTAATGACTGTGGACGTCTGTAATTCTTTCATTAAATATCCACAAATGATAGGACACCTCTTAGTTTTAATGAGTTATTCTGATTTAATTATATACGAATTGGCCAGTTACAATTACCTCGTTTTGTCGTGAATTGAAAGAATACAGTGCTAAATTGCTGTAGATGCAAATATGGTTATGATTTGATTTAATATCTTGCGATCATTACCAAGAACAACAGTTCTTCGACTTCGAAAGTGTATGGTACTCTGAAAAGCATCTTGTAATTCGCCTAAATGCATTGATATGCATTCTCTGTATTAAATCGAAACAATTAGTAAGTAAAATTATCTATGTAACAGGCCATGGAAGCCCATACGACTAGATTTGTGAGATGTTGAGGATCCCACATTTTCTAGACAGTCGGCTCACAGATGGCGGTGAGGTTGTCAGCCTTACACTCGTCCGCCCTTTACCCCCAGGAATATTCCTGGTACTCGTTTCTGTTAGAGGCTGAGTCGAACCCAGGGCCATAATGTGGCTGGAAAGATTAGTTAAATTGAAAAACACCTCATCGGGTTTGGATCCAGCTATCTTCCGTCTTATAGCATAGCGCCTCAACCAACTAAGCTACCGTGTGCATCCACAATTAGTAACATATTTATGAATTACTCTTTTTTTCTGTGTCTTAGATATTGCACTTTTATAAAATCTTTAAGAACAAGGTATAAGAATGGTAGCGTGATTGTGAATGATGGGCGAAAATGGTAAGGTGCGAAGTAGTCTTTGACTAACTGGCGTTAAACCGGGACGATGTCCAGTGAGACTATCTTTCCCCCAGATTTACACTAGATATCACCCTAATTTGATTTATAGTACTTGTCATGCGCAGAAAATCTCGCCCTTCAGTGACCATATTAGTCCCCTCGACTCGCTCCTACATCCACACGACACGAGACTGTTACCATGTTAAAAAGGCAGTCATGCTCCATATTCACGAACACATATGCACTTATATAATTTAAAAAGTGACTTGAACACAATCTTACGACAAGCCGTCAGGGATCGGAAAGAAATCAGTCAATACCAGTTACTAATTTTAGGCTTTCACGTTAATATTTTCTTGATGTTGGTCGAGTGTGAGCTGTTATAATTGAATAATTGTAAGGAAGTGCCAATAAACCAAATCATCAAATATAGAACCAATTGTTATTAGTCACGCTAACCCTCTTACACGTGACCATATATATATAAGCCTAAAGCTAACCATTTTTTCTAACTCATTAAATAGAAGCCGTTTGTAGCTGCGGATATGACCTCCAAGCAGCAGTGAGAGTTGCCTATGTCACGTAATTTCAATCTTAACCTTTGATGAAAATTCCCATTTTTGTTAAAGCGCATAAAAACTCCGTGGCCTGTAGTCCGCAAGCGAACTATACCGACCGAGCAACCGTCGCTTGTCGGCGAAATTAGTGTCAACTTTTGCGGATAGAGGGTGTCACGTGGTCAGCGCAACGGTTCCCCACGGCCGTTAATCTCGGTTTTCTAGACAGGAGTCGCTATTTCCTTGAACCAGCTCCTCAGTTATCCTCACGAGACTGAGTGGACCCCGTTCCAGACCCACTGCTTCGCAGAAAATCTAGTAACACCGGGAATCGAACCCGGGATGTCTGAAGCTGTAGCCAGGAACTCCGACCATTAGACCACAGAGGCCGTCTATGTAAGAGTGGAACAATTGAAGGGTTATCCTTGTGAAGCGTACCTAGAGATTGGTATTGTTTACTTCGAAGATTCCTCATATTATTATTCAGAGCAATGTGTGGCAGAATATTAATGTAAATGAAGGTTACAAAATATAGGGCCGACACAGGAAAAGTGGGACGTATTATGATAATTTCGAAACAGTAGATACTAGTGCATTTTGCAAATTATAAAGTGTCTGCAATATTTGCTCTACATCTGAAGACCAAATGATTCCACCATCGAATATTATATTTGGCCCTTATGACAGTACGAAATGTAAAATATCTCTGTTGTTTAGGCAGTGATTGTTATTAAGTTCTGACATCAGTTGCAAAAAAGATATATTTCTCTCTTTGGTGAATTTTTTTACATGCAACCTTTGTTCCATTTTAAATTCCAAGTTTCCTTGTTAGATATAACTGGCTGAAGTCATTCAACAAATAAGGGAATTTGTTGAAAAAATATACAGTAGCAAACAATAGAAATACAGGCAACTATTACGATAACATCTTTGAATAAAGAAAGAGTAATTTTAAAAGAAACTGAGTAATATAACATTGTTACTAACTTTGTCTTCTCTTTCATGAACCTGCACTCAGTTTTGCTGTATATTTGTGTGCCTGTCACTGTAGGATGAAAATATGTAATTATAATAGAGGGTCAGGTTGCATTTAGGTTTATTTGATTGGGATGATAATAAATCCCTTCTGTACTAGTAATCAAATGATTTCACATGGATACCTGGGCTTATTTTCAAATCCCACTCCATGGAAATGCTAAATACCTTTTCAGCCAACCAACAAATTAGTGATGAAAACACAACGGGTATGTAATAATTTAATTCACTCCTGGAATTTTACTCGTTGGGGTTGGAGTTTGAATTCATCACGAATAGCTGTGTGTTTTTCAAATGGTTAATAACATCATGTAGAATTTACAACAAGATGAAATACCGCACCGTTTCAACCGCATACAACGTCGGAGCTTAACAGGTTGTTGCTGGATAGACTGCTCCGGTTATCAAAATCATGACTAGCAAACAAATTCAGAGGAGAATAATTGGTTGGGGGAAAGAAGAATTATGCTCATCATTTGTGATAAAGCCGAGCGTTTGTTTGGTTTTATTTGCTAGTGAAGATTTGTGTGCACTTTCTACCGTGTATAGGATATGAATTGTATCCTTTTAACAATTGTGTTATCCATATACCCACGCATTTATTTGAAACGAATGGAAAAAGCGATTATTTGTTTCATAATGCCTTACGTTCCTAAACTCATGCGGTGAGCGGATTTGAAAATCACAAATCAATAGATTTCTTGAGGATTAACATCTAATACCGTTGCTACATAGCGCCGTGCGGTCTGGCGGCTGACGGTGTTCTCAAATGCAGAAGCTCTCATATGAGGTAATAGGATTTGTCCTCGCTGTCAACATCCGCAATGTTTTATCAAATTAATTATCACTTATTCACTTATCTGTTTGATTTGTTGTGTACATGTGCAGTGTTAAGGCCAATAGTTCAGATACGTACAGGCATTTAGGACCCTTATGAGTGATCGATTTCATGATGCTTCCTAATGGCTTTTGAATTTGACAGTCAACATAAATACGCTAACATCTGAGATAGTAATTAGTGTTAGCCTGTATCATGTAAGATATATATCGCTGAAAATGCAATTCAGTGTCATTGATGTACAGATTTCATACATTGTAATTAATGATGAAATTGGAAGTAAACGGGGAGTTCCATGCAGAACTTGCTTTTCTTTTTTCTGCGCTGGTTCTCCATAGCTAATATTATTGTTATTTTATTTTATTTTTGTGAAAAACTTATTACTTAAGTAGACATCATGTCCACATTAATTTTGTTGGATATAACCTTGACGTTTCGCACCGATTTGATGCTTGTAATTCCTGTCTTACTAACAATATTTCATACATGTTATGTAAGTATACTAATGATCTATTATCCGTGCAACGTTTCACCTCCATTCCCTCATTGAATCATTAGGCATAGCCATCAAATCAGTAATTATAGAAACATTTCGTATGACCGCAATTCTCTTATTTTAGAAAATACAAAAGTTAGTTAGTTAGTTAGTTAGTTAGTATTTAGAGAGGGTGGGTTTCCCCATGCACCGCGACCAGTTTGATCTACTGTGCTTCCCTCTATGATATTCTACCAGTCTCTTTACCCTACCGATAAGTGGTGCGTACCATCAGTCCCGCCGAGCAAGCGAGTT
>NW_019739942.1:629672-630766 GCF_002891405.2 Cryptotermes secundus
AGTCCCTCCCGGAGGACTTGTTCCCTGAATTTTTCCGCCCTTAAAAATTCGACGATCTCCGTCGGGTATTTGAACTCGCGTACCACGAGTAATGAGGTGGGAACGTTACCTCTAGACTACGGAGGCCGCTAAATACAAAAGTTAGTTCAGCAAACGTTGCACATTCATGTTAGATCTATGACCATGTCATCCTAAATTAGATGTCGCTAGTATCGATCCCGCCTCATGTATCCGCGCTATTGCCATATCATTATTAATGATCGTGGGAAAACAAAATGTAGGATTATTCAGAGGTGGCTTTCAGTGGCATGAATATCATACCAAGTTTATCGAGAACTGGTTCTAAAATTGAAATTAGCGAGACACGGAGATAATATGGTGGTCTCATAGTCCAATTTCTTCTTTTTTAAGGAGAATAGACTAAAATGTGTCAGTGTAGTGATGATAAGTCGCATAGAGCGATCCTCTGAAATTCGTATTAGACAGTAAAAAAATATCTAAAAAAGATTGACATAATTAAACGTAGTTTATCATATAGAAGCGCAAGTTTAGCTTCGAAGACTTTCGTCAATATATAAGCAAATTGTATAAAAGCATACATAAGTAATAAAAGTAAAACTAAAGGTATCCCTATAACAGGCCGTGGAGGCACATAGGGTTGTGAGATGTTGAGGTTCCCACATTTTCTAGACAATCGGTTCACAGATGGCGGTGAGGTTGTCAGCCTTACGTGCCAGCCGCCTTTACCCCCAGGAATATTCCTGATACTCCTTCCTGTTAGAGGCTGATTCGACCCCAGGGCCATAGTGCGGCTGGAAGGATTAGGTAAAAAGTAAAAAAATTAAGTAAAGTAAAGCTATCCCTGTAACAGGCCGTGAAGGCCCATAGGGTTGTGAGACGATGAGGGTCCCACATTATCTAGACAATCGGCTCAAAGATGGCGTTAAGATTGTCCGCCTTACGCGCCGGACGCGCTTTACTCCCCACAAAAAAAAAAAAAAATTTAATTAATTCCTGGTACTCATTTCTGTTAGAGGCTGAGTCAACCCCAGGGCCATAGTACGGCTGGAAGGATTAGGCAAATTTAAAAAAAC
>NW_019739942.1:631170-631958 GCF_002891405.2 Cryptotermes secundus
TTGATCGATAGGAACAATCAGGATTCAATGACAGCGGTTCTGATGGGGCCGGGCGATATCCTGGGCGGCTTATAAGCGGGCCATGCTAAGAATGTATGCTGCATGCTGCACAGTCACCGGTATTAATGGGTGCTCTTCCTCATAACCATACACGTACATTTCGTAAGGAATCCAACTCACGTGAAACATGACCTCATGTTACGGGGTGAACGTGGGTACGCAGGCGGATTCTCTCAGCCAAATGTCTGCAAGGTGCGCATTGTCAAACCTATCGGCCTGCTTTCTTCTTGATGGTATTTTCGATTGAGACCTCACCAACATGTTATTCATATAAAGTTTATTTTATTATTAGTAGCGCTGAACTTCGACGTCGCCTCTCATACTGCTTGTCTGGGTAAACTCTATTGGAATTTTTGAAGAATTTCGTGATTTTATCAGTCCTTCAGACGAAACACAAAATGTTGTATTAAAATCAAATAAATTCTTATGCATGTCTGATTCTTATTGGGAAGGTCCAAGGATTGATTCCCCTCCGAGAGGCCAGTTATCTTGACAGTTGTTTTTGTACGGCTCATTTCCAAAACGAAAAATCTAGAAATATTTTGTTTATGATTGAGCCACTCGAATTTATTCTATGTTTGTCATTCACAGTTGTCATACTATGACATAGTTACAGGCTTCAGAGTTCATCATTACATGTATTTTTTTTATTGCTAGTGGGGTGGGACTAAGTCCCTTGTACTGCCGCCACTTCTGGCCTGTTGTACCAGCCCCAGATAATAGGTGAG
>NW_019739942.1:632308-719653 GCF_002891405.2 Cryptotermes secundus
TCGACCTTACATGGTCATTATCAGGTAAACTATATACACAGTTATTGCACGGTGTTGTTTTCTGGTTCTTTATTATAAATATTCCTAAAATTTAGTGAAGTTAGGTCTAATACCTTGTATTAATTAAGATCTAATTTAAATTGTTATGAGAATGAATTGACTACTAAATTTAAATTAGACTATCCAGCGTCACGCTGAGCTCCGAGCCCGTAAAGTGAAGTTGAGGATGTAACATTGCGCAGTCTGATAGAAGTTCACCGACATTTCGAAGGAACTTACTACCTTCTCCTGCAGGATCGAAGGTTAAGCCAAGAAGGAAACCAACAAGAAGCAGGCTACAAGTTGTTCCTGTGAAGCTCTGAGCCATGAATACGTATGACGAAATGGAGGTATAGTGCCACCATTTCTTAACATTAGCACTAGATGTATGGCCAATTAAAATTGAAGGATCGAAGATGTGATGTGTGAAACCTCCTGCACACCTTGCGGTCGGTGACAAATGAATATGTAGCATTAGTGAAATGATGATTTATGAGGAAAAAACAAATTACTCCGAAAAAAATCCTACAACAGTGTGTCACTTTATCCGCAATAAATCTCATGGGCTGTCCTGGGTTTGAACACTGACCCGACATCTTAATTGCTCCTACTGTGTGACTGCTATGTCTATATGGAGAAGGTAATATTCAAGTGTCGCATACAGATCTACAAATCCAACTTCGAATGAGCTCTGCCACTATGGATGTCTTTTCGCGGATGGCTGAGATCCAAATTTCTTGAATTGAAAGTCCAGCATGCTTTCTTTAGGATCATTTTCAAAGGCAGGTTGAAAAGAGATATTCTCCCGAAGTCAGAGAATAATCCCAAAGAAACTTCAGCCAGAATAGCCAACACGGAAATTTGAATGAGAACTTTCAGTAATAAAATAATATCATTTGAAGCAAGTTTGGTGCAAGGCTAAGGTTCTAGGCTTCTAGACTTGTATTCAGGAGACATCTCACCCTGGTTACTAGCTACTCTTCCAGGTTTTCATGATTTTCTTCAGTATATATAGGCGAATTCTGGGTTAGTAACTTCATACAGTCCACCATGACTTCTTTCCATGCCTAATCACTTATCGTCTGCAAAGTATATATCCGTTACACTGACAAAATGTCGCCAAAGAACCCAACAATGAATGAGATGATTATGTGGTCCATTGCAAGATCTTTACCTCCAAAGCACAAGAAATGAATAGAACTCTTCCCAGCCACCGCCGTGAGAACCTCAAATCCTACACATAACATTTATGTCGAAAGTTGAATAAGACGACCGCAGTTACTATGATCTGTCATACGTTCTGGAGGAAGAGAAATATTTCCATTGCGTGTTAAATCTTAAGTCGAGTTCGCTCTGTAACTTTCAAATACGGCTCTACGCTTCGTGTGTTCATAAACAAAAAAGTACTGTCATATATTTCTAAGTAAGCATCTGATGAGCTGTGTGGGTAGCTATCCGACAGACAATAAAAAATCGTGCTGTGTTACGTTGACATATGTTTCCACGAGACCCCATACAAGGCGCGCGCGACACACGTGCTCCATCTGTTAGCCCTTAGCAAGTGACGATGGGAGAAACTTGCTCATTGTTTGCTGATTTAAAATTTTCCGCTTGTCATTCAGAGAAGAAGAAAAGACAATACAAATTTAAAGTGTTTTACCTCAAACTACGAATTATGATTCGACTGAATTCTGTGTCTATGATTCAACCCTGTATCCACTTTGCAAGGAACCATACATGCTGTGGGGTCTACCGTGCTTTGTGTCTATTGGGTACCGGGGAATTCTTCCTCCGGGGTACAGCAGCCAAAGCGTGATGCTGATCATTCATCGCCATCTAGTGTCGAGCTCAAGAATGTATGGAGCTCTACCTTCGCTCCCTCATACATCCTCATGGAGTTGTGCTTAATTAAGCACAGGTGAACTTCATTTTTAACATCATGAAAAATATTTCGTAAGTTATGATACATTTTCTTATTTTAAATTCATGCATATCAGCCGTATAGGATTTGAATCTGGAATTTTAGATTTCTTAATATTATGAATTTATTTAGACCCCAAGGAAGAATCGCTCTCTTGGGCCGCGCCATAGCCATAGTCGCTGGCTTCCCACCGCGGCGGCCCGGCTTCGATCCCGGGTCTGGTCAAGTAGTATTTGTGGTGGACAAAGTGGCGCTGGAGCGGGTTTTTTCCGAGTACTTCGGTTTCCCCTGCCGATCTTCATTCCACCAATGGCTCCACAATCACCCTCACCTATCATCTGGGGCTGGTACAATAGGCCAGAAGTGGCCCCAGTACAAAGTACTTAGTCCCACCCCACTAGCCATAAAAAAAAAAGAATCGCTCTCTTGGCTAACACACTTGAAACCAGTATCATATTGAGTACATAAAGATAAAATAGAAGCCGGGGTAGCTTGACCAGCTACGGGCTAGAAGGCTCTTCACCGAAACGTCCAGATCGGCTCTGCGGCATACTAAGTTTCCTGTCTAGTGGAAACGCCCGAGCTAAAACGGTTGTGCCATGAATATAACCACTTACCTGCATCTAATGCCATGGTTAAGATTGCGTACCACGTAACTCCTACGCCACCTCATGTCGTAATCATGTGGTACTTAATTATATTCAAGGACAACTGTACCATTTGCGACACCAATTTTCAAATTAGATAGAGGAGGCCGGAGCAAAGAAACCGTAATTCAGCTGTCCTTAATGTCTACTTCTTCAGCCGACGAACTTGCTTCTGGTGAATTTTTAAGCCTTCGTGACGTTTGATCAGTCTGTTACCGAAAAATGCTGTGTCACGTTCAAAGGTTCTAGAGTTCTATATGTGATGACTGAGTTATCGAGAACTGTGTCGTTGACGCCCATCCCGGGACGTTGTGAAAATTATACTAATGATTAATTATTAACCTACTTTCCTGTATGATTTCATATTTTTAAACAAATTAAATACAGAGACAAAATGGAAATCTTATAGAACAGTGACAGTTCCTATACTTGTATTTACATTAAATAGAAGATCGGTTAAGATGAACTACTTGATTAAAAATACTGTAATATTTTCGGGGGTGTGCCTGTCTTAAGATGTATAGACGAGTTTTAGATTGATGGCCGGACTTATTGCTCACTTATACAACTTGTTATACACTATGTGACACACTATGTCTTCTCTTCTCAATCGTCTTCAATTGCCTTCAACGAGACTCCCTCAATTATTCCTCTACTACCCTTCTCAATTAATTCTTTCTCAGTTAACTCAAATACTTCAAGATAACTCCTTGGCATGGACCAAACAGAAAACACAGTCTCTCTATTGTTGAGGAGGCGTGTTTACCGCGCCGTTACATAGGAACGGTCGCCGCGCGGACCACATAGAAAACAGCGTTCTTCTATTGTTAGCGTGCGTGTATGTTGCGGGCGTTACCTAGCAACGCATGTTCCCTCTCGCAATCGTTGCATAGTAAGGGTACTACACGTTACACTACTGAATATGAAAATATACAGAAGGCACTAAAAGTCCATTCACTAAATGGGACATAAACGGCTACAGATAAAATTGACTGAATGGAGAAAAACTTATTCCCAGAATTTTCTTTCAAATACGAACCAAAGTGATATTATAAGAGAAGAAGGCTAATCAAGAGATGTCTTTGAAGTCGAAACAGGGTTTAGCCTAATCCGTGGAGCACAGAAGAACAAAAGAAAAGGAAGATTGTCCTATTACTCCGAGTTCCTGCCTGGTCAAAATAAATGTTGAAACCATACATCACCGAAACTTAATTTTCCAATCTCTGCGTAAGAGCATGTATCTCCATTCACGAAGACATAAATATTATTCAAGTGTGTTGAGTTTCGGTATGAGTAAAACACTGTGGCTAAATCAGTCGCAATATATCTTGAAGAGATGGTGACTCAGATGGGACCTCATATACGCCTCAAGATGAATTTCTGCATTATTTTTGGCAATTAAACTTCATCTTATCGCATCAATATAAACGTGTTTATTGTGCGGCTTAACATTTGTCATCACAGAGGTCATGGTGTGAGGTGTGACGATAGGACAGAAAGTACTGATGATGAAGAAGATGTTTATATAGGGGGGGGGGGTCTAAAAATGTAACAGAACGAGAAAGAGACAAAGACGGCCTCTTGGTATCCAATGGCCCCAGTCTCTCCTTGTCTCTCTTCAACAAACACCACTTTGTGTGTTAATGACACCACAGTGTGCAATTCAATGCAGAGTGAAAGAGACGATGTCAGAGGATCACAGAGGAGGTCCTTGCAACATCTCTGCTGAGTTATATAAGTGGAGAAGAAGAAGGAGACAGTGCGAGAGGGTGAGGACGGGTTGGGGAGAAGGATGGTTAAGGTAGAGTGAGACAGAAATGAAGGTTACTACTGGTTTTGGTGTCTGAGCTGTACAACAGTGGCGCCCCGACGTCCTGGCGTCACTAGCGGACAATTGTACTGCCGCCCATGTTGGCCAATGTGCACCCAGGGAACAGTTAGAAGCAGTAATGCATTGAATTAGACCGTAATACAAAACCATACTATGTTGATATTGTGCTCTGGTGTATACTGCCGTATAGCGCTCGCTCGCTATTTCTAACCGGCCGGCAACTCCTCTGTGAGGTCCGCTGGGTAACTTGGTTACTCTGCTGTGTACTGCTTGCTACTTGTGCAAGTAAAGGCCTCGTTTCTAAGCGGGATATGGCCCTTTTTCCTATCTCTTCCCTTCCCACTCTGTTAAGATGTACAATACGGCTTATATTTCCCGTCATAAAGATAGTTTTTGCCGTTTTTTTTTTACAACAGAAGACTATTGGAGTTTTGTAATCTAGAGCTTATGGGTCAGTTTTTAAGCGAATTGAATTTTAGTGGTGACTAGAGGTACGACAGATATTACATTGTTGAATTGGGGGAGGAATGGTATAGCCACGCAGCTGCTACTTGGACGGATATGAAAAGATTAGCCTACTTGTCACCCCCTCTCCCCAAATATTACTACTCCTGTAATTTTACGCTTCGTTGTGAATCGCACGGATAGCTTCTGGAAACTGTGACAGTCTGTTAATTTCTCTACTGTGTTGTGAACGCCTCTGTGGTCTAGTGGTCAGAGTTCCTGGTTATATATCCTGAAGTCCGGGTTCGATTCCCGGTGCTACCAGATTTTATGAGAAATAGTGTATCTGGAACCTGGTCCTCTCAGCCTCTTGAGGATAACTGAGGAGCTATTTCAAGGAAATAGCGGCTTCGGTGTAGAAAATCGAAATTAACCGCTGTGGGGATTCGTTCCGCTGACCACGCGACACTCTCTATCCGCTAAAGTTGGCACTAACTACGCCGACAAACGGCGGTCGCTCGGTCGGTGTAGTTCACTTGCGGACTAAAACGACGGAGTTTTTTTTTTGTTTGTTTTTTCTACTGTGTTACGAGTATTACCTTGTAGGACTTGAGGCTGTAATAGCGATGGTTCTGGTATGTACCTCTCCCTCTTCTTCATGCTGCTCCCACTTTGGAGCATAGGACATCCGTGAAACGCTTTCTTTTACTTCAGTTTCTTAACCCTAAGACAGTAGGTAGGACTCCTTGGACGGGGGATCAACCCTTCAGAAGGCCCCTTCTTCTGGTACATAACACCATGTATTCCGCACAAAATCAACCGACGTTCCGGAGAAACATGTCAACGACCTCTTGTGTTGGAGAGCTTGCTACCTGCTTCATGCTGCTTTCGTGCTTAGCTTATTCTTCGAACCTGTTGATGGAGGCGACATGTTCTTCTGAAACGTCCGTTGGTTTCAACAGAGTACAAGGCGTTATATCGCAAAAGATAGAAATCTTAGGATATTACACTGACTGTTTACTCTACAGTTAAGCCCAGAAGTACAAAATCATATTTATCGAAAATACGTGCGTTACTTTGAAGCTTATGAACAGTTAAGATTATGTAAGATTTGAGGCTTTCACGGCGGTGACTATGAAGAAAGCAGTCTTCTGGGATTTGGCACCGTGTATATGTGGTGTTAACCGACGTTTCGGAGGAACGTATCGCCCCCATCTTCAGGGNTCAAGTTATGAAAGACCATGAAAACATTTTGGTGTACATCTATAGACGCTGTCAGTGTCACAGATTATATAGTTTTGAAAATTCGGATCACTGCGAAATATGAATTGGGAAGGATATGAAGGAAGCGGTCATATGGCCTTGTTCAAAACTCTTCCGGCCTTTGCTGGTAGGACTGAGGGAAACAACGAAATATCTCAGTGAGTACCGTTAGTGTCCAGGCCTAGATTCGAACCGATCACCTCCCGAATACAAGTCAGATGTTTTACCGCCTGAGTCAGTTTCCTCAGTGAATGGGAATCCGAATTACTCTGGGCTCTAATTTACGTTTTAGAACTTTGGAAATAAACTTCATTCATGTTAATTGCCGTCTTAGAACTTTTCTGGAGTATGTTTTTCTTCGAGAGAGATACGTATTGTTGTATAACGTTTCCGTATATTTGTTATGCATTGACCGTAATGTATGAACACGTAATTAGAACACTCAAACACTGGATGCGCTGCTTAGAGTTCTCCTTCGATGTTAAAGTATGTTCGCATTTTTCGGTGTTTGCCTCATGTCCTTTGTATAACATTACGGTGGGTCAGCTATCCATTGAACTTGTAACCAACAGACTAGGGCTGCGCCATAGCTCAAGCAGTTAGTCGCTGGCTTCCCACCGCGACAGCCCGGGTTCGATCCCGGGCTTGGTCAAGTGGGATTTGTGGTGGACAAAGTGGCGCTGGGGCAGGTTTTCTCCGAGTACTTCGGTTTCCCCTGCCAATCTTCATTCCACCAATTGCTCCACAATCACCCTCACCTATCATCTGGGGGTGGTACAATAGGCCAGAAGTGACCGCAGTACAAGGGACTTAGTCCCACCCACTAGCAATAAAAAAAACAACAGGCTAAATGAAATAAACTAATACGACAGAAGAAGGCCAAGTAAGGGAGAAAGAGTATTTTCGTATATTTCTCTCTCATTTGGATGATCTACTCAAGCCTACTTTTATTACGAGTAGATAAGAAGCCGTGTGACTTTGTAGTCATTATTCAATTGCTTCAAATCCGACTCCAGAAAAACGAGGATTATACGTAATATACATTTGACAAACTAGATAGGTCACTGATTTCCTTATTTTGCCGTCATATTTGTGTCTTCCATTGAGTTATATTATCGTTAAAGTTACAGTGTTCAGTAGAAACTTTATATAATCATCTTAGATCTGACCTCCATTGAATGCCAAACAAAACAGTACATCTGTACTTGGTACTTGTTTTATGGTTGTTAAGAGTAGTTGGAAGGACTAATGAAAATGTAGGGAATTTGATATTCCTGTAGCGGTAGTCGTTTGCAACATATATTGTACTCCATTATACACCGACTGCAGTGTATTTTGGGTGTATTTAGTCTTCCGAAAATAATTTTAAATAGTTTAACATGTGTTATTTAAAGTGTCTTAAATACGTAATTGGGATATTTTTTTCACCGTACAATGACACTTATATCTGTGAGCCATGTTTTCTTCTGTCTCGGTTGGACAATGCGGATATTGTGACTAAATTTATAATTTAAATTCTGTGCAGAAGTGCGAGAGGAAAGAAATTAGTCCGTTTCGTTGGTCGAATTATTGGTTTGCTCTTTTTACTTTATTTTCATAACACACCAAATGTGGGAAACTCTTGTCCTTCCTTTATCTGTATATTTTGTGTGCAATTAACGAACTTCGACCAAAGTTCATTTTCCGAATCTCCACACAGATTTGGCGCAGGAGTTTTTATGGCCTGTATCTTTCGAACATAAACCTTACCATACTTGTCACTTAAATCGAAGTTAATAATTTTGTCACAAGTGGCGCATCATAAAAAAACGTTTGTAGTGACGTAAAGTATCCCACTGAGTTCTACAACTTTCATATCAATAGTTGTTCGATGTTGCATGCAGCAGAAATGGGGGAGAAGAGGAATGCATATAAGATTTTGGTAGCAAAATCAGAAGGAAAGTAACCACTAGGAAGACCAAGACGTAGGTGCGTGGTCAATATCAAAATGGATTTTAGAGAGATAGGATGGGATGGTATGGATTGGATTGATCTGGCTCAGGATAGGGACCAGTGGAGGGCTCTTGTGAACACGGCAATTAAGCTTCGGGTTCTATGAAATGCTGGGAAGTTCTTGAGTAGCTGCACAATTGGCGGCTTCTCAAGAAAGACTCAGCTCCACGAAGTTAGTTAGTTAGTTGTTCGGTAGAGTTTCAATTTAAATAAGTAAAATTAGTCACATCTGTGAGCAGTGTCATGGTGTGCTGTTAGGTAATTGTCCTTGATGTCGATTGAAAAATGATGCTATGGTATTGTCTGTGTTTCACATCATATCAGATGTACCATTTATCAATAATTTTTAAATTTAGGTAGTGTGCGACTTTTACTGTAGAAATAGAACGGATCATTGTTAGCGGTTTATATGATATTTTCCTTCATTTTCTCGTATTTTCATGATGAACATTTTCGCTGTGGGAATAATTTCGACATATCTTGCCTCCGCTCCCCACTTAGGTCGAAGTGTGGATATGCTGATTATACAGAGCATCAGTAGTATGCTCCGCTGTAATAACAACAGCCTCTGTCCCGGCGGCGGCACGAAGTTGTAACTTTTAATTCCCCTACCCTCTTCAGCCCTCACCCTTTTCCAAACTCCGTGTTTTTTAGTTTGTTTGTAAAACGCGATTGGATAGGCTAGTAAAATCCCTGGGTGACCAATAAAAAGACTTGGAATGGGCCTCTGAACACCTATAACGCCGCTGCTAATGTCTAGCCGAATTAACCGTTGGGACAATACGATAATTAGTCTGGTTCTAGAGAGGGTACAAATCAGTGGGGCGGTTGCTGGGGGTTGAGGGAAGAGGATAAGTTGGGCCATGTATAATCCCAGAGGGGTTGTGAACCCGTAGGTGCGGGACCACTTCACCTTTCTCCTCACCACTTGATGTTGAAAGTCTGGACACGGCAAGAACAGATCTTGTTCGAATGCCTCGCGAAATATCAGACGCACTTCACACTGACACGGCAAATCAGCTTTCCAGAATGCTTTCCGTACGCATTTTTAACTATATGCCTGTGGGTCATACTTTTGGTTCTGAGTGTGTTAACTTTTGTCGTCTATTTCTTTCCTCCCTTCCTTATTTGCGTGTATTCCTACTTTCTTTCCTCAAAAATGTTTCAGAAAAAATTTATTTAATGCTCTTCTGTATTTCGTTCATCTAATTATTAATTTCTTATTACCATTTATGTAATAATGCCATAAACAAATTCTTTAGATT
Source organism: Cryptotermes secundus (assembly GCF_002891405.2). Taxonomy (NCBI): domain Eukaryota; kingdom Metazoa; phylum Arthropoda; class Insecta; order Blattodea; family Kalotermitidae; genus Cryptotermes; species Cryptotermes secundus. The sequence goes on from NW_019739942.1 coordinate 641,711, forward strand.
AAATTACTATTCCCTATTTTGTAAGCGACCATTTTCTACTTTATGTATCTGATGGAATTTTGGACATGAATCTGCAAATCTTGTGGAATTGGACATTCTGATAATAAACACGTGACCCTTAGGCCTCTTTTCGTCGAAGGATGGCTTGATATAGTCACAACACGTTATTAGGGGCTAGAATAAAACTTCCATAATTTAAATACAGGTCTACGTTAGTGGACTACGTGATTTTGAGGGCGTGATCACAGGAAGGAAAACACTGAAAATGGGGAAGTACGTGGCTTGAGAGAGTTCTACTGGGGCAGCAAAAAGTTTAAATACTGTTAAATGTCTCTGTTGTCGTGGAGAGAACTAGCGAAAGAGGACGTTGTAGCATCACCTCATAGGACAGCGCTGTCTCTCTCGCGTACATGTACACACAACTTTATAAATTCGTGCATCTATCTGTCCGTCTGTCCACACTGCTTGACATGTAACAAGTTCTGATGGAAATACTGTGTTCATTGAAATTAGACAAGGACCAGTTGACAGAGTTGGTTGCACTGTGGTGGCAGCACTGAACTGTACAATTTCACTAATTTGTTTAGCCTTGCGTCAGTTTGGTTCTGACCAGCTAATGGCGGTGGTCAGACTACAACATGTAGACAGGGAAATGGTGTGTGTGTGTGTGTGTGTATACGTATGTGTGTGCTGACATGAACTAACCTCAACTCGAGAACAGAATTGGAGAGCACCTACTAATGGCATGGCTCTTAACCGGACACATGCTTTAAAAATTTAGAAATTAAAATATACCAGTAAGATAATATTGTACTTCATCATCCTGCTGCATTAATGTATCACTTATACACATTCAATTCCGTCTTTCTAATGGTTAATGTAAATAAAACTGCATTCAAGAGGGAAGCGAATGTGTCTAAGTGATACCAGTAAGATGCTACGATTTCGAAAATTATATCTAGATACCCGTGGTTTTAATTTTCATCGTGTAAGGTAAAGTCTTCAGTACCCTTCAAACGATAATGAATTCTTCATTGGAAATTATAGTTACAATAGTTTAATATTTTAAAAAAATAGTACATATTATCATGTTTGTTAAGTAATACATCGTATATTATTGTACGTTATCGAAAGCCGCTGACTTCTGCCGAATATTAAAACTATCTGGAACCCATTGTTAAATTAATAATAAAAATTAACAATCTCAATCTTTGTAGCATTAGATAGTTATAGATGCTACAAATTAGTAATATAGTCTACAGAATTAACCAGCTAAATTCTACACGTCTGTTAATAATATTATTTAATTAGTTAAATAGTTAATGTGTAATTCTGTAGGATTCTAATTCCCTACGGTGTTAATTATCTTTTCCGAGTTTCGCAAGCAAATCTATTAGCTAAATCTGTGGAAGTGACACGGTAATTAAATGCAGATATTAGGCCAAAGATATATAGAATATAAATGGCAGAAATTGTATCTTTAAGACGGTTGACTGGATGTGCACAATTGCACAAGAAAGAAGTACAGACCTGGGCCTTCGTAACAAAATTAGAGTCGTTAGTGTAATGAAAGGAGCTTCTAGGAAAGCTTGTAACTGTCGGCAGACAGAACAGATGACGACAGATGATCGAAGGTAGCAAGAAATTATCCTCTAAACATAACAAGAAAAGAATAATAATAAGAAAAGGCGACGTTGAAAGGAGACTTCTGAGGTGGCTACAGGCAGTATGCTTTGAAAGGATAGTTCTGAAGTTGCTACAGGCTTTATTCTTTGAAAGGAGAATTATGAGGTTGCTACAGGCCTTATTTTTTGAAAGGAGAATTCTGAGGTTGCTACAAACAGTATACTTTGAAAGGAGAGTTCTGAGATTGCTACAGGCAACATTCTTTGAAAGGAGAATTCTGAGGTTGCTACAGGCATTATACTTTGGAAGGAGAATTCTGATGTTGCTGAAGGCAATATTCTTTTAAAGGAGAATTCTGAGGTTGCTACAGGCATTATACTTTGGAAGGAGAATTCTGATGTTGCTGAAGGCAATATTCTTTTAAAGGAGAATTCTGAGGTTGCTACAGGCATTATACTTTGGAAGGAGAATTCTGATGTTGCTGAAGGCAATGTTCTTTGAAAGGAGAATTCCGAGGTTGCTACAGGCATTATACTTTGGAAGGAGAATTCCGAGGTTGCTGCAGGCAATATTCTTTTAAAGGAGAATTCTGAGGTTGCTACAGGCAGTATTCTTTGAAAGGAGAATTCTGAGGTTGCTACAGACATTATACTTTGAAAGGAGAGTTCTGAGGTTGTTGTAGACTTACTCTGAAAAGAGAGTTCCAAGGTTGCTAAAGGCATTATGCTTTGAGAGGAGAGTTCTGAGGTTGCCAAAGGCATCATGCTTTGAAAGGAGAGTTCTGAGGTTGCTACAGGCATTATTATTTGAAAGAAGAGTTCTGAGGTTGCTACAGGCATTATACTGTCACGTGTCTCAGTGACTAAGACCTGGGTTTCGATTAATGAATCGGTTTATTGGATCTTCACTAGTCGTAACTACAATTAGTTCTTATACTCTCAAGATTACTGTAACTATAGCATATGTAACATCACATATTAAGTCTTCTAATTCTTCTTCTGGCCACACTGCTGTTCCCTTGTTACGTCGGAACTCAAGTGACGTCAATTAAAAATCAAAGTCAAAGTTACTTTACGACTGGCGGTTCACCGCCAATCAATTTGTCTTGGCGTCAAACCACGACCAGAGATTTTTTTTTCCCCAGCTGCACCCTTGCGGTCGTATTCCTTATGTAACACCCTCTCTGACGAAAAGATGGATTTGTTTGTTATGAATATGCTTGGCTTTTCGTCAAGTATATATTTCTCACATATAGCATGTCACTGAAAAATATTTGCTTTTGCACTACGCACAAGTCCTCTGTCAGTACAGGCTTTTCTAACAGATCATGCCTAATCTTACATATCTTATGCTACAACGGCAGCGTAGTTAATTGAACGGTTGTAAGCTTGACCATCTTCAAGTTTAAGCCTCTTATATTTTCTATGTCTGGCTTCACCTTGTCCTATACCGCGAACGTGTTCATTCTCATGATTCCGTATGACTTATGACGTATGAACTTGGGAAGTTCTGTATCTTTGTATTATATATCGTTGGGCATCATGAANGGAATGAAGATCGGCAGGTGAAACCGAAGCACTCGGAGAAAACCTGCCCTAGAGCCACTTTGTCCACCACAAATCCCACATAACCGGACCCGGACTCGAACCCGGGCCGCCGCGGTGGGATACCAGCCGTTAACCGTCTGAGCTATCGCGCGGCCTTCCGGATTTACATATATAGTAACCGTGTTTCTGCATCACATGTCACAGAATTTGTAATCCGCAGCATTCCCCATGGACCACGGACATAAAGTATGCAGACAGATTTGTATGTAGGTTTATTAACCGCAGCTGCTATATAGCAGGAAAATGACTAGGGACGAAACGGCCGTTGCCTGTTTCAAGATAGGCCTGCTATATTGGCTTGGTGAGACTGAGGAAAGTGAGTGACGTGAATCTCGTTTGGTCCACTCTCTTGTGTCATGTGACCAAGACATTTGTCTGTCTAGCAGGTTCAGGCTTCCTTTTTGCGTAGGCCTATAACTTATAACTTTTGCACGATGCAACGCCTGTGCTGTAAAGGCGCGTCCTTATTACTCGTGCTCGTATAACTCGCTATGCTCGCTAGTAATGTGGACGATATGACAAGTCACGAGACAAGCAAATTTTAAATTTTAAATTTGAAAACTATAGCCAATAAATTAAAATACGAATACAGCGAGCAACTGAAGTAGTGTGGACGAAAATTTACGAGCACAAATAAAAGCCAGACGAGTCTCCCGACGAGGACGAGCACGAGCACGAGTAATGTGGACGCGCCTTAATGGTTAGATTACGCTCTCGACATTTCTGGCGGAGAAGTGGCCGCGAAAGCACGGCGATGTAATCGTAATTTCCGTGTATAATCATTTAAATATTGTGAGGGGAACTGCATCGTAACAATAATAACAATAATACTAATAATACTACTACTACTACTAATTCAATGCAATTCAATTCGTGTTTATTTTCTTTATTTACTACTAATATTAATAATAATGAAAATCATATTATGTACCTATTTGGAAAATGAATTTCACAAAACGTGAAAGCACTTCCTTTTCACCTCCCCGTGGTTTGAGATCAGAACTGTGTGTAAGCCTGTCGTTTAAACAAGCCAGAAATATTTTCGAGTGAGTTGCGTGCAGTTGCCTTTTCAGCTCTGGTATCTCTCTGCGGGGAAGGGTCTCAGCCACCTTCACGTGCTATGATCGTTCCTCCCTGCTAATCTCGAGGTCAATACATATCGCATGTTTTAAGTTCTGAACTGCTTGCGGGCGTCACACGGCAGTAAAACAGCGGGAATTGGTGGTGGGCTCGATCGCAGTATGGGATAGGTTGATCCGTGACGAATGCACGAGGGGAAGGCAGTATGGTGTTGCATAGGGCTTAGAGAAGGTGAGCCTAACAAAATGTACGCGACCACTAACTACTAACTTAGCCGATTTTGCGTATTGGTTAGGGTAAGAAAGGTGTGTCCCTGCCCGTACGTTATTAAGCGTCACGCCATAAGGACGTATGGGGGAGTGGAGATATAGATCCACCAGTCTCGACTTCGGCAATAGGTGGAGGTGATTGCTTATCTTTAGGCCCTGGTCGCTTTACCCCTTGCGAAAGAGCCAAATATACAAGTTTGTATGTTCCCCCAATGCACGTAATTCCGTCATTTGCCGATAGTCAGCGTTAGTTGCAAACATGGCGACTTCAGATGCCGAGAATGTGTGTTAGAATTCGACAAAAACAAGTGTGGTACACATGTGCAACGAAAGTTTAGGACCAAGTATGGTAAGAACCCACCAAACAGGAAGGCAGTCTGCCACTGGCACAATAAATTCGTGGCTACAGGATGCTTGTGCCTAGAAACGAAGAATGGACGCCCCGGTGTGAGTGAAGAGGATGCGGAGCCTGTAACAGAGACATTCACGAGGAGTCCGAGCGTTCCGTGAACTCCAAATGCCCCCAGTGACAGTGTGGACAGTTCCGCGCAAGAAGCTGACTATGAAGCCATTCAAATTGCAGCTACTGCATAAGCTAAATGACGACGAGAAAGGCAAGCGCTTTGAGTTTTGTTGTCAGTTGCAACAATTGGCAGAGAATGACGATGGGTTCGTGAATCGCTTAATTTTTAGCGACAAAGCGACATTTCACACTACTGGGACAGTGAACAGGCATAACTGTCGAATTTGGGGTACCACGAAAGCGCAGTAATTCACTGAATACCAACGGGTTACACGAAGGTGAATGTTTTCTGGGCCTTGTCACGTCGAAAACTCTACGGGTCATTCTTCTCCAAGGCCACTGGTACTCATGGTTCCCACATCAAAAGTTTGAGGTAAAGACAAACTTTCAGAGTTTCTCTTAAAATCGACGCGTATATGGTGTCTGTATAATTTGTAGTTCTTGTACAATAAGTAATTTGAAGTGTTCCCGGACTTTATGTACACTCTGTATATATATATATATATGGCTCTACAGCCCTTTGTTGGGCCTTGGCCGCCTTTACAGTTCCTTTACCTTTTACACAGTCGGTAGGACTCCTTGGACGGGGGATCAGCGCGTCGTAAAGCCGCTGCCTGCACACAGGACAGTACAGACATATTATAAACGCACACATACATCCATGTCTCAAGTGGGATTCGAACTCACGATCCCAGTGTTCCAGTTGACGAAGACCGCACGTCTATCGTGACCAACAGATACCCATATTATTTCGTTTAATTTTGAACTGACTTGTGTTAATTCCATGAAAGAATCTGGCATTTGGAAGCACGCCGAGCTTGCGAATGAGACAAGTAACTTAATGTGTAAAATTGTATTATGTATTTACAATGGGAAAGGAAAGTCATGAAATCCTCTTAGTTCAGAAACTCACTTAATGGAAAGGGAGCTACGAAGGAAGGAGGCTGGCCATACTGGGTTATATTTCAGTTTCCGAAAACGGTAGACAGTCTACCGTTTCATAAATTTACTCGGTCAGCACACATGAATGCAGAAACTGAATAATTAGAAACACTAAATATGAAATCGCCGATCACCGTAGCCGAGCGGTCTAAGGCATGCACTGTCTTCGCTCTCTCGGAAGCCGGGATCGTGGGTTCGAATCTCACTCAGGGCATGGATGTTTATGTGCGTTTTTCTGTGTTTGTGTACAGGTAGAGGCCTTGCGAAGAGCTGATCACTCGCCCAAGGAGTCCTACCGAATATGTAAGATCTAGAAAAACCGAAGTGAACGGAGTTCATGGAGGTAGCCCTAGGCCCACTGGGGCTGTAGTGCCAAGGGGAAAAGAATATGAAATCAACATTCGAGTATAGGCTTTTTAAATTTGGAACCTTCTAGTCGCTTTAACAGATAAGTGACCACTGCATGTGAGGATTTTTTTCGTCTGGCTAGGAGGTGTCCTTTGTTTAGCTGCTCCACTTGCGTGTAGACCCGTATCCTGTTACGTGATGATGTAGCTTGTAAAGAAATGAAGACTGTGGGAATTGGGATAGCTGAGGACAGAGAGTTTATCGAATTACCTCTCCAAGTTGTGGGTGTTTTGTGTACTTCTAGTTTATTCCTATACCGTAATTAAGAAAGTGAATAGTGTTTGAAACCCCAGTACGTGGGTACAAAAGTTGTTTTGAATGATTGTATTATAAATGGGATCATAAACGGAAACCATTAGTGCACAGGTGGAACATGATTGATGATCGTTCTGTTCAGATGTAGTATCTACAGTTATATTGCAGCAATCTGAAATGTACGCTGCGGCAAGGCGTTCCCTCAACATGCTTCAGTTAAACTACCTGTAATTCAGACAATGTAGTTTCTGTGTTAAATTTGAGATTTTCACGACGGCGACTGTGAAGAATGTCGTCGTCTGGGATGTGGTGCCTTGTAGATCTTGTGTGAACCGACGTTTCGGAGGAACATATCGCCTCCATCTTCAGGGTAGAAAAATCCACGAGCACGTAGCCAGCATGAGCAGGTGGCTGCAGTGTGCAGCCTTCTTTCTTTCTTCTTTCCAAGAATTTGGGTTCGTCGGATATGCTTTATATGACATGATATTGCTGTGTCTCTTCTAGCATGAGAGATAGTCACTTCAGTCGAAGAATACTTCACAGAACAATAATACTCTAATTCCAACAAAATGTTATATTATTATCTTCAAAACAAGAATTGTGAGTTGGTGACTGGACTTAATGAGAGAGGAAAATCGGGGTGGGGGGGGGACTTGACGAAAAAACGAAGAATAAATACATATCCGACTTGTGCAGAACAATATGTACGGGCTGGCCCTTTCTGAATTCCATTGCGTAACATAAGTGGTTTGTTCATCTGATTAGTTTTTGCCAGGTGCGACATATAAATTCAATAAGTAACATAATTTTTGTTCAGCGCAAATATATATCAACTCACAAATATTGTAGTGTACCTCGGCGTAAAACGGGGCGTCATTATCCACTCAGTTACCTCTGAATTGATTATCTGAACGGTTATCTTTATGTAGTCCTTGTATGTGTTTCGTGGAAATGAGAACGGGCTGGAGACTTGAGTGTAAGTGGTGTAGCAGGATCGATGAGTATTAGAGATCTGTGATAACAACAAGGAGAGCGAGAGAACTGCAAGTAAATCTCTTTCAGCACAGTCTTGTCTACTGTAGGATCAAGTGGGCTGAGTTTCATAGTCTGATTTACTTGAAGGTTGTCGTTGCCGACAAATGTAGCCTAGTTGCATTGTCCGGCAATAAAAGAAGCATGCAACTTCAGTTTTAATTTGTGTTGTATTTTAATCTAAGCCGCGAACGAATGTATGTCCGTCTTTCACGTTATGTGTCTTAGGAATTAATGTTAAGAGCGGATGTTAAATACATACAGAAATTGTTCCTTTGAGGAAGAAAAATTTGAAAATGTTGATAATTTTTTTCTTGTATGCATTGTTTCGAGCCCAAATATGGGTTTTCGTAATATCTACCCATAAGAAAAATATTGGTACTGGGATTAAAACGAATTCCTAACGTCCGTGTATCTTCTTAGTAACTGTAAAACAAAACAAAAAAAAACTCCGTGGTTTTAGTCCGTAAGCGAACTATACCGACCGACCAAGCGACCGCTGCTTATCTGCGAATTCATTGCAAACTTTAGCGGATATAGGATGGCACATGGTCAGTGTAACGAATCCCCACGGCAGTTAATTTCGGGTTTCTAAACCGGAGCCGCTACTTTTTCCATTCAAGTAGCTCCTCAATTATCCTCACGAGGCTGAGTAAACCCTGTTCCAGACCCACTGCTTCTCAGAAAATCTGGTAGCGCAGGGAATTGTACCCGGACCTCTGCATCTGTATCCAGAAACCCTGCCTACTAGACCACAAAGGTGGTCTCTTAGTAACTGTGGTGAAAAGCGGCCTCCGTAGTCTAGAGGTAACGTTCCCACCTCATGACTCGTGGTACGCAGGTTCAAATACCCGTCGGAGGTCGTCGAATTTTTTAGGGCGGAAAAATTCAGGGAACAAGTCCTCCGGGAGGGACTTTAAGCTGTGTGTCCCGTGTCGTAACTTTACGGCACGTAAAAGAACCTCATATCCCCAAAGGGGATCACTGAGCCAAATTCCAGGACGTTTCCCGTCCAACAATAGTCTCTAAAGCCTCAGATAGATGGGGGAAGCATTATAGATACCGCTAAGCAAGTGGCCGAACTCGCTTGCTCGGCGGGACTGATGGTACGCACCATTTATCGGTAGGGTATAGAGACTGGTAGAATATCATAGAGGGAAGCACAATAGATCAAACTGGTCGCGATGCATGGGGAAACCCACCGTCTCTAAATAACTAACTAACTGTGGTGAAGAGAAATGTTCCGTAGGCCACGAAAATGATATGTTTGTGAATCCAAGAGCATACAGGCTTTAAATATAAGTAACCACAGTGGACAACAGGAAATTTGCCCAGATGTTAGTGTAGATGTTTCAAGCGGTAGCAACACAGTGAGTTATGAGGGTGATGCAACAGTTCACCGTCTAACTCATTTTAAGAAGCCTTCAGTTCACACCATGCGAAGTTTGTCTTTTTTCCTTAGAACTACATGGCCAAGAATAGTGCAGGAATATCGCCTTCTAACCTTCCTGTTTCTAGAAATTCGCAAGTCATTACCACCCAATCGTTAATTATCATTCCAGCGTTGGCTTCACAGCAGGAGGCTTTGAGGAATGGAGAGGGAAGAAAGTAGGAGAGAAAAAAAGAAACACGGAAAGAAATAAAATGAAAAATTAAGACAAAGGAATAGAGGCAAAATTGGAGAATTTAGTTATGTAGAATCTAACACTTTGATCGACAAAAATTGTTAATTTTGAACATGAACAATGTTGCTGGTTTTCTAGACAATTCCATTTGCTTATTTCATTTCTGATTTTTCTTCGGCTTTCCGAGACTCAAGAACTATTTTTGCTATCATGCATTTCTAAGTATAAAACCACACATTTAAATGTATATTAATGTTTACTTTCAAGTGGATCTTCCATCTTCACATACGTAATTGGTCTTTCCAGGAAGAACAGGCAGATGTATCCCTGGGTTGGTCTTAAAAATGAGTGTTTAATTTATGCATTTGCTATCCAGGGGTGAAAGTGAATTAAACTTAGACATGATAGTTTTAAAAAATAAATGTATCATATTTCAAGCTTAACGTAAATCTGTCGTATCATTCTAACTACAGAGGAGTTGCTGGGATAGTACTGTAAAATGGCCGACTGCAGACTTCGTCCACATGCTTAATCATGCACACTTATTTATAGGCTGCCAAAATAAGTCTACTTCAAGTGTCACTGCCAATGGAATCAGTTCCTCCCCACCCTAAAATAGAAAATGTAACGCCGAATTCACCACAATGAACTGAGAAAGATTACGAAAATCTTCCGAGCGGAGTCTGTGGTCAAGGTACAAGTTTACTGTCTACACAGTTGTTAACAAAGTGAAGAAAATCAAATAAAAATTAATGAAAAATCAATATCAATTTTGTTATTATTCTTTATTGAATTTAATATTTACCTTCTGTTAATTTGCATTTGATTTTGTTAACTTTATTAAGAAATTGTTGTGTGGACGGCCAACTTATACTTTGATTAAATAACACAGCAAGATGTAAAAACTAAAGATAAAACTAAAGAGGGTTCTGGGATTTCGTTTAGCGGAAAGTGAATCAAACTCAGTTAGTAGGATCGGTTGTTATACTGCAACGTAAAATTCAGCAGTATAAGTAAGTGAAGTAGAGTTCTAACATTGGGTTCCATTCGCTGTCACCTGCTGCGAGCGAGCCCTCCCACTACCAACACCACACGTATAAAATTCCCATCACATATTTGCAGTGACTGTGTCTTAAGGGAGAAATCCCCGTAACATGAGTGGCTCGATGCGCAATTAGCTCCACAAGAGAATTACACAAAGATCTTTCATCACACAGAGGAACAGATTCTAAAACAGAGCGAGGGGACACAGCGGATGCCTCACAATGAACATCCCTCCCCCCACGTATGTTTTAGAAACTTTACTAGGAAAGAAGGAAGAAGTGAATGAGATCCATCTGTCAGAACTGCAGATCTGTATACAGATCATTTTGTCCTTTATACAGTGGTTGAATTAAGGTTCCAATGGCCGTAAGCTAATTAGACTGGTATAAAGAGTTCTGTTGTGTCACTGAGCGCAATGCTGGGACTGTGGAGAAATTCCCATTGCTCACTGTTGGTTGAGCTTCTTAAAGGATAATCTTCTCCACATGAGGGACTTATATTGCAGAAGGGGTTGTCGCGATTACGCACCTTCATCATTTGGATTGTATTATCAGTAAGCATAAATACACCGTCTCTGTTGTCTAGTGGTCAGAGTTCTCCTAGGTTCGATTCCCGGCGCTACCAGATTTTCTTAGAAGTAGTGGATCTGGAACGGGGTCTACTCAGCCTCATGAGGATAATTGAAGAGCTAATTGAAGGAAATAGCGGCTCCGGCCTAGAAGACCGAGTTTAATTCCCGTGGGGATCCGTTGCGCTGACCACGCGACACTCTCTATCAGCTAAAGTTGACACTAACTTCGCCGACAAGCAGCGGTCGCTCGGTCGGTATAGTTCGCTTGCAGACTAAAACGACGGAGTTTGTTTGTTTTGTAAGAATAAATATGTCGGACAAACACGTTTTAACTCCTTTGGCAAAGGAAACTGCAATGTTTGTAATTGTCAACACAAATTCTATATATATTACGAGTAATAACGGTCTATTATATGACATTTCGTGTACCTACCTGCTGTATTTGGTGACATATTATTACGCTATAGAAATTGCAACGGTAATTTGTCGCTACAACACTTAAACGCTTTAGTCGAGTTGCCGTGGTTCGTGGGTTTATAAGTGTCCGTATGTCAGTCAAGGCCCTATACAGCTTCGAATGCTATGACAATTGGTTAATAATAAATTGCAAAGTGTCAGGGAGAAAGTGATCGTGGCATCTTCGAGATATTTTCCGGAATGAGAAAACCGGGCTGAGAAAACCACGGAAATCTCAATCAGTATAGTCGGTATTCCTAACTGAAATTCGAACCTGGCACCTCCCGAATGTAAGTCTACAGCGTTACCGCTACGCCATTCTGCTGCGTATTAGTGTCATGCATACATCTGATCATTACGTCACAATACTCTGCATTGTCGTCATATATACGTATTATAAAGATGATTATACATTTTTCAGTGGATATTAAGGCTGAAGAAGTTTGTTAGTTGCTATTATTTGCAACAGACAAATAGCACTCGGAATTACTGAGATTTTGGATTTTGTCCATCGTTTTGTAGCCTAGAAAACGTCATTTTCCTAAAAGTTGTATTCTTTTGAATACCGTAATATGGACAAAGTCCAAGAACTCATTAATCCATAGTGTCATACATCATCATCAAAACGCTATGGAATTGACTGAAACAGGAATAAACGTTTATAAAAGTTCAGATATCGGAATATCAATATACACTGAACAGTCACAATAAATTGAAGCAGTGTATATTTATGTATTATTTATTATGAGCCGGGTTAACGCAGTCTAATACATACATACAGGGCTTATTCTTATTTACTGACGTTCCTGTTGAAATGCGATACAGCTGGGCTTCTGTTACAGATCTTTACGTAGACCACAATGTGCTACTTGTGTAATGTAATGTATATATATATATATATATCCTCGAAAATACAGGCTTATTCAAGTACTAGCTGGAGCAAAGGTACACATATGTATGTAATATTTGCTGTAAGTCTATACATATACAGATGTAGGTCCTGTACGAAATTCTTTCTGGCCAGAAATTCTTACATAAGAAAATCTCATAACGTTTTAATTAGCAGGCATATACAGAACCTCTTATCCGACAGAGTGACCGGAATGACGTTCCTGTGTCTCACAACTGGGAAAATTGTTTGGCTAATAGCTAAATTTGCCGGTCACGGTAGCCGAGCGGTCTAAGGCATGTACTGTCTTCGCTCGCTTGGAAACCGGGATCGTGGGTTCAAATCCCACTCAGGGCATGGATGTTTGTGTGTGTGCGTTTTTCTGTGTTTGTGTACAGGTAGAGGCCTTGCGACGAGCTGATCACTCGCCCAAGGAGTCCTACCGAATGTGTAAGATCTAGAAAAACCGAAGTGAACGGAGAAGTTCATGGAGGTAGGCCTAGGCCCACTTGGGCTGTAGTGCCAAGGAAAAAAAAATAGCTGAAATTAAACTTCATAACATTTAACAAGCATGATTTGATTTGAAGATTATAAATAAGGAAAAGGTGTAATGTGTGGGCAGATTATAGAGACGGTCCCCTGTATTCTCTTCCGTAATGGAAGACAGAAATAAGGAAAGACAAAGCGAGGTCATCTGTGCCTTAGTCACACCTCGAAGACATGGAAGGCTCCAAACCAGGTTATACCCGAATAACGAACCCAGATACACGAGGTACATATTGCGCACATTATTGAGTGGTCTCCCTAGCCGATTTTACCATTAAAGGAAATAGAAAAGTCCTAAACCTTCTACCGGAAATACAGCCCTAACCACTGAACTGCTTAATCATGTTTCAGAACGGAAGTGAATAGATGGATATATTGAAATTAATTTAATCCTCATTTATTGCGTCTGCTTACACTGACGATCTACTGGCTTCATGCTACTTTGTCTTCATTGAATATTTATAGTCATTTCAAGCGTTATAGAACCCAAAGGTTCTATTCGACCTATGCTGAGACAGCTGAATCCAGTCTACTTATTTAACCCTACTGCTCAAAATTCCGTTTTATAATTATAGTCCTTGCGCGCGATGTCTCTCACGATTTCTTCCTCGAGTTTTTCGGACCAACAGTTTTACGAATTTCATATATATATGCTGTATCTCCGATCCACCTTATTGGAATTTAATAATAATAATAATAATAATAATAATAATAATAACAACAACAACAACAACAACAACAACAACAACAACAATGCTTGAAAAGCACTTATTACGGTGTAATTTTCTCCGTTCTCTTTCGTGAGTCAAAATATTTCCAACAGCACTTTTTCTGTCAAATTATTCAGGCTTTGTTCTCTCCTTATAATGAAGTAGGTACCAAGTTTCACATCTACATAAAATTACAGGTGGAGGTTAATCTTTACGTTTCCTTAGATAGAGCATGAGAAGATAAGAGAGTCTAAAGTGAGTTGTAGTGGCCATTTCCCAACTTTAATCCTCCTTAACATCACCATTTTTACGCGCCTGTATCACTTAACATCTTAGAGCCACGTGCTGCAGAGCCGAAGAACTACAGTTGCTGTCTCTCCATAATTGTACTCCTCTCATCTCTTCCCGTGAGTGGGCATGAGTTTCGTAATCGTGAATACATTTGCATCTTCGTTTGGAATATCGACCTGAGCGCCAGCTCCAATTGTAAGATACATTGTTCCGAACGTTCCCCCTCTCAACACTTATGAAAATCGACTTCTAGTAATATGGATGGAGAAGGTACAGTGACATCTTCATGCAAGTCGGCCATAGTCTGTGGATTGTTATGGGAGTAGGGCCACGATGATTTGCGGCGACAGTGGAGATGTTGGCCTCCTGTTGTGAGAAATAAAGCCTACGAGAAGGTGCTGCCATAGTGAGACTATTGGGACGGTGAATTCACATCTGTACAAAATCTCGACGGGGGTTTTGGAACCCTAGCTGACCGGTTCTGAAGCAGCATTGCTGGGGTCCTCAACTAAACTCGCAGTTCTATGTGGACAGGGAAGCATCTGGTCTCTTCATGTCCATACCCAGTTTCATGAAAATCTATTAACTGGTTAGAATACTATTGTGTGGGAAATAGCACATGCACACACGGACTTAATGCCACCTTTCTTTTCGTGATAAGGAATGTTGGCTAAAAACAGATGAAACTTAGGACAGACGGTGGCCAATTTCCTTGAGGAATAATAAAGTTGCCAGCTGGCGAAGGATTTAGCGAAGGGCATCGAATATCGCGGTGATACTTGCTTATAAGATGTATGCGGCTCATAATTATAATTATTTTTATTATTTAACAACTGTGCTTCAAATATGTTAAGATAGTTAATATATCTTGCACGTAATTGAATATAAATATAGATGCATACAGACATAAAAAGTCGTAGCTCGTGTTGTCTTATTTATATTAATTTTGATATTATAAGTTTTATAAAAACTTAAATGCCATATTAGGTCAAAATTCGCTGAACCAGGAGGGCACGCCTATTACACAATTAGCAGAGAGCTGTCGCTCAACATTTCAGAAATTGCCTGGAAAGAAACACCTACGTAATCACAATGGAGCTGACCCTATCAGGGCCTTTTATTTTGTGAGGTGTCTGAATCCCTCGCTTAGATTGATGGATTGGGGAAGAACTTTTCGCTTAAAACAATACATATTTTGAATTCGAACTGTTGTATTGGTTGGTTCTGAACAATGCAAATAGTAAACGTGTAGGCCTACTTTTAAGTATATTTTAGCCTACTTTCCTATAGCAGGCTTATGCGATCTCCATCCTATTTGCCTGCATAATCCCTACCACCACCCAACTTTAAATACCTGAGCCAGTCTGTATGAAAAGTGGTATGTACTGTATATCACGGCACCTGAACCAATCTCAGAGGAGTACTTCAGTCAGTGTGTCTATATATGTGTCCTTCCCATAGCTGCAAGAAAATGGCTTGGTAAACACCTAAGGAATAAACGCAACAGTAGAATTGTTTAAAGCGTCATTTTCTGTGCAGTCCGTGTCTTCTCAGAGGAGAGTGTCTGGGTCATGGTGTATATTCCCCTACAGTTGATAGGTAATAATTTGGTAAAGACGATCCCGCTGCAATGGAGAATTGTTGAAAGCGTCGTTTTCTATGCAGTCCATTTCGTTTCAAGGAAAATAGGCGCTTAATTCTTCCCATACCTCGTTTTTCTTGTTATACTGTTAGAATAATTTACTTTTTAATTCAGTCTGAGAATAGCAAATATACATATAACACAGACACCCCTCTGTTTGTTCTTTACTTCCTTGTTTCTTCGGGTTCTAATATATTCCTGCACATCTTTCTCTGTCGTCATTAGCCTTAAACCCGTGGACTACACATAAAATTGAGTAGCCCTGAACTGGGCAAAACTTCGCCACATCAGAACAACCAACTTTTACAATAGGTTTGAGTCCCATCAACTATATCCCATGGGTGATGAAGGCTGGGAGGGGCTATGAAGAGAGGAAATCCTATAACACGAACCTCATGCGGCATCGCGGCGCTAGTTTCGATCAGCCCTCCCCGAAATACGGCGAGTAATGACTGAGCCCCCTATTATATTCTGTGTATTACGTACGGGCTACTTCCTAATGTGGCGACTTTGTCTTGTGGTTATATCAGCGTGACAGGCCTATTCTCCTAGCTAACTGCCAGATTATTTGGAACGTTAATACTCGTACATGTCATTAAGATATATAATCAAATAACAGAAGTAAACAAAATGAAGTGTAATGAAAATATATCCGCTCATCACTGCAAGGTCATTTACCTTTCAGATAGTTGTTGAGTTTGATGTAAATAAAGTCATTGATTGCATGTGTCTGAAGAATAATACTGTGTTAATTCAGTGTCGTGTGGTGACATTTCATAAGATACTGCAGTTTTTCGCTTAGGAACACAAAACGGCGTCTGACCAATCCGTAAAAAATTATGTGAAATTCTAAACAAAGCCTTTCAGCCCTCCTCTCTCTCAGCTTCACTCTGTAGAGACGAGGAACAGATGTAGGCCTGTCGGGGTTGCTTATTCATATGTGTTAATAAGATCTAAAAATTCGTGCCGATGGTATATTAAATCAGTCTAGACGTTTTGGACATTATCCATCGTCGGAGTTTTATACATCCTGCCTTGTATTTGTTCGGGACTGTCTCCATCGATTGGAGCCAAACTGAGTAGGCTTTTTGCCTGAGGACGGAGGGTGAACTCAGTCTCCGAAACATTGTTTTAGATAAAAATACAGGAGCATGGATATATACAAAAAGACAATAATTGTATTGAATTTGGTATGCGTTAGTTCTACTATTAAACGCAAGGCTTCCATTTAGTTTTAATTGAGTCATATTAGTGCATAAATGAAAACAATGAAAGCTACAAAACTGACCTTCAGTGCTCTTAAGGACGTCTTATGGGTAGGTTCATTCCACGAACAAAAAAGTAAAGTAAAGCTATCCCTGTAACAGACCGTGAAGACCAATAGGGTTGTGAGACGTTGAGGGTCTCACATTATCTAGACAATCGGCTCAAAGATGGCGGTAAGGTTGTCAGCCTTACGCGCCAGCCGCGCTTTACTCCCCAGGAAAATTATTTAATTAATTCCTGGTACTCATTTCTGTTAGAGGCTGAGTCGACCCTCAGGGCCATAATGCGGCCGGAAGGATTAGGTCAATTGAAACTTTCAGTGACCTCATCGGAAACTGAACCCACGACTTCCCGGCTTGTAGCATAGTGCCCCAACTAACTACTCTACCACGTGCCCCCAGTAATTCATTTCAGTTCTTTATTATTCATGTGCCGAGTCAACAGGTACAAGGCCAATTGCAGACACAACACAGTGCAGATATAAGTAATTATATTGTGACATGTTGACCCCTACCTCCCCAGCTGCACGTAGCGGTAACGTAGCGCTCGCGTAATAGGCGAGTAATCACCCCGCATCCTGGTAGCTATGCAACGCGCAACGCGCGGTGACGTCACGAGCGGAGCCGAAGTGAGCCGAGCGGAGTCGACGTTAGCCGAGTCCCCGCGACCTTGAAGCTATGCAAAGCGAATCATCAGCGGTGACGTCACCGAGGGATATCGCGGTTGCTAGGCAGCAGTCAACAACTCCGGACAGCGTGGCTAGCAACACGNTAGCAATGATCCGACTAGCTTCTTAATCAGCATTAAACCTTTTCAGAAAAGCCTGCATGTTTCATGAGATTCAGGCTTTATATCATTCCATCACTTACACAGACATACACGTATACGGATGAACACTAGAAGGAAGAAGGGCATGCTCACGAGCTACGAGTATTTCCTGAGATTGACAACATTAATTTCGCTGTACAAAGCAACTACAGTTGCGCGAATTAACGACCCGGGTGGGCGAAATACGACAACCTTCAGACCATCTTCAAGTTCCGAGCAGTGACATTGAGAAGCGTCCTAAACGTGGCATAAATACGCTCTGCTGCGGTGAACTCACCGCCCCACCCACACATCCAATAAATAAAGAGTTTTGTCCGTGAAGTCTCCATGGGGAGTCTATTTATGTCACTGCACTAACCAATCTAAAACCCACACAATGATGACATCTCAATTTTTCTCTCTGTTTCACTCACTCTATTTTTTTTTGTATCCTCTCTCTCCACCCTTTCCTTTCTCTTTATTATTCTTTTGTCAAAGTTTGTATACTGCCTTCTTTATTTATCACTCCTAGTGGTTACGCACTTCATCTTGGTTCCAAACTCGAGAGTAACTACGAGCGAACACACTTATTTTGCAGCTATTGTGGCTAACAAGAGCAACGTTTCTGCCACTGTCCGTATTCTTCTTATTTATCGGCGCTGCCAACTCTGTATGCGTCTTCTCCTCCAAGGTTTCGTAACAGTACAATTTTCTGGGATGGGGTCGTTAACCCCACGCTATACACCCAACCTGGAGGATCAGGGACTACACTTCGTCTTTCCCCTACCCTTTGACCTGCCTAGCATGGATGGCCCTACCAGGAGCTACGCTCCCACCAGCATAGCTCTCCCCGGTCACTGGGACTCGCAAACCTCCTCTCCACGATAAGGCGGTAGTCTTTCCGTATTTTATAACAGTATTCTCCATTACAAAGTGTGCCGTTATGCGGTTCAGAAAGAGCCCTATTTGCTTCTGTTCCATCTCTCAGGTGCGTAAACTTCATCAAGTGTTGTTATTACTGCTCATGTGAAATGGATTTGTTCTCAAATTAAATATTGGTCGTTAGATATTTCATTGTACTGTATCTGTAGTACTGCTGCCCCAGTACATGAACACATATTTTTGTACGCCTCTATTTTCTGGTAATTAACGGTACTGCCGTCGTAACAGTCGAAGTATCGTAAAACCCGACTCTTCAAAGGAAATCCAGTAACTTGGTAAATATTTCGGAACCATTGATGTTCAAGTATGGACTTAATTTAATTACTGTTACTCCACGCTAATATACAGTAAATCTGAACATGTGAGTATTAAAAACTCTGGTGCAGTGTCAGGATTTATTTATGGTTTTTAACGACGAAATCAGATGCTCAGACTACAGACCTAAGGCATCGAACAGGATGATGCTTAGTGAGTGATGACTTGGAGCATGTGGTAGGTAACGGTAGTGGCCTATTTCAAGGTACTCTCCCAGTATTCGTCTGGATCTGGTGAGGAAAACCGCGAAGTGACTCAGTCAAGATAGTCCGTGCCCCGACCAAGTTTCGAACCGGGCATCTCTTGAATACAAGCCAAAAGCGTTTACAGCTTTAGCCGATTTGTTCCGTAACTTGGGTGAAGTGTAGAGTCTGCACAGATACGTACAATCAGTAAAGGGCATATGTCAAGGACAGCAGCTCGGTTTTATGTTAAATAAGAGTATGCATCATGAAGTTTGGATTTTGCTAATGAATATTAGTAATTCCCCTTAAAATAATATTCATCTGCATTATTCAGCTAGTGACAGTAACCTTAGAAGTATGGACTGATAGCCATCTGAAGGGTGACAGTGGTACTCCATTTTTGCTAAGTGAGCCTTACTGATTTAATCTGTGGTACTATATATCTTGGGAATTTCAAACAGAAGAACCCAGACTGTTGGTACACCTGCAAGCCTGTTCGTTACTACAAATTCTACAATACTACCTGATCATCTTCTCGAGAAATAAAGTACAGCAGAAAGCCGATTATCTGAGTTAATTAATAACAAAATATTCTGTATAGTTCAGATTTAAAAAAAACGCGAACGAAACGTCCGTGTCAAAATGGAATGGATGATTGCACAGAAAGATTTAAATGCATTTACTTGTAGCTAAAACTTCAAGTTTTGTATAAACGCGCGCGTTCTTTCTATGTGAGTTCTTCCGTATACGGAATAGTTCTGTCGCACCTGTCGTTACATTTTAGTGGCCATCTGACGTCGACGCCGAAAAGATATAGCCCGCCGTAATGGAAAATCTTATTATGCACTAGTCCTACACTCTTCTGAGATATAATTATGTCTGAGTTGCAGTCTCTGCAGCAAGCAAGTGTCGAGGGCTGGGTCATAACTTCTAGCCATACTTAAAGAGGTAAAGTTGTTCCCGTGCTTAATTAATTAACCATCACGCCATGAAGACGTATGGAGGAGTGAAGGTATAGCTCAACCATTCTTGATCTTGGTATTAGGTAGAGGTGAGTGATCAGCTTCACGTCCGTGCCGTCTTATTCTCGGAGAAATAGCCCCGGTACCCACTGGATAGGAGGCTGGGTGGACCCCCAGTGCCAGTCTGGACGTTATGGAGAAGAGAAAAAATGTGGCCCTACCGGGAATTGAGCCCCAGTTCTACAGTCCGTAGCCCGTCATTATACCGACTGAGCTCTTCCGTCGCTCCTTTCAGCCATAATTACAATTCCTAAATAACATTAGTTAAGTATAAAATATGTATAGTTGAAGTTAATCAAAATTTGCCCGGGGATTGTTTCGCAACTGCTGAAATTTCCTGTGAATGGGTTTACTAGTGACATACACTTTCAAGAAAACCCCTGAAATCGTTTGACAATTCTTTAAATTGTAGATTTATGCTACGTCAGGAATTGTGAACTACAATCCTGAATGTCGCGATTTCAAATCCCGATGAGATCTTTGGATTTTTTCAATTTACCTAATTCTTCCAGCCGCATTATGGCCCTGGGGCCGACTGAGCCTCTAACAGAAATGAGTACCAGGAATCTTCCTGGGGGGGATAATGTGCGGCCAGCGCGTAAATCTGACAAACTCACCGCCATCTGTGAGCCGATTGTATAGAAAATGCAGGAGCCTTGACGTCTCACAACCGTATGGGCCTTCACGGCCTGTTACAGGGACAGCTTTACCTTTTTTTTTTACCTTTTGTCAGCCGCCTGTAATATGGCACAGAGCCGGAATAGCGTAGTCGGTATAGCGACTGGCTACGGGCTGGACGACCAAAGTGTCGGAGTTCGAGTACCGGTAAGGTCAAGAATTTTCTCTTCTCAAATCTTCCAGACCGGCTCTGGGGTTCACCCAATCACCTATACAATGAATACTGGGGGCTCTATCCCGGAGGTCAAGCGCCGGGGCGTGAAGCTGACCACTCTCCTTCAACTAGTGCCGAGGTCCACTCCCCCATGCGTCTTCATGGCGTAGTGCTTAATTATTTAAGCACAGGAGCAATTTTACCTTTTACCTTTACTTGTAATATGGTATTGGACTCAAGCGAGTGAAAATTTCAACAACTGTATTTTTCATATTACTGTCGTTTTTCCATTAATAATACGAGGACCGGCTAAGAATGTGCTTGAATCGCAGTAAGAAAGCCCGTGGAAATAGCCTTTCCGATGTCATCCGATATCCATAAAATATCTGACAGGTATGTGAATAGCAGAAGTAACTGGAACGTAACCTCTGAAGTCTTTATGCATAGGCCAAGAGTGACAGCCTCGTTTCGTAAAATATCGACATTAGTGCCTGTCTTGGTTAGAGGAAATAAACCAACATTTCCCGACAGAAACCCAAAGCTGGTCATGCGTTTCCTGCCTTTCCATAGGCTGAAGATTGAGATCAAGACGTTGTCCCTTCTTTATAGTTCAAACGCTCCAACTTCACGTATCGTTTTATTGTTAGGCGGGACAGAGTCAGTCAAACGTTCATTAATTGAAGGCGAAACTGTTAGCGAGCAGGTGATGTGTTTCACGTAGTTTTATTGTAATCACCCAAGGTTGTCGCCAGCAACTGCTGTCATCACGCACGCCGCAGTCATCCAAGCGAATTCACTTCTTGTCCAAAAATGCATATATTCATTAGCTACTGAAATATCTTTAAGTCGAATTTTTTTAAAGAGTAAAATTTTATTCTTTCCGGCACGAATTTTGTACTATATATTTCGATACTTACCAAAGCCGACAGGAAGTTTGGAAGATTATTTCCTTTGTGAATAAAACCTGTTCGTATAAAAGAAGTTCCAGATTACAGAGGGTCTGCCGAACTGGTGAGGCATTACCCTATAGTGTGACATCTGTAGTGCCCTTCGTGTCTATTGAAGATTTAGATACTGCCTGCTAACTTGCTGTTGTACTCTGAAGAGTTAACTTATGTTTCTAAACGATCTTATCATCCACCGAAGCACCTTCAGCCAGCTAAATTACACGTCCTTTATCTGATAATTACTCGTACTTCAAACTTCAGTCTTTCTAATGATGGTGGTTCTTTTTTAATATATCATATTGGCTAACATAATTCATTAGATCGATTCACGGAGACAACTATCGATCTTCTTCTTCTTCTTCTTCTGAGTACAGTACAGTTAACTGATCGGAAATGTATTGATTTGTATTCGTCGATAGTGGATCCGTATCTCGTCCAAGGAACCGAATAGTCTTTCTGACCTTTTGTTCTAAACCTCTCTTCCTCGCCCATCTTTTCCAGTTTACCGCTAATATTCATACGATGCCTCAATCCTGACCCCAACCTCTGAGGATGATACACAATCATTACTTAACCAGCCATGTAGCGAATTCCTCTTCCGCCGCAACAGGAGAGAGTCCAATAGGACCGCAGATGTTTCCTCAACTGTTCATCACAATTCCTCAGTTATTGTTTTAAGGCACTGTGCGACTTAAACGCAGCCTGAGATCTGCAAGCTGTCAGTAAAGAGAAAAGTAATTTGGCTGTGCCAACATGCATGTAGCCCTATTATATTTTTATGTTTTGTTGAAAAACTTCAGTGAGTGTCTTTGAGTTCGATTCCTTGCCTTTGTTATGCGCGGTTTGTGATTTAATTTTTAAGTGTCCTTGGCACATGTTCTTAACGTGAATAATAAAGGTAAATTTTTGTTTTATTGTCAACACTGATATGAATATGAACAGGGATGTAGTTTCACTAGAGAATCTTCATTNGGAGTTCGATTCCTTGCCTTTATTATACGCGGTTTATGATTTAATTTTTAAGTGTCCTTGGCACATGTGCTTAACGTGAATAATAAAGGAAAATTTTTTTTTATTGTCAACACCGATATGAATATGAACAGGGATGTAGTTTCACTAGAGAATCTTCATTAATTTACTAGTGACGTTTAGAAAATTGCCACAGATTGGGTTTAATATCTCTTTTCCGGAATAACAATGAGTGTTTGTGCTGTCGAATCAAAATTAATTAATGATTACAATATTTTATTCCACCTTACCTTAACTATAAAGTAAGATGTTGAGTCGGTATGAATAATGTTTAGTTGCGTAAACATTTTGAAGTTTAGAATTGTTACTATGGATAAGGCTAAGAAACCATCCATGACATAGAATACATCCACCATCACCTCTGTAAAACTTGCAAGAAAAAATCACCAAGCATGTGAGCCCTTCGGTAAAGAATTTAACTCTTTCCGAAAGTACACTAACTGACATTAATAATGTTATATTTTAGCGTCCTGTTGCACTGATTCATGTCCATGATGTGTATTTATGCTATCCATCTTACAGTGCACACAATTTCACCTTTCTCTTCACTTTTACACTACATGTTTCAGCACTAATGTGCCGTCTTCAGGTTTGTCTCTATGCACGTTAAACTATTGCACTGCATGCCATGACGTCTTCATTATAAAATGACTAAAATGTGTATTCGTCATGTATAATAATAAATTCTAAATATTAAAACCTTTCAGGATTCGTCATCCTTACGTCGTATCTCACACATATCCAGCAGTACAACGCACGCAGTCACAGGAGCAAGACACAACACAGAGCACAACACACATGAATGTAGGAAGAGTGCTCCCACAGAGGAGGACTGGCGTGATTCGCGTGTTTGAGATACGACGTATGGATGACGAATCCTGAAAGGTTTTAATATTTAGAATTTATTATTATACATGACGAATACACATTTTAGTCATTTTATAATGAAGACGTCATGGCATGCAGTGCAATAGTTTAACGTGCATAGAGACAAACCTGAAGACGGCACATTAGTGCTGAAACATATAGTGTAAAAGTGAAGAGAAAGGTGAAAATGTGTGCACTGTAAGACGGGTAGCATAAATACACATCATGGACTCTAACTGACTCCTTGCCTTGGTGTTTTGCATGGATCTGCAGCAGCGCCTTGTGTATGTGTTTATTACTGAAGGAGGATAATACTGACACTTACCTGGCGATACCGCAGGCAGTCTCAGGACGCAAAAGGAAATGAATCGTGGTAGCGTGACGTAAGCTTTAACCGCGCAGTTACTACGTCTGTGCGTGTAACACTGATGTCAGGGAGTGTGGCATTTGGAGGCAGGTGAGGCCAGCATCTCGACACCCGATACCCGACACAAGCGTGTGGCGGCAGCTGAACGCGACAGCCTGGGTGCTGATCCAGGTGAACATAAACCTGTCTGTCGTTCCAGAGCGATTTGTTTGCAGGTTCCTGCTCTCCATTTGGACTCATTGCCTCTGTACTCTAGCAATGGGAACTATGCCGATCACATTGGCCACGCGGTTTGAGGCATGAAATGTCTTCGCACTCTTGAACGCTGGGATCGTGGGCTCGAATCCAACTCAAGGCATGGATATCTGTGTGCGTTTATTCTTTGTTTGTGTTGTCCTGTGTTTAGGTAGAGGCCTTGCGATGGGCTGATTCCCCGTCCAAGGAGTCCTACCGACTGTCTAACAGACTGAAGTGAAACGAGGCATTTCATGGATGGCCTATGCTTCGAGTGGGAGCAACAGGAATGAGTAGATGGATGGACGGCTGGATGGGTAGACGGGCGGACGGACCGATAGATAGAATGGGAGCTACATCACATTTCCTGATAAGCTATAAAACATGTAATCTTACGAAGTCAATTATTATGGTGATTAGTATTTACGGCAGAATATTAAATCTAGCATGGGCACAGAAAATATAATTTCCTCTATTTCTTGTTCTTAAATTACTTATCTCCGGGCGGGTCGTTATAGCATGTGAAGGTAGGAAATGTATATAAAATTTTAGTTGGCATCTCTAAATGATAGTGACTACACGGAGTACTCAGTAATTCTTATTAGGATAATATTAAAATGGGTCTTATAGACATAGGTTAAAAAAGTGTAGACTGGACTCATCAGGGACAGTAGTGGGTTCCGTGTAAACAGTAATAAACTGAGAGGTTTCATTAGGGTGAAGAATATTTTTGAGTTGCCTAACAAATATTACCTTCTCAGGAAGGGCTCTGAACCATGTAGTTCAATAATAATTTAAAGGCAAAATTATCTCTCTGCTTAATTATACAATTAAGTACCAAGCAATTAAAGCATACGTAGGAGTGGAGGTATAGCTCTACCATTCTTAATATTGGCATTTGTTAGAGGTGAGTGGTGAGCTTCACGCCCCTGCCGCTTAACCCCCGGCGGTATCCACAAGACATGGGGCTTGATGGGCACGAGAGTCTGTCTGGACTCTATGAAGAATAGAAAAATGTCTTGCCTCTGCCGACAGTCGAACCCCCGTCGTCCCGCACATAGCCTAATGCCTATACAGATGCGCTATCCCGAATTCTACTGTTTGTTAGTTTGGTAATTATTTTCACATGTAGGGTGCTACGAGCGTCGAAAATGACGGTATCTAGTTCGGATGATTGGATTTATTAGCACGTTGGTTACAGGTTGTCTTAATCAAATGTAAATAGCTGATTTACACACACATTGGTTCTCTCCTGGTTCTACAAATAAAAAGCAGGAACTATAACAGTCTCACTGAATCACACACTTCAAGTATTACACACGAATGAAGTCTTCCAGTCACACTTTAAGTCTTCACAGGTTGACGAACTTTGTGTGGCCGTCTTCCACCGAGAACTCAGAACTCAACTTGTAGAGTTAGAGTTAGAGTTACATTGCGACTGACGGTCAGTCAGTCAGTAAGTCGCCTTCTCTGACGAGAGGACGGGTCTGTCTTTTGTATATGCTGCTGGCTCTTGCCAGCGCAGTCTTTCTCGGGTCCGAGTCCCTTGGGACTCGCGACCATATTTTACTGTCTCAGAATTGAGACTTGACAGAGACAGAGAGAGAGAGACACACACACACACACTTACGGATCATCTTCAGAGGGAACATCAATACTTATTCGGAAACCACCATCACAGTAGGTGTTCTGATTGCTAAATTACATACACACATAATGCCTGGAATACACAATGTACACAATATTCAATTTTTCACAATCACAGCAGCCTTCCTGGCATTAAACCTTTTAAAGTGTTTAAAAAATTTAGCTTACCTGGACTTAAATATATTTAATAGACACGGACAAATAGAAATGGAAATATACAGAAAACCCACAACGACAGACATAACGATAAATAATAAATCATGCCACCCTAAAGAACAAAAATTGCCAGCATATAAAAATTGTATACACAGACTTCTTACACTACCCCTTGAGGAAAATGCTAAAAACAAAGAATTAATTACTATTATTAATATAACACTAAATAATGGCTATAGAAAGGAAGACATCACACATCTACATAACAAACTTAAGCGAAAGATGGGTAACCCAGATAATAAAGACGAAACAGAACAAAATGGGTCACTTCTACTTATACTGGAAATTACATACGAAAAATCACAAAACTATTCAAAAACACTAACATAAAGACAGCCTTCAAAACAGCCAACTAAACTAATAAATGAAAAACGAGAAATAAACCCCTACGAACAAAGTGAGATATAGGAAATAACATGCCAAAGTATACATCGGCCAAACTGGTAGAAATCTAACAAGATACAAAGAACACATAAGAAACATAAGACTAAACAAAGACGAATCAGCATTTGCCCAACACATACTAAATAAACACCATCAGTACGGGCCGATGACAGTAATCATGGAAATGATTGAAAAAGCCAAAAAAAAAAAAAGAGGCATCATGAATGTAAATAAATTTATAGAAGAACAAGAACACACAAAAGAAAGTAATAGCCAACGTAACATGTTCGACCTCATAATACATCAGAACACGCCCACCCTCTCACTCTAATACTGGCTCCTTGGCCCTCCTCAACTTGTAGCTGTGAGAGTGAGAGAGAGAGAGAGAGAGAGAAGAAGTGGTGGTGGTAGTGAGAAACACTACATTGGTGGGGGGGGGGTCGGTAAGAAAATATATCTCCGATTTTGAAGGTTCCCAGGTTGTAGCACCGTTCATCTCTAAGATAACTCCTTTGCACGGACCCCTCGGAAAACACCGTATCCCGTTGTTGTGGATGTATGTTTACAGCTGCGTTGCCAGGCAACAGACTTCCTAGAGCTCCGAGCTTTTGCTCGGCACGGATCGCATAGAAAACACAGTTTCCCTTCTATTGTCTCCTCTATTCGTGTTTACAGAGCGGTTGCCTGGCGACTCGTTGATCAAATCCGTTACATTATAATTAATTAAAGTAACTGATTTATTTATCCTCAGGTAATTAAACTCAACATTTCAACACCAAAATCCACGAATGATTCCGAACCTGCTGAAATACTTTGCAGCTCACATCCATATGAATTACTTCCGAAAAAATATGTTTTAATATTATCGTTCTTCCTCGTTCTCAGTCATAAAATTGGTAGTACTAGAAGTATAGGGAGAATCTTCCGTCTTCCATATCCAGTCAAACAACTCCTTGCTCCTGTGAGGTGTACAACAAAACAGCAGCTGTATCAGACAACCTATGGCTTTGTATGCTGCGTCCATCATACATTTTATACAGTGTAAAAAGAAGAAACATAAGCAGATCTTGTATTGTATTAAAATTGCAAAACTTATTGACGTATCATAAATGATTCATTATGTTAATAAGGAAAACATAACGTACAGAGAAAAGAACATTGAACCGTGCATGTGACGAGAGGATGCATTGATGTTGCAGTATGCGTCACACAGACTCAGCAAGCAATGTCATCGTCTGGTCTGCAGTTGAGCGTATTATGCGACTTTACCGCAAGATATAATTAAAAACAATGAGGCAGATTGATTTATCTACGACAGTTTCCCACGGACACTGCACTTACCTGAGACATGCGGTAAGCCCGGCGCCGTGGCGTGCGGTTATGCCTTCTCACAAGCGCATTGCAAGACAGAGACTGTCTTCAGTTGCCAGTCGCGACAAAAGGGGTAACGTGGCATATGCACACACTTCTTTAATATCATATCGCAACCTCTTGTTTTCATACGCCACGGAGTCCGACATAATTTTGTCAGCTGAGATACAGTATGTATATGTTCGTGTATGGGTGTGTCTTGGTCGAAAATATTCTGGTAAATATAAGAGTAGAGCCCATCTCGAGAAGCTAATATTTGCTCACCTGGTCAAGAAGTTCGTGGAACTTAAGGTTCATTACCGCATTCACAACATCTCGCCGCAGGTCCTTACCTTGTGTCAGATAATTCTAATCTACATCCTCATCCTATTCTGTACGACCCATTTCATTCCAAGCAGTATCTTTCCCTCAGGTTTTCCTACAGAATTTTCGTATATATTTCTCTCATCTCTCATGCGTTTCACACGCGCATACTCATATTATGCGGAATCTCTCTGGTGAATCTCATAAAATACAAGTATTTCTATAACTGGAATAAAATATTGCTTCTTCAGGCCTCGTCGTTGTTCAGATAGGGCCTCTGTATTAAATTGTCTTCTATCAGTGTGTACTTTCTCATACATACGAAGGGGGCAGACTACTGTAATCGAAAAAAAAAATAAATTGAAGAAATTAAAACTAAGATTTTAATACTAATGCAAGTTTTAAGGCCCCTATTGCACGTATTGCTTTAATTTCCTCTATACCTGTGCTACCTGGGTATGGGAAAGACAAGTGCAGTTCATTCCAAATAACATTGAATACTGTATTCACGTTAATTGTGGAATTACAAGTCAAGAGTTTAGGGTACTCTTTCCGAATTTTTTTTTCTCTTGGCACTACAGCCCCAGTGAGCCTAGGCCTACCTCCATGAACTTCTCCGTTCACTTCGGTTTTTCTAGATCTTACACATTCGGTGGGGCTCCTTGGGCGGGTGATCAGCTCGTCGCAAGGCTTCTACCTGTACACAAACACAGAAAAACGCACACACAAACTAAACATCCATGCCCTGAGTGAGTTTCGAACCCACGATCCCGGTTTCCAAGCGAGCGAAGACAGTACATGCCTTAGACCGCTCGGCTACCATGACAGGCACTTTTTCCGAATTAACTATTGATATTTTATGTCTCTTGGAGAGTCTTTATACGATGTCAAACAAATTATAGTTATCTAATATGAAATAAATTAATATGAAAACAAATGAAGGATACAAAATCTCTAAGAACGTCTGTGGAAAGTCTTAGGTGTCCACAATCGAATGGAAACTTCGGTCTTTGCTTAGAATATAAAAATAATTACTAGCATTGAACAAGTCACATATTAAGATTCTAGTACCAGGTGAATGCTAGGTATTCAGGTCAAAAATATAAACGTGACAAGAGTGACAGAATAATTAAAATCGCACTTTCTTCGTCATTATTAAAAAATCCCAGATCTATCCTTTAAATTTAACATGTTTTAAGGCAGTCACACATATTGATACAAAACTGAAAGACAGTAATTGAATACACAATTGTGTACTTAGGAAAAATATTGTTTCTTCGTTTCGAGATGATAATGTGGAAGAAAGACAAGATTCTAACATTTTCCTAACGGAGTTATTACAGAGAACTTAAGTGCAGCAGTGAATGTAAGTAACCCCTCCCCGTGCTAAGCATGACTCCATGAATTTTTATAGGAGGAAGAAAATTTCTTCAGTAGATCGACATTGGTGGTCAGTTTCATGCTTCAGCAACTTCGATCCCAGGGTAAAACTTCCAGTGCCAATGTGTCAAACTAACTTCATGTAGCTGAGCCCTTCTGTGGGAAGCCGCCTATTGTGCAGCTACTCAAGAAATTCCCAGCATTTCATGGAACCAGAAGGTTCATTACCGTGTTCACAAGAGCCCTCCACTGGTCTCTATCCTGGACCAGATCGATCCAGTCCATACAATCCCGTCCTATCTCTCTAATATCCATTTTAATTATTATCCACCCACCTACTACTTGGTCTTCCTAGTGGTCTCTTTCCTTCTGATTTTCCCACTAGTATCCTATATGCATTCCTCTTCGCCACGTTCGTGCTACATGCCATGCCCACCTCATCCTTCTTGATTTGATCGTTCTAATTATATTTGGCGAAAAGTACAAGTTATGAAGCTCTTCATTATGCAGTTTTCAACAGTCTCCCGTCATCTCAGATCTCTTCGGTCGAAATATTCTCCTGAGCACCCTGTTCTCAAACACCCACAGTCTATGTCCCTTCCTTAATGTTTGAGACCAAGGTTCACACCCATACTGAACCACAGCCAAAATTATAGTTTTGTATGTTCTAATGTTTGCCGGTCACGGTAGCAGAGCGGTCTAAGGCATGCACTGTCTTCGCTCGCTCGGAAGCCGGGATCGTGGGTTCGAATCCCACTCAGGGCATGGATGTTTGTGTGCGTTTTTCTGTGTTTGTCTGCAGATAGAGGCCTTGCGACGAGCTGATCACTCGCCCAAGGAGTCCTACCGTATGTGTAAGATCTAGAAAAACCTAAGTGAACGTAGTTCATGGAGGTAGGCCTAGGTCCACTGGGGCTGTAGTGCCAAGGAAAAAAAAAATGTTCTAATGTTTATGTTTTTAGACAGCAGAGGAGAAGACAATAGGGTCTGAACTGAATGGTAGCGAGCATTCCCTGAATTCAGTCGTCTCTTAATGTCCTCCTGAAAGTGCCAATGAAACGCGTAGAGTTTTTCTCTGAGTCTACTATGTAAAACGCAGAATCACTCTTACCTCTCCGAAGGCGTCTCCGGAAAATCGTTGCTTGCACACTGACCACACTCTCAACCTTAATGTTGTGCTCTGGAGCACTTCACACAATGGAACTCTAAAAAAGTGAAGAATTTGTTTCATACACACTGACGAGTGAGAGTCAGGGTAAGAAGCCTTAATGTCGCTGGACAGGAAGAACGATGACCGCTGGCAATTTATATAAAGGTAAAAAGGGTTTTGTTCGCTACGGAATTTTTTACAGTATCGTTGGTCGCAACCGGAATAAGTGAATGTTATATCTTCTTGGCTTCCATCCGTGCTATACCCCACTAGTCTCCAAATGTGACAGTCTAGCTTCAGTTTCGCAAGGAAGCACAAGTGATGAGACTTGCGTCACCGTAACGGTAACTACAAATTCGTCATCTGGTTATGTACCAGTAATATGGAAGAATAATGGGAGGTTTATCCAAAGTTAGAGCATGCGCATTTACCAAATGTCAAAAAAGTTAAATTACTGATCTCAATATGCACTTACTCTAAGTATACGACTGCTGTAATTTCTGCAACACTACGAATATCACATTCCATAGAGTGTTGATCTTTAGTTACTGTTATTTAATGGCGCTTTTCAAATTCATGGATTACATAGGGTCAAATAATAGGATGACTGAGAAAGATTATTTAAAAGGGATGTAAAAAGAAGCGGTTGGATTAATTTTTTCTCGCCAGATCCTGTTATTTTCGTTCAACTTTGATGATATCTTAAATGCTTTTAAAGAAATTTTAAAAAGCTTCTTAAAAAAGGCACATAACACAACACAAGATGAAGAACAGCCCGTCACATGGAATACACATGCTTAAAAGGGGGACCACACATTAAAAATTAATAACCAAAGCCACGATAACAGAAGCACAGCAGCTTTCTCAGCTCTTATTTTAGACACCTGATGATGGCCATATTGACTGAAAAGTAAGGAACGTTTTTTGAAAAGTTAAAAGTTATATGATGTGCAAACATTTTAAAGTAAATACATTTTTACGTGTTTTATAGAAAGATGTGTTGCCCTTGAGATTGTGGAACCATTGACATTTGATACTAAGTGATGTGCAGCAAGATGTTACAATATAATATTAAAAATAAATGTAAGTCTTCTTTTAATACGGTAGTCGTTTGTCCAAAATAAATTTAATTTAATTTAGCTCATATGTTTTAGTGAAGTCAATGAATATGAGATTTCATTAAAATTATGTCAGGAAGAGTAGAGCTGTTTCATAGCCACTGAAACTCGCCGCTGTTATTCTTTAAGGTGTTTAATTATACGGGAAAATTATTCTACTTTTTTTCTAGTTCATATTTCCTGTGCAACTGTCCTGTCTTCTTGAGTGTGATTCAAACAATATTTTGACACCGTATGAAAAGATAGAGGGCAGGTTTGTACGAGATGGGAACTCGCATAACACTTCCCTTGAGGAATCTTGGATCTCGCAGTATTGCCACCCAAATTCCATAATACAATTGCTGTATCGATAAGACAATAGAACGGTTCGTCTCCTTCTCCAGTACGTAAATAGAAAGAGGGGTAATATCTCGCGAGATGGTATTGTGGCTCTTGGTTGGATGGACGTGGGTAGGTTAGGGCGGAAGGGCGAGAAAGGAAAATAACCCCCAGAGGAACTCTTTTCATCTCGTAACATCGCCACGATGAAATTTCTCCCAGCATTGCTGCAGCCGCCGTCACTCCGTCTCAATTGAATTCCTTCACCATTCAAGTGGCCTGCCTGCCTGCGTTTTGCCCTACGAACTCGCACGGGATAGAATCTGCATGTATTTGTTAAATTTGTCAGGACAGTGTCGACGTGGTGTGTTCCTCTTTTTTTTTTTTTTGTTTTTTTCATTGGCGCTACAGCCCTCATTTGGGCCTAGGCCTACCTCCATGATACTCTCCGTTCATTTCGGTTTTACTAGAACTTAGACATATGGTAGGACTCCTTGGGCGGGTGATCAGCTCGTCGCAAGACCTCTACCTGTACACAAACACAGAAAAACGTACACAGACATCCATGCCCTGAGAGGGATTCGAACCCACGATCCAGGCTTCCGAGCGAGCGAAGATAGTGCATGCTACCGTGACCGGCGGTGTGTTCCTCTACCTTCCTTTAATTTCGCAAGTAAGCATCAGGTGAACTGAATACTTGATAGGAAAGTTCTCTGAAAATTTAAAAATTAAGAAAAACGGTTGTTTTAGCGTAGCCTAGATTAAAAAATGTTCCATTGGAAGTCTGTCACAGTCTGATACCAATTAATTAACTGTCTAATTATTGATACGCAATTGTGAAGCACGCTATCTACATGTCCTGCCGGCTCTTTGATTGTACGAAATCTGAGTCTTTTTGTGTTCAATGCGGAGATCATCTTTACGAGATTGAGGCAGGTGACAGATTTGCAGTCCCGTGGCCTTTCTTAGAATCAAGCTAGCAGGTTTGCAGATTTGCAGGAAGGAAATATATATCTAATTATCTTTACTGCTGTTGTGGATATTGTTCCGCGGAAAAGGAACACTTAAAAATCACACTATATGACGATTTATTTTAAAGTTCCCTACCTACAGTTATATTTAGATCCGAAACAGAGTGGCTTCAAGTCATTCCGATATTAGGATACATGAAAGATATTTCCGAAATATTTCACTCGCCTCCGATTAACATTTTATGATTCAGAAATCGGAGACAATTAGGTCTAAGTCCCCTTCCCTATCGCACAAATCTTCGGTGAGCTGTTTAATCCGAATATGTAATTAACAAAGATGAAAGTAATGTTTTATGTATTAAAGTATTTAATCCACTGACAATTAGTTCTTCCGGAATTCTGTTACAGGACAATTATCACACTTAAACTACACGCGATATTGCATATCTTATGAATCTGATAATTATGTAATTGCTATACTTTATCGATATGAAGTAGTAAGCCTGTGTACTACGACAAATGTAACATTAAAGCGTTAAGTAAGAAAGGTACGTTTTAAATTTTTTAAAATTATATTTCCCGCTTTTTTATATGGATTGAACTTTATGTTAAGAAGACAGACAATGTTAAAGGAAAGAAAAATGTGTAATGCAACTTTCAAGAGTCAACGGGGGATTTATCAGAATGTAAAGAAAATTAAGAAGATAAACAGAAAACTCGCAACATTTTTCAGTAAATAAGAGAACAGATTGTTATAGAAAAATTATTTAACCCTCTTGAACAGAGATACCAAATATGATTATGAAGTCGGAACAGGCTTAAGCCTGATCCTTGGACAGCAGAATTAGGAAAGCAGAACTTCCTTGAAAAGTGTCATCCAACATCGAAATGAAAATTGACAAACGAACGAAAATTTACTCACAATTTGGGTTTTGCTGAAACACAAAGCTATATGTGACGCGAATCTGACACCGTTTGCTCTCACGGTATTGGCATCTTTCTCCGTCCAGTGTCGTTTAATTTACATCTGCAGGATTTATGTAGGCGGTGATGGATTGTGGCAGGTTAATATATTGTGTATTGAGGAAGATGATTTAAGTTGTCAGACTTAATGCACGACTTAACTTTCTGAATGACATATAACTCTTTCAAATACGTTTTCCGTCGACATTTCAAATATTCTAGTTTCGAAATATTTCCTTGGCTAAGGAATAATTGCCTAAAATTTCGAGATTACAAAGTATATTTATTATAAGTTATATAAAGTCTCAAACTTCCCGTAACAAAAAGCTTACATCAAACTTAAATTAGCAGACACATCATATTTCAGTACACTTTTTCTCCTAGGGTGCTAAGAATGCCTGGTCTCTTCTCGTGGATTCAAACTCCGGTCAGGAAGAAAGAATCATAATTGAACCGCGTTCTTATAGATCGTTTATTCGAGAGTATTAATTCCTAGAGGAAATATTTCCTATATAGGGATTGTATACGTGAATGTACTATCCTTGCTTCAGAATTAAAATATCTGCTTCATATCTTCGCACATGTTAAAGATTTCCTCGTACTGTTCCACAAATTAGTGTTACAGAGTTACAGTCATAAGTTCATGCATCTTCATGGCTGAGTACTTGAAATATGGGGTACCGTTTCTAAGCATATTCCTCTCGGAAAAGTGAGGATGAAACAGAGTTATATGAAGCAGAAGAGCTATGTTGATTTCCCCCTCCCCTACTTAATTGTGGTCGCTAATTTGAACGAGGTACTCGTAGCGAACTTTGCCAATAACGCTTTCAGAGGGCTACAAATGACACCTCAGTACATACGTGTATATACTACGTATATACGTATATTGTGCCGCAGTATTTCAAGCAGCAATATCTTAACCCCGTCTTCTTTCCCTTATGTCTACAAATTAACCCAGTTACACCTCCTCTTAGCCTTGCACATCTCTTCCATCCCACCAGATATCCTTATTCATTTCTTCTCTCATTCCATCTGTCCCACTTTTTTTTCTTCTCCTTGCTATATTTTTTTTACCTCCCTCCTGTTCTTTCTTCAGCTTTCATCTGGCGGTTAGTCTCCCAGTGCCGCAGTACAATTTGAACTTGGAACACTCCTGAGACCCATACACAGAGTACAACACATGAAACCCATGCCAACTGAGAAACCTCATTCCTCCTCCCCTCCATTCCTCTTGTTGCTACTTTTTTTTTCCTTTCTTCCTTCGCCTTTAATTCGCTTTTTACCAGCTATTCGCTAAGATCCTGTTCGCTTTTGTTTTCATTTAGCAGTACTGTTGCATCATGTCCTCTCCTGCTGGTGCTCTCTATGTGTCATATCACCGCAGGCACTTGTCTCAGTCGATGTACAGTTGTGTCTTCCTACCCACGTCTGCGTAGGCTGTGGGCGGCAATGAGTGGGAAAGCCATCCGCTGCAAAATGATTTGGCATAGCACTACTAATCCTAGCTGACAGTAGGACCACATATCAATTAAGTTGCCTGCTTACTAAATATAAAGACAACACACTGGCTGTATATATGTGAGTTTAATTCATTTGCTTGCTTTGTTGTTTGATATATATCTGGACTTAAATTTGAGGAAGAAACTAGTGAAATGCTACATTTGGAGCATAGCTCTGTATGGGGCTGAAACATGGATAATTAGGGCAATAGATCAGAAACATCTGGAAAGCTTCGAAATGTGGTGTTGGAGAAGGATGGAGAAGATCAGTTGGACCGATTATGTGAAAATGAAGAAGTGTTAATTAGAGTCAGTGAGCAGAGGAATATCCTACACGAAATAAGAAAACGGAAGGCTAATTGGATTGGTCATGATTTACGCAGAAACTGCCTTCTAAAAGAAGTTATTGAAGGAAATATAGAAGGGCGGATAGAAGTGACCAGAAGACGAGGAAGAAGACGTAAGAAGATGCTGGATGACCTTGAGGACAGAAGAGGATATTCTCATTTGAAGGAAAAAGCTGTAGATCGCATTAAGTGGAGGAATTGTTTTGGAAGAGACTGTGGACCTGTCGTCTGACAGATTACTGATGATGATGATGATTATTATTATTATCGTTACGTCATTGACTATAAACTGGGTTTGGATTGGTAATAGAATTTGTTGAACTCTTACAGAAGGTAACTACAAATAACTACAACAGTCTCACTAAATTACACATTCTAAAGTTCACTGTAACCGAGGCACACAAAAAGGCTTCTCAGTCTTCCGTAGACGTTGCTCTGTAGCGGCTTCCAACGGCGAACTTTCCCCTTCCTCTGGGTTCCCGAATTGTTCCCGGCCTCGACTACCAGTTTCTCACTTCTCACAACTGTCACTTTACTGTTGTACTGTCGCCTGTTTACATAGCTGATACTTGGCAAAGGGTCAACGTTTACAATATAATGAATTCTTAAAATCCAAATTTACGTAATTGCATTCGTACCTGAGACCATACGAGCTATAATTTATGATTACTTTCTCACTCTTTTAAAATTACAACTGAATTTGCAGATATACAATACAGTAAGACGTAACAAATCCTACTCGCATTCTTGTCATTCACTATAGACGTAAGAATCACATTGTGTTAACAGAGCGAACACACCTGACTCACCTAGACACTCATTTGTTAAACTGTCTAAAAAGGCAAAAATTTAAATACACAAAACTAATTTTGCCTGCAGTTTTATGTGGGCGTGTAACTGGGTCTCTGGCATTGAAGGAAGAAATTGGAATGAAGGCATTTGAGAGCAAAGTCCTTGAGAATGTTTGTACCGAAGAGGGGTGTAGCAATACGTGGCTGGAGAAAATTCCATAATGGGGAGATTCATAACTTGTACTCTTCGCCAAATATAAACACAATGACGAAGTCAAGGGGGCATGTAGCACGCATAGGGGATAGACCCAGACGTAGTTGAGAGGACATTATTAAGATGGATCTTAGAGAAATAGGATGGGTTATTGTTGATTGGATTAATCTGACTCAGAATATGAATCATTGAACAGCTCTTATGAACACTTAGTGAAATTTGGGGTCCATGAAACACTGGGAAGTTCTTGAGCTGGCAACTTCTCAAAAAGGACCCAGCTCCATGGAGTTTGTTAGTTAAGCTGGTAATATGGACAGATTCCTAGGTTCTAAGGCTGTGCCACATATTCCATATTTCTAGATGTGAAATGTTTGTAAGCTTGTAAGAGCCTTGCGTTTCCAGATTTTTACTACGACAAATGAAGATCATTGTCATGATTATAAATGTTCCAACGATTAAGCATGGAAATCAGAATTCGCAGCTTCTTTTGCAGTAAGGTGTAACTAAAATAGCTTTGAGGACAGTTAATAATGAAGTAAAACTTGTTCTTATTGTGGGAATGACGAGTAGCTACAAAGTGCAAATGATACAACATAGCCTAAAGACTGGAAAGTATATAGTCATGCAAGGTAGATTTGCTATAAATGTATATATATATATCTGTATTATTGTCTTCCAGTCGAGAATATAATGTGATATTGATTTAGCAGTAAACGGACTTTTACTGTGACTGTAATTTTATTGATGTACTATAATTATAAACAATAGACGCCTTTTCTCACATCGTTTGTTTAATTACTTTCAATTAATTCATTAGTTTAGTTTCCCATACTACTGTATAGTGTAAGTAGAAATGTGTATATCTACTTTTGCAATAAAAGGAAACTTGGGGGAAGAACACTGAAATAAATGTGTTAATCGCAAAAACAGTTCTGCTCACTGATACTTATTGGAAATGCGGTGAGAATCCGGTTTTCATGATTGTGTAGTCGCCAGCGAAGAAGTCATTTCCTATGGTCTGGTTGGTATGTAGAATGTGATCGTAAAAATAAGAAACCAAGATGACGTTACTGAGTTCAGTATGACGTATCTGTAAGTACATAAACTTAGTAATAAAAAAGAAGACCTTCAAAAAGCTTCAAGCAGCGTACGACAGCTTACACCTTGTTTGAAAGGTATATGAATTATTAACACGTTTCAAATAGAACGAGGATAGTGACTTCCAGGATTATTGGTAAGAGCCTAGATTTGTATTAAGTATTCATACTGAAAAATAGAGTGAAAATATTATTCTATGCAAGAGTAGTGACTAAATTATTAACATGTTTGAAGAGTTGGTTGTGTCGAGTCAGTAGTTCTATGAAAAACGTTTATTCCTGGCGCGACAGAACATTCAGAATTTTCTTCACAGTAAGCATACAAAATGATTAATTAAGTGCTAGAAAATCAGTTTTCCTTAAAACTTTATTTGCCAGGGACACCAAAAAATGCTCCCAAGAATTTCAGACGGTACTACATGACGTCACCGCCATCTGGGAGCCGATTGTCTAGAAAATATGGGAGCCTCAACGTCTCACAACCCTATGGGCCTTCACGGCCTGTTACAGGGATAGCTTTGCTTTTACTTTTTACTACATGCTGTAACCACGCACGGAGAGCGGGAGCCGGGATAGCGCAATCGGTATAGCGACTGGCTACGGTCTGGACGGCCGAAGGCTATGAGTTCGAGTCCCGATAGGGGCAAGATTTTTTCCCTCTTCACGTCGTCTAAACCGGTTCTGGGACCCACCCAGTCTTCTATTCAGTGGGTACCGAGGGTACCGGGGGTAACGCGGCAGGAGCGTGAAGCTGACCACTCACCTCAAACTAGTGTCGAGGTCAAGAATACTTGGATCTATACAGACACTTCCCCATATGCCTTCATGGCCTGATGCTTAATTAGATAAGCACAGGGACAACTTGCCCACTTTGACACCTTTATAACAGGTATATATCAGTCTGATGGGAAAACTGAATTACTGTAGCAAAGATTCTAAGATGTTGATTCTCTCACCCAAGGACAGTGGCAAGACAGGAACTGGGTATGAATGTAAGCTACTTGAAACTGTACTGCATCTGTGGGCGAGCACGGTGTTTCTTGGGTTATATTGATCGTTTTGCGAAATAACATGGAGACCGTACGAAAATTTTCTTAGGTTTCGGTCTTACATCGATGACTAATGGACAACTGGAATATGAATATGTGTAAGAAGTAAATTATAAATACAATGGCAGATTATGTATGAGATACTATTTATAAATCAGCACTTCCTAAAGTTGCGACGGCGCAAATCCTTGAGGTTATATCAGA
Organism: Cryptotermes secundus; assembly: GCF_002891405.2. Lineage (NCBI taxonomy): Eukaryota > Metazoa > Arthropoda > Insecta > Blattodea > Kalotermitidae > Cryptotermes > Cryptotermes secundus. Next base: position 681,062 of record NW_019739942.1, read on the forward strand.
GAAAGTTAACGTAGGCCGATTCTTAAACAATAATTCTGTCCTTAAAAGGCGATGAAGACGATGACGATGATGATGATAATAGTCGTGATGATGATGATGATGATAATAATAATAATAATAATAATAATAATAATAATAATAATAATGTAACATAATTAAGGTCGTACTCAATAAATAAGCTGATTCCAGTATAATTCTGTTATCAACTACGTATGACCCCATCATTCTAACCCATCAGTACAATTGAATTTATGTCCTTAGAAGAGATCGTCAACATTACAACACAAATTTATGCTGAAACTGCGGCACTAGGGATGGTTTCCACCGAGTACTCCGGTCTCCCCTGTCAATTTCCATTCCACCAACTCTCTGCATTCGTTGATCATCATATCATCAACGCTGTATGCCTCGACAATGATAGCGTGTACAATAAGAAAGTGCGCTTCTTTTAATTCTGTCCGAAAGAGCTTCTTCTCAGTAGCATTATGTTTACACAGGCCAGGATACGGCCGATAAATCTACCGGAACGTGCAGGTGACCGCTCACCTAAATCCAGCACCAAGGTTTGGTAAACGTAAGAATTATTTAGCTTCCGGAATTATTTGTCAGCATTAAAACATGCAACCTTAGTCATACCATAAAGGTACTGGGCTATTTTCTTAGGGGCTTCGACTTTGCGAATGTTCTTCAATTACATGTAGACCTTATAGTTTGTTTCCCGTAAGATTAGAGATCGACGCAATTAATCTTTTGTTACTTTTTTTACTTTTGATAAAGTAAGGGGAACACAGTTACCGACGCTTCTTCCGAACAACCAGTACGTATTTCATCCATCCAATTTATTTTTACATCAGATTTTATAACGCCCTACGAGTCGCAACTCATATTGTCCGTGTGAACAGCTAAATCGCCACATGAACATAACAGTTAGGTCAAACTGTGTATATACGACAGTTACATGGATGCTGTGGTGGACCTAGCAACTTCAATTCCCATTCTACCCTCTACTCTGTCACTACATTTCATCCCTTAAAGGAAAGAGGAGTTAAGTGTATTATTCTTGGCGACAGTTATAATAATTACAAAGCGCTTCCTCAAATAAATCACGTCAGATTACACACATATATACACAAGAAACTTAACGGTCAACTGAGACGACAAAGAAAACTGGCCTTGGGTTTACATACTATAAGACAATATCGCGGTCTTCCTGTGTTGACATCACAGACAATACAAGGGCTATTTATCCCTCAACATACATCCGACACTGAAGCTTAAGTTTCCGGTCAAAAACATCAGACTAGCCGTGTTTACAGAGTAATGGAGTTGAGATACTGTTCCCTGAAGCCTTGGTGTTACCCTTCTCCCTCGCACGTCTTATTTTAGCGTACAGTGCTGAGGGGTTGAGGTGCTTGTGTTTGTGTAGGCAAACCTATAGTCTTTGCCGCAAAGGTAATCTAGTTTGTGCAAAGAGACCGTGTAAGGTTACTGTATCTGCTACGAAGAAGATGGTTCTCTTCCGTTAATTTCTCGTCACAGGGCAAATTATGTAACTTGTTGTTGGTAAACAGTGGGACCTAAGACGTGGGGAAACACGCAGGATAACCAGGCACTTGTAGCCTCCAGCTCCGGTTCAACACATTATCCACCGGTTTGTCAGTTCTGTTCAAAGAATGGCACGTGTAATTATTAACAGCTATGAGATGTTTGTGTCCAGCTCGAACATAATCAGAAGAGACCCCAACTGTGTTACTATGCTGTTTATACATTGCATACGTCATATGTTTCTACATACTTGTGTCCTGTATTTAGTCTGACTGAATACATATTTGGTTTGATTGAATACGTATTCCCATTTTCCTTTTTCGAAAGTAGTGCAATAAGACAGCCGATCACAGTGGCCGCGCGGTCTAAGTCATGAACTGTCTTCGCCCGCTCAAACACTGGGATCGTGGGTTCGAATCCCACTCAAGGCATGGATGTCTGTGCGTTTATTCTGTGTTTGTGATGTCTTGGGTGCAGGTAGCTGCTTTCGACGGGCTGATCCCACGTCCAAGGAGTCCTACAGCCTGTGTAAAAAGACCAAGAAACTGAAAAAGCGGCCAAGGCCCAACAAAGGGCTATAGAGCCATGGATAGATAATACAATAAGAAAAGGGCAACGCATAAAAAGCGAAATAGCCTAATTTGTGTTAAGAGTCTCAGGTGTGTACACAAAGCAGTATATTAATTATGTGATTTTGATAATATATGCACAGATTAAGCGTAATTTATATAATGACATGTGTCTCAGTTACTAAGACGCAGGTTTGGATTGATGTATCGGTTTATTGGATCTTCACTAGTCGTAACTACAATTAGTTTTTACAGTCTCAAAATTACTGTAAATGTAGCATATATAACGTCACACACACAGCCTTCTAATTCTTCTTCTGGTCACACTGCTGTTCCCTCGGAACTTGGGGAAGTCAAGTGAAGTCAATTCCCATTCCCGTATTCTCTCATACCTTCTCGGCACGGACCACGCACAGAAAATATAGTCCCTCTGTTGTTGCGTAGCGCAGACCACACAGAAAACAAATTATATGATAACTATCTCGCCAGGCCATTGGCTCCCCGAATATTGCCTAGCAACGAGCTATGAACATTCGTCCTATTGTTGCGTGACCTTAAGCGAGAAGGTGTTTATCGTGCCGTTGCCTAGCTGTACGCGTTAAATTAACGTAAAACTCTTGTGACATATTGCCCGGTATTGTCCTCATTATCTCATTTTCTTCATGTTTTCTTGTAACAATGATACAGAAACAATACACATCACACTACGTGAAGGTAAATATATCCCTGTAACAGGCCCCGGGGGTCCGTAGGGTTGTGAGACGTTGAGGCTCCCACATTTTCTAGGCAGTCGGCTCACAGATGGCGGTGAGGTTGTCAGCCTTAAGTGCCGGCCGCCCATTGCCCCCAGAACCCTGGTACTCATTTCTGTTAGAGGCTGAGTCGACCTCACGACCATAGTGCGGCTGGAAGGATTAGGTCAATTGAAAAATCCATTGACCTCTCTGAGAATCGAACCCGCGACCTTCCGGCTTGTAGCATAGTGCCTCAACGAACTGCGCTACCGCATGCACCCCATCGCACTACGTCTCCATGGCTATACGAGTAAATTCAGTTCTCGGAAATGTAAGATAATTTGAGAGTCCTCTTACTATTCTCACACTCCCGCCTCAGGAAGATTCTCAAGGGTACAACTTTCAGGTATTGCAAAGCGAGCGTATACCGAGAGTGCCCCAACTAGTAAACACGTGGCCACAAACATCTTCACGTTTCCATGTTTAGTTGTGAGAGTAAATTTATTTTTCACAACACTGGGCCTTGTCTACTGGTAGAGGGTGATTAATGAATCTGAAAGGATTTGGAAGGAAGCAGTCTTGATCTCAGGTACTACACCGGAATTTGCCTTGAGAGATTGAGGAAAATCACGAACCATCTCAGCTAATGCAGCCGGTATCCTGTCGGGTTTCGAACCGAGCCCCTTCCAGATACAAGTCTGGAGCTTTACCGCTGCACAAACCTGCTCGAGCATAGAGTCGCGTGTCTTCAAGCGAGAGGAACACCGCAGGTACACACAGGCTGCTCGACTGAACAGGAAAGCGTAGTGACCTAGAGATCACCACCTTTGTCGCCTTCATTATTCGTACAGCAGGAAACTGCAAATCCTTTTCAAATTATTAAATGTTTCAGTGACACGGAAGGCGACTGGAATGGCTGTAAAAAGTCTGAGGTTTTTCGGGGCACAAAGTAATACCACAGAGACAGTAACAGGCATGTAGCTGCCTTCACATCCTCAAGGTACAAGGGAAAGGTACGAGTCTCATAAGAGTAATTTAGGAAGACATTACGTTTCAGTGTGTCTTTTATGTGTACAGTGAGACGATCACTAGTACTGTCGTCTGCAACAAGGATGCATGTCCCTGCTCGCAGGCATGACGTCAAGAGGACGCATTGGAAGTCTAGGTTATTAACAGGAGCGTACTAATTGTTGTCGCCTCGTTTGTAAGCTGTGAAAATACAGACGTTGTGCCGGGTACATATGTGGCTAAACATGATGTATTTTACAACACATCTGCCTCTAGAATATCAGGCGATAGGCCTGTAGACTATCCTTGCAACAGTTCTTATCAAAAATAGGTTTATGTGGTAACCGCAACAATTTTTTTAGATCAAATCCGAAACAATTTTGTCGCCAAGGGGGGAAATACTGTCCTATTTTGGAACGCTGCAAGAAAATAAATAATATGATTCATTAAGAACCCGTAAAGGTAAAGTTAGCCGGTCACGGTAGCCGAGCGGTCTAAGGCATGCACTGTCTTCGCTCGCTCGGAAGCCGGGATCGTGGGTTCGAATCCCACTCAGGGCATGGATGTTTGTGTGCGTTCTGTGTTTGTCTACAGGTAGAGGCCTTGCGACGAGCTGATCACTCGCCCAAGGAGTCCGACCGTATGTGTAAGATCTAGAAGACCGAAGTGAACGGAGTTCATGGAGGTAGGTCTAGGCCCACGGGCTGTAGCGCCAAGGAAAAAAAAGAGCTAAAGTTAAAGTCCATGTGTTCAGTTAAAGATCACACCATGAAGAAGTATGGGGGAGTGAAACTGTAACTGCACACATTCCTAATCATGGTACAGTGGAAGCGAGTGATCAATTACACGCCCTGGCCGTTTTACCCCCTTTGAAATAGTCCACGATATCCATAGTGGCTCTGTGGACCCCAGGCGCCGGTCTGGACGCTGTGGAGGGGCCAAAAATCTCTTACCTCTGCCGGAAATCAAGGCTCAGTTCCTCGGTCGTCCCTCTCGTAGCCTAATCGATATAGCAACTGAGCTATCCCGAATCAGGGCTCATCAAATCACAAGTTGGAAAATGCATAATTGACTTCATTCTCTATAGTCTTTGATCTGAAGTATGGTTGCCTAGAAATGCAACGAATGAAGGAGGTAAATATTTGGAGTGCTGCTAATTCTATCAATGTATCTTTTACATCTTTGTTTCTAGCTTCCTTTTCCTCCTTTAGGAGGGAATTATGTTTTTGATATCACCATGCTTTGTGTCTGCGTGTGACCTCCTTTTTAACTTTTGATCCATTTTACCGATATTACGGAAATCCTGAATGCGGATTGTTAATATCCTACAATAAGTGATAACAAGATTGTAGAAGCACCAACTTGAGGAGTAGTAGCGGCCCTGAAATGAAGCATGGCAATTTATTTATCTTCGAAGAATGGGCAACTTCTTATGGAAATTTCTTTGGCGTATGAAATACTGTACGTCGTACAGTCGTGAGAAATTTTACTTTAGTTTTCGTTTTTATTGTAATAACCACTGAAGAATTGGAGGCAGGAATGAAAAACGTGGTATGAAGAGTGATCATTAACATACTAATCCGTGAGTATAAAGTATTGTGATGAATATGACCATCGCTAGGCAACGACTGAATATAATCGTTCCAGCGAACACTCAACAAAGGGAGCTGTGTTCTCTGTGAACCGTGCTGCAGTTCGTTGCTAGGTAGCACAACAATTCTGACAACAGAAGACGTGTTTTCTACGTGGTCTGCGCCATGCATAGTGCCAGGCAACGGAGCTGTAAACAAGCATCCCTAATAGAAAATGGGTGTTTTCTATATGACCCATGCCGCGGCTGTTTGTAGCTAGAAAAGATTAGATAATTAGAATCTGAGAATTGGGTCGAGTTCTGGAGAGTCTGCAATCCAAGTTGATTGAACATGAGATGGCAGTGAGACTTCATAGTGATTTGAAGTGTTAGTTCCTGTGATAAATCCGTTGCCAGGAGACGGTTAACGTGTCCTAGTGATTTGTCAATTGTTCAGATTAGCGATAGCTCTGTAATTGATTGTCATTAAGACAGATTGTAAACGAAACCTTTAATAAATTAAATCATGTATTCCAGAACCCGTTATTATTGGTCACAGCCCAAAATACGTGACAGTATTATTTGTAAGTCAGAAATTACAAACATGGCCGAAATTTATTTGTACACGATAATTAAATGTACATATTATCTGTACTTAAGTAATAGGTTCTTCACAGAACTATAATTAACCAAGATAAGAATGATAATATTAGTAGATGTGCAGGACTGGAAATTTATGCTACAGTAAATATGCTGGATAAGTTCTGTTCGGAAACCTTTGTTTAAAATTTGTACAAAATGTATTTAGCCCCTTTAAAGCAGATCCTGTTTTATGTTGCTGGATATGTAGGTAACTAATGACAGGATATTAGCCGGTCACGGTAGCCGAGCGGTCTAAGGCATGTACTGACTTTGCTCGCTTGGAAACCGGGATCGTGGGTTCGAATCCCACTCAGGGCATGGATGTTTAGTTTGTGTGTGTGTGTGTGTGTGCGTTTTTCTGTGTTTGTATACAGGTAGAGGCCTTGGGACGAGCTGATCACCCGCCCAAGGAGTCCTACCGAATGTGTTAGATCTAGAAAAACCGAAAATGAACGGAGAAGTTCATGGAGGTAGGCCTAGGCCCACTGGGACTGTAGTGCCAAGGAAAAAAATGACAGGATTTTAGGAAATATTTTAAGGACAGTCGAAATTTCATAAACACGTGTGCAGCATTTGCTGCATAACATATAGACAACTGTTGAATGCGGCAGATATTTAAACAACGTGAAGATGTTAATGATTCAGGGTCTCCATCTAAATCTATCATTTAATACGATGAAGAAGATTTTAACTCTAACATCATCATTAATCACTCTTGTGTTGAATTCGTTTGCTAGGCTAGCTAGATAGTCTAACGTACATAACTGATTTTGAGTTTTATTGACGTTTGGTTGGTTCGTCAGTCGGTTATTTTGTTATTTTGTATTGTAAATATTTTAATAAATCGTGCAGGAAGCAAGTCAGTGCAACTAATCTATATTTCTAACCTACAGAATTCGGTATTCCTCAGTTGGTATACTTGTACACAAGGGCTGAGGGTTGGACAATCGGGGTACAATTCCCAGAACGGACAGAAGACTTTATCTCTTTTCCACAGTGTTCAGAATATCTCCTATCCCAGTGGGTACTGTGGGTAAAGTGGCAGGAACGTGAAGCTGACCATTCACCTCCATCTAGTTCCGAGGCCAAAAATGGTGGAGCTATACTTCTACTGCCTTATACCTTTTCATGACACGGTGCTTAATTAAACCCAAGGATAACTTTATCTTTTTACTAATAAAAATAGGGTTTATTCTGCGTAGTTCTCATTATGAGTACTACATAGGCCTAATCCTAGAGTATAAAATTTACGCCAATTTTCCGATTTCTGCCTGTTTATTGAATTTTTTTTTTTTTTTGTAATTGAATTTATGTAGAAGTTGGGGAAGTCATTGAAAACAAGTTCTCTAAAAATATTTCAGATTATCATATTTGTCCGTTCACTGCAGAAAATGTGAATTCATATGCGAGATGTTTTCGGCCTTCGCGGGGATATTTAACAAGCTTTTTTTTTTAATACTAATTGGGTGGGACTAAGTCCCTTGTACTGCGGCCACTTCTGGCCTATTGTACCAGCCCCAGATGATAGGTGAGTGTGATTATGGAGGAATTGGTGGAATTAAGATTGGCAGGGGAAACCGAAGCACTCGAGGAAAACCTGCCCCAGCACCACTTTGTCCACCACAAATCCCACTTGACCAGGCCCCGGGATCGAACCCGGGCCGCCGCGGTGGGAACCCAGCGACTAACCGCTTGAGCTATGGCGCGGCCCTTTTAACAAGCTTAGTATAATTAATAGAAAAGTAACGTAACATTCGAGTTCGGTTCGGATAATTCAAATAGTGGGGAGTCTACTGTTAGATTTGAGCAATACAACTACTCGTGTAAGAGGAAAGAAGTATTCCCGTGCGAAACTGAACCCATCACACACCCATTCGTGGCCTGTACCAGTTTGTTTTACACGTATAAGTATCCGGGTGAGTTGCAACTAGCACAAATTATAAGACGTATTTAAAGCTAATTTACCGTTGGATATCACATCGTACAATTTTACAGGGCGGATCAAAATAAACTCGTCATGCATTTTCCTCGTCTTTTGAGAGAAACTTAGTCCGCTATTGTCGTAATGCAGTGTTGAGTGCAGAGTGTAATTTAGAGTAGTGTGAAGATAAAAATTCCCTAGGTCTAGGCCTAGGAACACTTAGTGAACAACGAAATATGAGTGAAGGTGAAATGTGTTGTATTCCTAATGTCTGACTCGTGGAAGCCCTGACGATGCACAAACAGACTCTCTTTATTTTTCACGTGGCGGTCCAGCAACAATACCTGCCTTCTTAACCGTCACAATGTGACGAGTCACATCCATGAAAAGGATGCGAAAGGACATTTGCTCGTTGCCTGTCAACTTATTTCACCCTATGTGGTTGGACCGCGTCCTGCAGCAAAAGCATACCAGCATACTTTCCATGTTTGTCATGAGACAGACTTCTGCTGTAAGATATAATAGAAAAAGTTCTAGTTCGTTGTAGAGCTCTAGAACATCTTAGCCGATAACGCTTCTGGAATGCTATGAACAATGGAGTCGGAATGGCTCAGTCGGTATAACGACGGGATACGGGCTGGACGACCGGGATTCGATTCTCGGCAGGGGTAAGATTTCTTTTTGCTTCACAGCGTTCAGACCGGCTTTGGGTCCACTCAGTCTCATGCTTTATAACGGAGGAGATATTCCCGGTGGTAAAATGGCCCAGGCGTGGAGCTGACCACTCAACTTCATCTAGTGCCGAGGTCAAGAATAGTGGAGCTATACTTCTATTCCCCTAATACGTCTTATTGGCCTAGTGCTTATTTACTTAAGTACAGGAACAACTTTATGCTATGAGCGTCACTTATACTCGGATAGAATTGCCAATGTAATCTTCTTCACAGTTTTCCCGAAATGTGTGCAGCTATTTTAGGGTATTAAAAATCATTCTTATATAAAACCCTAATTCCATGTGAGTTATGTAGCTGATTTGAAAATCCATGTAATAAACCGTACTAAAATAACAATAGGATATTGGGATAATATGAAGGGAAAGCCGTACTATTGAGGTTTCATAATGTGGTTAGTTAATATTCACTACTCCGAGGCAGTGATTGAGGGACTCTTCGTAAAACAGAGAACTCTTCATTAGTTAGAGTAACATTTCGACGGAAGGCCGCGCCATAGCTCAAGCGGTTAGTCGCTGACTTCCTACCGCGGCAGCCCGTGTTCGATCCTGGGTCTGGTCAAATGGGATTTGTGGTGGACAAAGTGGCGCTGAGCCGGGTTTTCTCCTAGTACTTCGGTTTCCCCTGCCAATTTTCATTCCACCAAATTCTCCATTATCATAATCACCCGGGGCAGGCTACAATAGGCCAATCAGTGGCCGCCGTGCCGAGTGGACCCAGTTGGACTCCCCCCCCCCCACTAAGCGAATTAACATTTTGACGGAAACTTGGGAAATATATAATCATTCAAGTACCGTCAGACACGGAAGGGACATAGCAGCAGCAGATGGTCTATCAGGAGCTGCGGTGGAATATAGACCCCGATGGAAACATAGACGTGGGAAGACTTAAGGAAAGATGGAAGAGCCAGTAGTATGCTTAGCTTCGAGGCGAGATATATAGAACCCAAATCTTGAGAGGAAGAGGAAGTATAATTAATCGTAAAATGTTTTAATTGATTCTGAAATCACCCTCCATCCATGCATTTCCGCGTCAGTCCCTTATTACGATTTTGAAAGAAAGTTAGATGAAGATGATTAATAAATTTTGTAATATATATAGTTCAGCCGAAATTAATTTCACCTTCAGGCAGGTGCCTTTTCATCCAGTGCTGGGAAACAGCTAATTTGCTTTAACAGAATCGTTGTAGGCATGCTTTTGTGGACTTAAATTTGTCGGAATTCGTCACGGAGATTTGAGACCCTTGATTAGATTGACCTCAGAACGGTTGGTTGGTCACTGATATAAGCACGTTCCCAGTGTTATGCATCACGTCAGCAGCCAGGAGACAAAAGAAGGTTTCCAGTAGAGTGACAGATGTAGTGCCCTCTCATTAAGCGGTCACGCTACCTAACCTGCCTTACAGGTGCACAACGACAATGCAGTATCAGTGCTCCCATCTGAACCAGATTCATCTTACTTGTAAGCACTTGGTAGACAAATTGGATCTCATTATTACAGGCACTCAATTGTTGCTTTATAACTGGCACTCATATGCAGTCCCTGATTGTAAATAAAGTAACCCCGGTTAACAACTTATAACGGAATCAGAGTAAAACATACAGCGTCAGTCAGGGAAGTCAATGATGGCCTCTTCCTAATTCTCAGCAATTAGAAATTTATTTTTGCTTTGTAAGCGGCTGTTTTCACATATTTCGCCATAGAAGATACTAACATGGAAGAAAAGCACAATAGACCACTGTAGGTCGCGGTGCAAGGGCCGAGAAGTCCTACCCCTCACACATTCAACATGGAAGAAAGTAGTTAAGTTGCAGTGGTCTGACCCGCATTACATCCCATATATGTGAATAAGGTTAGAGACAAAACACTATGCCTGATATTCTCTGGAATAGTTTGTCTTTTTCGATTTAGCCCACAGCCATATCTTATTAGTATATCCAGTTTTACAGACTCTACATAATGTACGTAATTGCTACTATAATTATTATTTAAATATAATAATATATAAATATTATTTAAGATTCATTTGGGATATCAAAATGACATTTCAGAAGAAAGGTATACTTATGTGAACTTATCAGTAATTAGTCGAAGTTTAATATTATTCTATAATTTGAATCCTGTAGGATGATTTCAGAGCTAAACAAAAACTATTCTCAAGAGAAATGTTTATATTGTTAATACTTTATAATCATTTTCTGGACAATTCTCTTGTAATGCGAATATGACTGCAAAAATTTATCTCATCTTCCAATAAATGTCACTCCTAATTTTCATCATTGCCAGTATACATTTTATATCTAATCAGAGGAGCTAAAACACCTGACAGATGGAATTGAGGTGCACATAGGGACACAATTGTTATTATACATGTATAGGACGCCTATAAGCCGGCATATGCCTTGTCCGATGTAAGAAAGCACTCTAATTATAAAAATTAAAGATAAAGTTTCTCCTTTTCATAAGCACCACGCCTTGCATGGGTATAGAGAGGACGAAGATAAATACGCCCATTAGAGATCTTTGCACTGGATGGGAACGCATTATCGGTCTCACGCTCCGTCTGCTTTTTATTTGTAGAAAGATCACCAGCACAGGGGATTTGATAGTCCCTACAACCGGTCGGGAGGTTCTGCCAAGTAGAAAAACTCTCTGTTTCTCGCCGAAATTGAACCACTGTTTTGCTTCTCAGCTAATTATTTGTAATATACAAGCCTAGAATCTATTTATGTAATGAATTAGAATGTCGCTCATCACATATTTAGAGATAAACAATTCTGAATTATCCGACTTGTCCACAGCTGGCCTTACCAAAGCATCAGAATTTGAACTTGAACTTCGGTTTTCTTCCCAGCACTTCCGTTTCCGGTGTCCTATTCCCATTTCTTTTTTTCTGTTTCAATAATCTGTACAGTTTGTTCGCTAGCAATGGCTTTAAGAACGCAAACAGATCAGTAATTTACTGCTTACTGTTACTTTACTGGGCACATGAGTTCGGTCGCGTGCCGATCGTAAGCTGTTGCAGCAGGTGTGGCGACCGTGGCTACTGGACCAAACTTGAAGAGAAACCGGTCGCTGTGCGATGCGGGATCACGGTTCACTCGCTTACATACAGGTGGAAATCCTTAGTATACGACATGCGCCCCTATGTAGGTAGTAAATTGCTTTCTGTCATTTTTTGTATCCCTTATGTATTTTGCTTGTCGTAAAAATTGTTTTGCATCTGTCTAATCTATGACTTCTAATTTGAATGTAAATTAGACCGAGTCGTGTGGAGTTTTATGTCCTCCCGGACTTGCTGTCCTGAAGGATTCACTGAGCTTACAATTACGTAACTTACTCATATTTCCTTCGAACAAAATTTACTCTGCTTACAAGCCAGTGTAATTATAGTACACGTTTCTTGAAACAGTTATAATTCTGTCAAACTCCCTGTTTGTCGATCCTTCTAAGTAAATAATAAGTTTAAGAGGCAATATATTCCACACCTGAGTTGCTTAAGCATATCTGATCTTAAGTCGTTTCGAAAACCGTTATGGTATGAATTTCCATCGCCTTTTTCTGTGTTGGCTACTGTCTGTACTGTGTAAGCTTCATGATGACTCGATCTCACGTCCAAGGGGTGCTTCCGTAGTCCAAAAAGGATTTATTATCTGGGAATGATTCTAGGCGAGGCCAAAGGGTCTCTTCGTTAACAGGGGAACAGAAATAAGAGGCGTCTTTATTCGTGTTTTGTATTAATCACAGAACAATATTTACATTAACCTCGCAACAAAGAACAGTGAAATAAAATCACAATGATGAAGCTGTTACAGTATTTAATGAGGCCAGAAGGAGAATATTACATTTAATTTACTTTGCATTATGATACTTAAGTGATTTGTCTCTATGTTAATTGATAAAATTATACTTCGTATTACCATGCAAATGTGTCGAGATATGATTATAAAAATCAGCAGCAGCCTCGTGGATTGATTGGGCCCTGAGGTAAAATACACAAATGTGTTAGTGACATACTCCAGATAAAATAATTTAGGCCATATAAAATATTTATGCGAATATAATGAAACAGTTTTTCAACTCAGGAAATTTATTTTCATCTAATTTCCTCTGGAGGAAAAAGCTGGTAAACATTATGTGGCCAAAGATTATTAAAATTGTATCACTCACCTGCAACTAGTACCGAAGTCAAGAAAACATGGATCTATATAGACTTTAAAGGATTCTGACGATGGTGTATGCTGTACAGAACTATAAGGTTTATTTTGGACTCTATCCATCGTCTGGTATATAATAGGACAAAAAACCACAACGTTTCGGAGACTGGATCTGTCTTCGTCCTCACGTGGATGGGGCAAGATAGACCTACTCAGTTGGGTCAATGATTGAGACTAGCTCTTTCTAACGGGCCCAGCTGAGTAGGTCTATCTTGCCCCATCCACCTGAGGACGAAGACAGATCCAGTCTCCGAAACGTTGTGGTATTTGTGTTATATATACCAGACGATGGATAGAGTCCAAAATAAACTTTATAGTTCTGTACAAAAGATCTATACATACATTCCACCATACGCCCTCGTGACGTAATGCTTAATTAGTTAAGCACAGGGACAACTTTACCCTTACACGTACTGTGTAAAGCTTGGATAGCTAACGACGGGCTGGACGGTCGGGCTTCGATTCCTAGCAGGGACAAATCTTTCTTTTCCCCACGGCGTCCAGACAGGCTGTGGTGCCTAACCAGCCTTCTGTCCGATGGGAACCGGGGGCTCTTTCCCTGGGGTAGAGCGTCAGGGCCCAGAAGCTCATCTCCATCTAGTGTCGATGTAAAAAATTGTGGAAATATACATCCAGTCCCCATAAGTCTTCATGGCTTGGTGCATAATTAATTAAGCACAGGGACAACTTTACTTTTTTTTTTGCCTGTGCGAAGCTAATATGTAGTCATACAGTATTGATTTAGCTACTTCGAGAAGTGGTAAATGTGCGAGGAATTTGTACAGTAGCAGTCTCCGCTTCCAATAGACTTCCGCTCGTTTGCAATTTGGAGCCTCCATAGAAGTGTATATCGAACTGAACAGTTCAAGGGTCAACCTGTTGCACGCATTGAACATGCTGCTGCTACTGCTATGTCGAAATTCGACACGTTTACCTTGCGAATTTGCGGGGTTTAAGACAGCATCGGAACCTGTTACTTTGACAGCATCAGAGACCACTTCACTGCACCTCCTTCAGACGCGAAGTTTCCTGTTAAAATTGACGCTGTAAGAGAAGCGAGTTCATATATAATCTTTTACGCTATATATAACTATACTTTTGATATGGAAATCGTATAACCTACGGTTCCTCTTACGTAGTCCCTGGGTGCACTGGTATATGAGACAGTGTTTACGAGCTACGAAAGCCCACGTCAAGCGCACAGAAATTGACGTAAGCGTCGCACGCCAAAGTGGTCAAACCAACTAACTCCATGGGGCTGAGCCCTACTTAAGAATTTCCAAACATTTTATGGAACGCGAAAGTTCATTACCATATTCATAAGAGCTCTCCACAGGTTCCTATTCTGAACTACGTTAATCCAGAACCACCATACCACGCTATTTCTCAAAGATTCATCTTAATATTTTCGTCCAACGTTCGTCTAGGTCTTCCTAGTGGTCTTTTTCCTTCTGGCTTTCCTGCAAAATTAATATATGCATTCCTCTTATCCACATTCGTACTACATTATCTGCAAATCGAATCCTCCTTAACTTGATTTTTCTAATTATATTTGGCAAAGAGTAAAAGTTTTGATGCTCCTCGTTGTGCTTTCTTTCAATCTCCTATTACTACGTCTCTCTTCGGTACTAATTTCTTCCTCATCACCCTGTCCTCACAGACCCTCAGTCTGCGTTTCACCCTTAATATCAGAGCCAAGTTTCACACCCATGTGGAACTACAGGCAAAATTATAGTCTTGTATACTCTAGTTTTTACTTTTTATACAGCAGACGACGTCGGATGAACCATTGAATGATCAACAATTCCGAAAGTATTCAGTTCTATTCAACTGAAGAGCTAATTTAGCATCGAACGAGACAAATAGATTGTTATTAATTTTGAAGTGAAATGTTTGGGCGAGGAAATAATTGTTACCTGTCCCAAGTTTCAATGCCGTCTTTCGTATGGAATGCTTTTATTGGTAAAGGCAAATAAAGGTAAAACTTTCTCTGTAACAGGGTTGTGAGACGTCGTGACTCCTACATTTTCTAGACAGTTGGTTCACAGATGGCAGTAAGGTTGTCAGCCTTACGCGCCGGCTGCCCTTTATCCCCCAGGAAGATTCCTGGTACTCATTTCTGTTAGAGACTGAGTCGACCTCAGTGCCATAGTGCGGCTGGAAGGATTAGGTGAATTGAAAAATGTAATGACCTCAACGGGACTCGAACCCGCGACATTCCGGCTTGTAGCATAGTGCCTCAACAAACTACGCTACCGCGTGCTCTAATGCTTTATTGAAACAATGAATATTCTCAGTGGTACATATATCCGGTCCTCTGGCAAAGACTGAATGTGTATATACTCCATAAGTATACTCAGACGGTTTATCGCCTAGCCGAAGTATTATCTGTGAACGAGTATTTGTAGTTCAGCTTAGTTAATGCATATTTTCTCGATAATGGTGTAGCGTAGGAGGACCTAAATTGTATTATTTACGTACTTCTTGAAGTTTTTTTTTAATTTGCCTGATAAAGATTCGGCAACATTTGGGTATAATGGCATTTAAACATTAGTGTAGACGGTATATTTTCCTCAGTACCTGCCTGATGAAAACATAATTTTGACGGGAAACATTAAACACCATTCAACCCGAGGAGAGTCTATCATGCTTACTGACGCACAGAAAAGAGACAAATCGCGTTCCATTGCTGTTTTAATAGGCATTTAATATCTGTCAGTTATTGCAAATACATAATGGTTGTAATTTACAGAAAAGGAAACTAGTTACAGAATATGAGGTCTTCACAACAGTTAAAATCGATTGAAAGGAGAACAGTATAAATCAAGAGACATAAATCAAAACAAATTTATTAAGTAGATTTTTTAGAACTGTTGCAGGTTTTTTAAATGCGTAATTTCCTCCGTACATGTGTACTGGTTTTATATGTGGGAAAAAAGCAAGACTCAATGTCATTCCTAGGAGTGTTCATTGTCTTTAACTCTCTTGAAACGCTCAGTTCAGTTTCTGTTATAAAACTGTACAAAGCACGGCATTAGCACTTGAGACCAGAGAATAAGGCAGGTTACGGCTTTCATGGGCATTTTATTTCAAACAAGATACTTGATTTTCACGAATAAGTTGGTACTTACGCTAAAATACTGTATTACTATCCACATATAAATCACCCCTACGGCCATGCCAGAGGTCAGTCTGTTAGTTGCCTAACCGCAACGGCCCTGGTTCAATCCCAGATCAGGTCATGTGTATTTGTGGTAAACAAAATGGCCTTGGGGCAAGTTTTCTCCTAGTACTTTGGTTTCCACTGTCAGTTCTCATTCCACTAACTGTGCCACAGTAATTAATCATCCTATCGTCCTATGATATTGTCACGTGTCGTGGGAGGGGGTACGCATGACGAAAATAACGGGTTCTAGATTGAATGATTGGATTTATTAGCACTTCGGTTACAAATTCTCTTAATCGCTCTTATTACAGCGCTATCGCTGATTTACACACTTTCCAGCTCTACCGTTGCACACGCAGTAGGATTCTCCGTCTTCTCTAGCCGTCTCCTGGCAACGTATCTCAACATAGGAACTAGCACTTCAAATCACTATGAAGTCTTCTTGCCATTTCTTGTACAATCAACCTGGAACCTCGGAACATGCGTTATATAGCCGCGGCACGGACAACACATAAAACACAGTTCTACCGCAGATCAAGCAGAAAACACAAGCACTGTTGGGTTGTGACGTCATTGCGCATGCGTAAGCTTCACGGACACAAAGAAAATACTGCTGCTGTATTATTGTGTGACGCGTCGTTATGTAACTTGCTGAACAAGAACTATCTTCTAAAATGAAAATCCTAAACCATTTTCTCATTATCAAAGTAGCCTTCTGAGATTAGGAATTTATGGGACATTCACCTTATGTAATTAATTTCTAAAAGAGCCAATACTAAATGTTTCTGCATAATAGTTTTGAATGCATGTTATTGTAAGTTTATATGCAGCATAAAAATTCTAGCAGCTGTGAAATTTTTTTGAAAACCATACATGCCTGCCAAAATTATATGTACTAAGAAACTAAATAAACTTAGAACATTTGTATGCATTCTATTATCTATTATCCTATTTCCAGGTTGAGGTCATATATATACAGTATACAATTTTATCATAATTAAACATTCAGACTCTCTCTTACACAAGATTATTATTATTATTATTAGTATTTACTTAGGTCATCATTGGAATATGCCTTGATAGTTTGGAACTGATGCCAATAAGCTTGAGCGCATCCAGCAGAATTTTGCGTCTGTCTGTTTTTATCGTTTGTTCCCTGATGTTCCGTATAGTTATGCTTTCGCCTATGAGAAATTATGTCTACATTCTTTACGTAAAAGGAGACATCACCTCGATGCACTTTTCTCAGGTGTAACGTTGGCTTCCGTTTTCGAAAATGTTAGACTGCGTGTTCCTACCAGCACACTTAGGGACTTCTCTTTGTTCGGTGTTTGTCCCTCTAATAAACCTTGTTCTTCTGCTCGGTGCGCCTATGCTGCCAACGTAACGGGTAAAAATCTCGACATATTTGCATTTGGAGCCGTTTCTCTCTATTCTATTTATACCCACCTACTTAAAATTGTTAAGAATATTTGTTCATAATCCTAATGTTCTGTGTTACGTAGTTCTTAGTTATAATGTTCTTATATATCTCTCTTCATCTTTATTTCGTTTGCATACTTTTTCTACATTAATGTTTTTTCTTTCTCCAGTGCTTGTTCGTAATTTGTTCTTTGTCTTTACAATGTGTCTGTCCATAATGTAATTACCAGTACCGACGTTGTAGCTGTGAACTCGGCACTACTTGTAAATAATAAAGAATTGAATTGAATTTACTATGAGGTCTCTTGCTCCATAAGGACATAACCTTGCTCCTCAGTTCGAATCTCTTGTTGCTGATGAGGGCTGTAAGCTCTTGCAGTGAGATATAGGCACTGTTCAGACCTGGTGTTTGGACACTGCCAATCTTCACTCCACCAATTGCTCCACAATCTCCCTCACCTATCATCTGGGGCTGGTACAATAGGCCAGAAGTGGCCGCAGTGCAAGGGACTTAGTCCCACCCCACTAGCAATAAAAAAATGCTAAATACGGGCAAAACTACAGCTACATCACTACTGTGTTTCTGGACATTATCCACCGTCTGTGTTTTTATTGAAAGAACGTTTCGAAGACTGGATTCTGTCTCCGTCTTCAGGTAAGAACTTGGTCAGCTGAGCCTGATAGAGCCAGCCCCTACATCCGGACTACCTTTGTCGATTGTACCAAACTGAATACGTTTTTACCTGAAGACAGGGACCAAATTAAGTGTCCGCAACGTTGTTTTAAATACAGAACAGAACGACGGATAATGTCCAGAAACACAGTAACTGTATTAACATGCCATCGTCACAAGCTTTTAGATCTTATTCACAGTTTTAACATCTATACGTAAAACAAATATAATTAATTGTTATTGTAAATTCTGGAAATAAATACAAGCCTGTTTCCAATGTGATAAAGATCTTGGAATCTTGTTGGCCTGTAAGCTTTACTTTTACAGTAATATAGATTGCATTTTTCACAAAGCTTAAAAATGTTAGGTTTGATTTCGTTATATTACATTTTCATCTTCTGCTATCGATGTTCTTGTGAGTCTGTATAACTCGTTAGTCCGATCTAAAATTGAGTACGATTGTGTCGCCTGGTATTTCATCATAGTGACTGATTCATATAAAATTGAAGTAATTCAAATCAAATTTGTAGCCTTATGTAAGAGCAGGATTCTTATTGGCAACTGCAGTAGAATAGAATGGCGACATGTTAGATTAAATCTTATAACACTCCAGTACCAGGCGCTTATCCTGGGTGTTTTATTTGTCATTAGCATCTTTAAAAACAAACTTAGTTTCTAGTCCACTTTTAATACTCTTAATTTGCGTGTGCCTACGAGGTCAATCAGAGAATTTTCGACTTTTGATTTTGACCATCGCACAAAAGTTAATCCCTCGACCAGAAGTATTCCTGTTGTAAATGTCTGCAACTACATTGATACAGCTTTAAATGATGTATTAAATATGCTAATAGCACTTATAATAGTTGAGGTTTTTATACCCTTAATTTGTTATGTTATTTAATTTTAAGTATTTTGTTCTTTGTGTACTTTCTCTTCTTCTTTGTTTATGTCTCTTCACATCTTCTGTATTCATAATTTTCTTTATTCAGTGCTTGCTTCCAATGGTTTTTAGCTGCTGTCAAACACTTTAATAAATTAATTGAATTATTATTAATATTTACGACACATATCTTTAGTGTTTTACTGGATTCGAGATAAATATAAAGATTAGTGCCTTCTGGGATATAATGCCTGTTAATTTAGTAGAAGTTTAACGATATACCGCGGGAAACTTCTCCATTCGACGTCACATGTCAGAACACAGTAACCTTTATAGTTACCGCCATGAAAACATCAAATTTCAAGGGTTAAAAATATCTTTTAATTGAATATCCGTTGACATTTCCTGAATGTAGTCCTATTATTTACTTAATTTCATCATGAGCGCGACTTTAATTTATTGTTGTTGTTCTGAGGAAGTTTTAAAAACCGTTGGGATTTAAGTGCTGTTTGTCTCAGAGGAAGGGGAGGGGGGAAGTGTACTGGCTATCAAAGGAGAATATTACATATTTACAGTTACATGCATTTTCGCACGATAGACTAAATTGACTGGAAGATATATTTTGTGACTCCATGCCAGAACACACACGCAGTGCTCTATGTAAGCTTGGTTCCTCTCTGGGCAAATTGACTAAACGATTTGCAATATTTACATCTTTCTGGAATTTGGATCTTGAGTCACATTGTTCTCTTCCAGTACGCAGCATTGTTCAGTGCACCTAACGAATCTGTCACCAACTTCTTTCATGCGCAGGCCTAATGCAAGGCAGTCTGCAACTGACGCTATGCTGCTATTGACTGGACTTGTGGTGTGAAATGATTTACTATCTCTCGGCCTTAGATATCGAAATGTGACTACTACTGTGCTCCGCCTTTAAAGCAAGAGGGAAGATTGACGTTTACATCAAAATTTCCTTTTATTGTATGACTATTTAATGCTGCAGTTATTCAATCTGGCCACGGTTTAGCGTGGCTCTAGTGAAATAAAAGATCCACGTTTATGTTGCATCGCCTTCTTCCATATATATTATTTATAAACGTTTCCAGTGATTCTTGGACGTCACTCTTCTGAATGTGGCTCTGCAACAGATTTCTGAAGGTTATGTCCAAACGGATTGTACATATTGTGAAATGCTTTATTTTTCGTTGGGTGGTGACAGTTTGGTAAGCACGTTTCCTTGGCAACTGATACGAACGCAACAACGCAGGGCATTGTGAGAGGTGGTGTTTTCTACTCTGTCCGTTCTGAGGATATACGCCTAACTTCTTAAAATGAAACCTACAAAATCATGAGAATGAATATGTTTGCAGAATAAGACAAGGCGAAGCCAAACATAGAAAATAAAAAGGCTTAAAATTGGCGGCGGTCAAGCTTACGACCGTTCAAGTGACTAAGCTGCCAGTGTAGCCTAAGTTAAATAAGATAGACATGATCAGCTTTGCAAAGGCTGGACTGACAGAGGACTTCTGTGTAGTGCACAAGGAAGAATTTTCAATAACCTGCTAATGTGCGATACGTACAGTTGAAAACGGCGAAGCAAAACCTATTCATAAGAGACAACCCATCTTCTTGTCCTAGCGGATGTTACGTAAGAACTATGACCGCAAAGTTGTAGTTGCAAAAACATAAAAGATAATCGCTGATCGTGGTACTCAAGGGTCTTGGCGACACGTCGAATTGATTAGCGGTTAAACGTGAGACGTAAAGAATCTCTGAATGAGACCGACCTCTCCTTCGTTGAAGAGGAGATCCCATTTCGAAACAAGTACATGTCTAGGAGAGAATGAAATTCTTGATCATGGATCTCGAGGAGACTGAAGCCAGGAACGACTTTGCTGCCGAAGTCCAGCAGCATATTAACCAACTGACTTACCGACCAACCGAAACAGTATGTGTGCGCATCTGTCTGACAGCAATAGAAATCTGATCTTCGGCCCCAGATGGGGGCTTAACACCATGGAAGACTGGCCGACTGACGGTCATTCGTAACAAAATTTTGACTTTTTACAGGTATAACAGTATGTGCATATGACCAACAGAATTAAAACACGAATTATTATATGCATTGAATACATACGCAGTAAATTGTACTTTGTTTTTATTATTGCTAGTGGAGTGGGACTAAGTCCCTTGTACCGTGGCCACTTCTAGCCTATTGTACCAGCCCCAGATGATAGGTGAGGGTGATTGTGGAGCAATTGGTGGAAAGAAGATTGGCAGGGGAAACCGAAGTACTCGGAGAAAACCTGCCCCAGCGTCACTTTGTCCACCACAAATCCCACTTGACCAGACCCGGGATCGAACCCGGGCCGCTGCGGTGGGAAGCCAGCGACTAACCGCTTGAGCTATGGTGCGACCACTTTTCTTTCTTAGCCTGTGATAATATTTTTATCCATAAAACGAGTAGAGCCAGAAGGCGGCCGTCTTTGACCCTTTTGTGTTAACGTTATACTTATGTTCACTTATTCTCAGACCAACATACGTCAAAGTACAATTTTCTCAGTATTTTCGTTTTGCAGCAAAATTGTTACGGAACAGTTTCCGTTTTAAACCAGTAACAGTCTCATGATGTATAATCATTACTCCATAATAACTGGATATGACGAGGTTATTAACTGAAAATCGGTCCACATTCGGCTTAACAACTACGAAAATAATAGCTTCTTTGAGGTAGCTACCTCCAATTTCGGAGAGGCACGCGGTAGCATAGTTGGTTGAGGCACTATTCTACAACCCGGAAGGTCGCGGGTTCAAGTCCATATTAAGTCATTGGATTTTTTTTTTTCAATTGACCTAATCCTTCCAGCCGCACTATGTCCCTGGGGTCGACTCAGCCTCTAACATAAATGAGTACCAGGAATATTCTTGGAATATTCCTGGGGGTAAAGGGCGGCCGGTGTGTAAGGCTGACAACTTTGCCGCCATCTATGAGCCGATTGTCTAGAAAATGTGGGAACCTCAACATCTCACAACCCTATGGGCCTCCACGGCCTGTTACAGGGATACCTTTACTTTTTTTTTTACCTCCAGTTTCGGAGGAATATCAGATTTGAAACTGTCTCGAACTCTTTCAACAGAATTCATACAATAAGGTCATTAATTTATCTTTAGTGGAACGTGTATGTAAGTTGTTTTTTACATGTTTGCTTCATGCCCTGTTACTTTCAATTCTCCCTGAAAGCAGACGGCACAGACTACCAAGTACTCGTACATGCAACAGACTCTGTTACGTGGCACATCAATATTCAACGCCTAAACTAATTCACCCTGAACAGCAACGAGCTGAGTAATTCATGTTCGCATTGCTTTTCGAAAGTTCACCGTTCAATTCCCATGACCGACCATCCTCTACCAATATTCTGGAACTAGCTTCGGCTACAGTAGGAATTAGTGAAACGTAAAAAGACACATCGATGGATAAATAATCTTTGTCTTCTACACAAAGCTTTCCTCTCTCCGGCATTCTTTACCGTTAACATCAGCCCGAAGTTAATGATGTCATGTTAAAAGAGAACCATTGAAACTAACGGGTCAATAGCTTCCTTCCTTCCTTCCTTCATTCTAACTTCCTTTTTTCTCTTTCTTGTCATTTGAAGTCATAGCCCATATTCAAGTCGTCTTCTTGTTCTAATGAAGCCATGAAACATATTTACGTAAGATCAGAATGCTAGTACTGTATATGAAGGGTCCTGTTGCTTTT
This sequence comes from Cryptotermes secundus, assembly GCF_002891405.2. Lineage (NCBI taxonomy): Eukaryota > Metazoa > Arthropoda > Insecta > Blattodea > Kalotermitidae > Cryptotermes > Cryptotermes secundus. The sequence continues at coordinate 703,900 of NW_019739942.1, forward strand.
GAGGAACTGGGAAAGCGCAGTCGGAATAGTGATTGGCTACGGGCTGGACAATCGAGTGGTCAGAGTTCGAGTCTCGGTAGGGTCAAGAATTTTCTCTTCTCTGCGTCGTCCAGACCGACTCTGGGGCCAACCTATCCTCCTATCCAATGGGTATTGGGGGCTTTTTCCCCGGAAGTATAGCGGCCGGGGCGTGAAGCTGACCACTCAACTCTAACTAGTGCCGAGGTTAAGAAAACGTGGATTTATGCGTTCATTCCCCCATACGTCTTCATAGCGTAGTACTTAATTAGTTAAGCAAAGGGACCTTTGTACGTCTTTCTTTTATTGCTCACACTATGCTTGCAGTAAATTATATTTTTTTTTCTGAAGAGAAGGCCCTTTTTTCTTTGAAATGTTACGTCTTATAACACATGAAAACGACAGGCTAAGCTAACAAAGAGCATCATACAACTACATAGTAACTGAGCTGTCATTAAGTCCACTGAAATCGAACAGGTCCTGCGTAAGGTATAGCCAGTCTCCATGCGGATGTTTTTCCGGTATGTATAACTATATACATGTACACATATAAGACACAAGACGCGTTTTATATATATAGCAGCTAGGATCTCGTCTACTGCGAGATTCCCTCGAGACTCCGACTGAAACATTTCCTTCATTACCTTGCCTAGCTCCTCCGTACTCTCCTCCCGCTACCCTGGTGGTACTTCTCCTCTTCTATATAATAATGCAGCATGCAAATTTCTTGAGCTAGCGTAACCCTTGAGATATCGCAGCACTCGCTTCTCCTGGCTTGGCCCGTACTTCCCCGCCTAGCCCCATGCATATCATCTTAAAGTTTAATTGAGTCTTGGCGCTCAGGGAGGAAGCGGCCGAGATTGCTTGGGGATTCCCCTAGGGGATATCTCGCACTCTGTCTCTGTCTACTCTCTTCTTAAACCTCCTCCCTCCCTGTCTTCTTCCTCGTACATATCCTTCTTCTCATCTCTCTCGCTCTCCCTCTTGGTGTATGCTTCTTCCTTTACTCCAGCAGAAACGCGGTGATCAAACAAATTATAAAAGATGGCGGACGGGTAGCCTAAATCACAAGGGAAAATGGGTACAAACAGTTTCAAAGCGAAATGAAGCGGTGGTCTGATGTTGATGTCGCTCTTTGCCTCCAGATGGCTCTAACTTCTGCCACGTGGTTGTGCTTCGGAGGAACCCCCAGAGTAGCGTCTGCAAGCTATCTTGTTAATTTCAGCACTGTGTTCAGGATGTTGCCTGTTCGCGGTCATGTGGAAGGGAGACTTGAGTAACTGAGTCGTGACCAAATGCCATTTTCTATGTATCTGAAGCTGCGTTATATGATTTAACAACCAAAAGCAACATAAGATCATGGGCAATGGCAAAGCTTCCAGCAGGTATCTTAAAAAATGAAATATAATTAACATTGTCCATTAGTGAAATGTAAGCCAGCATTACTCTACGTATCCTGATAATCCTAAAATTACATTAATTCTGCTACATTGTTGTTGTTATTTATTTTCATTTTTCATTGTCGAAACAGTAGTTTATGGCGCCTAATGTGTTTTCGTCAGCTACAGTTTGTGCTGCAACAACCAAATACTGGTATTTCCATATTTACCAAACTAAAATAAAGAATTTGGATGGAGTATATAGCACACGTTTTTATAAGGACTTAGAAAATGCAGCCACAATCTCTAAAATTGCTCCAGCTTTACAAATTTCTACTTACGCCATCTCTGATTTCCATTCCATTAGACTTAATCGGAATCGTTTTTATAATTAACTTATTATTTATCCAACTCCTAAGTACTCTGATTCACATTAATAGCTGCCTCGGATGAGTTTCAGAATTATTATTATTATTATAGTATTATGATCTATTAACTAGGCCTAGTAGTGTGTGGATTACTATCATAGGGTCTATATTTTGGAAATTAATATTAGATTGCATTAAGAATATTAGATCATTTCGATCATCATACACATTTTATTGCTAGGTACTATTCCAGTTGCCGACCGCAGCGGTCGCGCGGTCTAAGGCATGAATTGTTTTCGCCCTCTCGATTGCTGGGATAGTGGCTTCGAATCCCATTCAAGGCATGGATGTCTGTGTTTGTGTTACGTAACGGTCTTGCAATGGGCTGATCCCCAATCCAAGGAGTCCTACCGACTGTCTTAGATTAAGAAACTGAAGTGAAACGAAGCGTTTCATGGATGCCCTATGATCCAAATGGGAGCAACAGGAATAGAAGGAGGAGGCGGAGGAGATGAAGAAGAAGAAGAAGAAGAATGTTCCACTTTAATCTTTGGACTTCTGATAAACAGTCGAAATAAAACGGAACTCTACGTGTACAGTATTCACGACATGTCGACAGTGGATGGTTTGGGTACCGGGGAGCTAAAAGTTCTGCATATTGCTTATGTCCGTAGTTGTAGCATCGATTATGGAGCGGCCGTCAGAACAGACCGCTATGCAGTAAGCTAAAGTAACAAATTCGGGCCTGTAGTAATGAATTCTGACACTCTGAGTAAGGTTTAATGGAGACCGGCAAACTGAGAAGTCATCAAATATTGTGTCTTATTAAAACAGCTGAACAGATCGATATGGTGTCTGCAAGTAACGCAATGCCGAAGTTGTCCCTATGCTTAGTTAAGCACCACGCCATGAAACTATGGTAGGAAGAAAGTAGAGTTGCTAACCTCACCACTAGATAAGAGGTGAGTGGTCAGCTTTACTTCTCACGCGCTCGGTGCCGATATGAGGCCCGGGGGGCCCATAGCGGCTGTATCAAGAAGTCTGTGCTCCTTTCATAAATCGAGCCCTTATCATCCAGCCTTCAGATCAGTCACTGTGCTGACTAAACTGTCTCGCTCATGGATACAGAACTCGGACTACTTGTACCATATGTGAAGCATAAAGGTAAAGTTTAGGCAAATTCTTATTTGATAAATGTAAAGTTGTCCCTGTGCTTAACTAATTAAACACTACGCCATGAAGACGTATGGGGAGTGGATGTATAGATCCACATTTTCTTGACCTCGGCACTAGTGGGATGTGAGTGATCAGCTTCACGCCCCGGCCGCTGTACCCCCGGGGAAGAAACCCGGTACCAATTATATGGAAAACTGGGTAGGCGTCGGAGCTGGTCTGGAGGACGTGGAGAAGAGAAAATTCTGGATCCTACCGGGACTCGAACTCCGAATCCTCGGTCCTCCAGCCCGTAGCCAGTCATACCAACTGCGCTATCCCGGCTCCTAAATTCATGCTTGATAGTAGACCTAATATCGGAATATTTTATAATCGAACTGACTGTTTTGTTAAAAGCGTACCTCAGTTCATACCCATCATTCAGACACGATGGAATTTCGGAAAATAACTGAAATGTGATTGTGGACTCTGTACTGTAGAAATTTCTCTGCTCTTTACGAGGCCCACGTAAGTTGATGTTTATGTGTCTGAAAGAGAGTGGATTCACACCTCCTCTGAATGCGCAAGCATCTACCGAAACCGAATATGCTTGACGAAGACGCGGTGCCCTTTGTCACGGCTACAGCGGTATCGGCGTTACGTGTAATGTATCACTCACTCACGGAGCCGAGCCCTCCTTGAGAAGCCACCAACCGTGCAGCTACTCAAGAACTTCCCAGCATTTTGGGGAACCCGAAGATTCATTACTGTGTTCACAAGAGCCTTCCAATGGTCCCTGTCCTGAGCCAGATCGATCCAATCCATACCATTCCATCCTATCTCTCTAAAATACATGTTAATATTGTCCACCCACCAACCGCTTGGTTTTCCCAGTGGTCTCTTTCCTTCTGACCTTCCCACCAATATCCTATATCAATTCTTCTTCTCCCCCATTAGCGCTAAATTCCGTTTCTACTTCACTTTCCTTGACTTGATCATTCTAATTACACTTGGAGAAGAATACAAGTTATGACGCTCCTCATTATGCAGTTTTCTCCAACCTCCCGTCACTTTATCTCTCTTCGGTCCAAATATTCTCCTCTACCCTGTTCTCAAACACCATCAGCCTGTATTCTTCTCTTAATGTCAGAGACAGAATTTCAAACCCATACAGAAACAAGGGCAAAATGCGTGATTCCTAGAGACCGAAAATTTTCTACTGAACAGCAGTCGACTCTTTTCAAAAGAGACGTAATCAAGACCAGTCGTACATAATGCAGTACGTACAGTGGTTTACAACAATTTTTTGCCGATGTGTTTTAATGTTATCTTCCCATTTACGCCTATGCGTCCCAAGTGATATCCTATCAGCATTTCCTGTCTCCCTTATCCATTTTCTCACCTTCCGTGTGTTCTATAATAAGGCAGTTGCAAATTACAACAGTAAATGCCACTGCAGCCTACAGGCATGTAAGTCAGTAATGTGTCACATCTGTATGTAACTTGTTACATCATTGATTTTCCACTCAACTTTCGTGCCTCATGCTCTGATATTTGTCGGTACAAACTTCTGTTTTAGAGAAAATCCTTGCACCTTTCACAAGTTTCAGTATTCTGCAGCATAGTTTGATACGTCAGTGCGGCCACGGAATTCACACTCTGTGAATGTTTCTCATTCATTTGGACCTAACAGAAAATTACATTTCTGAGTGTGAAGTCAGTGGCGAACTCAGAATTGGCGATGTGTTTTCAAGGAAAGGAATGTCTAACACTCGCTCGCGGATTTTTCTACCTTGGAGATTGAGGCGATACGTTCCTCCGAAACGTCGGTTCACACAAGATCTACACGGCGCCACATCCCAGAAGATGGTATTCTTCATAGTCACCGCCGTGAAAATCTCAAATCTTTCCTTGTGTAATTGTCTCCATCCTACTGTTAGTTGCTGTATTACAGATCAAAATGTTTCTTCGACACGTTTGTTTATTTACTCACTTATTGGTGATGTAATTAAGGATGCTTTAGTGGCTCAGCTATAGAGCGTCGAATGATAGGATGATTGATGAGTGAATTGATAAGGATGTGGCATGAAGCAGTACATGTACTATTCAGGCAATGCTGTAGGCACTGAGCAACACAAAAGAACCTCAGTCAGTAGCTAGTCTCGTGGCCGAGATTGGAAACCTGGAAATTTTGAATGCGTTTATAAGCAGGAGGGCTGCACATTCAACTGTATCCTTCTGATTGTTGACTTAGTAAAATATTCAAAGTTTAATATCATACTCTTAGGTCATATGGGACAGCTGGAGATTCCAGTGTACTTGAAAGCCCAGGTTCACTTCTTTGTTTATTTCCTTAAATATTTATAAGCAAGTAAAATATTTCAGACAAATATTGTATGTTTATGAGAATAATATTCTGTTAGCTTACGTATTTTACTTAACACGATCCCCTTTTTATGTGATACTATACTCTTTAAAATGACAGTAAACATGGAAATATTATTTTTTTGCACGTGAATGTGTAGTAGTAGTAGTAACGACATTTTAATAACCTTAACTATTGCCAATAATCCATTAGTAGAGCGCTTAGTTGGTAAACTAGTTTGTTGAGAAAATAATACCAATGTAAGAATAATCGAATTGTAAACCTGTCATTTCACATCTGAAAATATAAGGGAGTCGGTGCTGAACGATTTTCAGTTCTTCCACACATGAAGATTTTTATTAAAAGCGTTATTTCAAGTAAGGGAAGAATTCAGGCTAAAAACTGTAAACATAATACAAAAAATAATATGGCGTATAGACCCTTTGCTAGGGAGAGACCTCGAAACAAAGAAGAGCACAGCCGTTGCTATGCAATAAGGTGATAAATAAACGGTCATTTTTGAGTAACGGCTCCGTAAACACGTTCCCGCGGCAACGAGATGCAAACAACAATAGAATTAAAATGGAAATGGGGTATTTCTGTTCGGTCTGTTCAAAGTGGTTATATAGAAAACAATTGGGGCAGTAGAGTTAGTTGAGGTTTGGCAGTTCAGTTGAGCTCTGCGAGGGAGGCCGAGGAGAGATGGCAGTCCAGTTGGTTGAGGGTTGGCAGATCGGTTGTGGAGAAAGAAAATTCAGTTGCGGGATATTCGCCGGATAGTAACGACGTGAGCACAGAAGCTGGAGAATCTTGATTGTTAAGATCCGTGACCAGGAAACGACTAGTGAAAGTGATTTGTAAAGTATGGAAATCTGCGATAGCATTACACTCTTAGTTATTTGTAGTTAAAGACTCGTAAGTGATCAATTAATCTATTCACCAATACAAACCCCGTCTATATTCACTCCTAAATACGTAACAAGATGATCATGCTTTACCATTATCTCAGTAATGTTGTACGAGTAAGTTCTGTGTGTATGTATTTAGACTTTATAAGCTTCGAAAATAAAGTAATGTTTTTAATATCAAAACATTAATCTGTGATAAACGTTATGGGTGACTAAGAAATTAATCGTTTCTTAATATTCAATTAATCATAATAGTTCTAATACTTATAAGTATGTGTGCAGGCGTATAAACTTTCATAGATATAAGATTCAATATAAATTTTCGCTCTTCTGTTTTTCCTAATTTGTATTATTCTCTGTCGCAGGTAAGTCCTGGTCCATCTCAGATTTCTGCATTTGCATTCTGCTTAAACACGACATAGAGTAAGTAATTTTGAACATTATATAAATATTTGTGATAAGGTTGTTACATCAGTGAATTTATGTTGAACATTATCCTTTATCTGAGACATGGATTATACTTACGAAATATGGTGCACTGTTTAGACTTCAGAAGTGGGGAACAGCTTTCTGTGGTCTGGCCACGACATTCGAGATAAAACTGTGGCTACCAATAAGATAAAATATCACTCTACCTTGCGAGATGAATCAGAGCTGTAAAATCACAGATGTATGTGGATTTCACTGCCTGAGTCCGAGAAGATGTTTGGTTTCTCCACTATGATGGATTTGTTGAAATGCTTGCTGACCTCAGGTGTAGACTACGTCGTCATGATTCTGCAGTTCTGCGTGTATTTGTGCAAAGAGGAAAACCTAGCGCTGGAAATGAATTTACGTGGTCTGACAATAACGTTCGCGAATTCATTACTGTAAAAATGCTATATCCCTCATTGCAGAATATCACTGTGGTCGCCTTCGAAGTACTCCCTTTTGGAAATTATTCACCGATGCCAGCGCCTAGGCCACCCTTCAAAACAATTTTGGAACTGGTTTCGTGGAATGACCTTCAGAGCTGCCGTCGTATTACTCCTGATGTCATCACTGTCATCAAAATGTCTTCCTTTCAATGTTTCCTTTATTTTCGGGAACAGAAAAAAGTCATTGGGGGCTAGATCCGTTGAATATTGTTTACTAGCTGAAAGCTCCCTCACAGGCAGTGCCGTGTGAGCAGGTGCATTGTCGTGATGAAGAACACACTCAGACAATAATAGACGCTACTCAGAAAGAGACTGCCATAGATCAACAACAACATAGCTGTGAAACGCTGATATGCAAAAGTAATCAAACTATACTGAGGTTTCTATCCACTGCTGCCACGGAAAGCACACGGTGGCGAGTTCGCGAACCTTACTGTCAGACCTCGTATTTCTGCGTCTGTGAACACCTCTACACTCTTGAATCCTCCCTCCAATTTTTATAAACTTTTATATTTGAGACTCTTTTGGAAATGTAATGACGTTTTTGCACTTTTAACTCTTTTGACCATGGAACTTATTCTTTATTTACAGATGTAAATGGATGTTTGAGCTTATCTCTCTAAATATACCACAAATTTAAAAGTCTTTCAAATATATTTCATTATCCTAAGACGAAGGATGTTTTGTGGCATAATTTTTACTAGATTATTCACTGTTTGGAATTTTGAAGAAATTGGAAGAATGTGCGATTCCTCTTTATCTTTAAATGTTTTCTAAATCTAAAGAATTTACAAACAAAGTTTGTAGATTAGCGTAACCAGATAAATGTTTCACGTCGTTTACGTAAATTGTTCTGCTGATAATACGCATTTTAATTTAATGTTGTTATCCATTTGCTTGCTTCGTTTAATATACTCAGTTCCTAGTAATACAAATGGCACGAGATGTGCTGATGAAAGAACGTGTGTATGTTCTGGGTAGGACCATGCGCTATGAAGGTTCGCAGTAAATAACTTCTTAGGAAGTTCGCCGTGTATCATTGTAGAGCAGATATTTTCACTGTTTGTTTCGCTGTTTTCAAGTTGATATCATGCCACCAGGTCCCACTTAATAAGATACGCACTCGTTAAAGAGGTATGTAATGCTTTTAATGACTTACATTTTTCACCTTTAGCGTTATAGCCCCAATTTGGGCCTTGGCCTACCTCCATGAAACTCTCCGTTTCCCTTCGGTGTACTAGATCTTAGACATTCGGTAGGACTCCTAGGGCGGGTGATCAGCTCGTCGCAAGGCCTCTACCTGTATACAAATACAGAAAACGCAAGCACACACACACAAACACTAAACATCCATGCCCTGCGTGGGATTCGAACCTACTACCCCGGTTTCCGAGCGAGCGAAGACAGTACATGCCTTAGACCGCTCGGCTACCGTGACCGGCACCGACTTGCATACGGCTCCTAATAATCTGACGCTTGATATGTTACTCCATTCGGAGATGTCGCAGCCAGGTATGATCCCTCAACCGCAGGTGTTACGACTTTCTCACACATCAATCTTCGTAATGATATTTTATTTAAAAAAATCTTTCCTATGCTGAATGTAGTTTTAAGAATGATTGACAACATTCAGACTTCTGAACAGGTTGAACCTATGAAGTCCTTTTTCCTTAGTACGAAGTTTCATTCCTGTTTATTAGGTCCATCCTATTGGTATTATGGCGAGAATCGCTGTGGGACAATTGTTACGATGTTTCTCTTAGAAACTTTCAGTTGCATGCGTGTGGTTCACGTTATCTTCAGCATTGCAGACATTTAACTTGTGCTGGACATGCGTCAGTCTTCTCCTGCCTCCCGCTGGACTGTGCAAAGGAATTCGCTTTGGCGCCTATCTTGGCTCAGTGCTTGCGGATAATTCCACACTTAGAGGTGCCACTGTCCAGTTCGCTGTAGATCAAACCGACGACGAAACGTGCTTCTGTCCTCTCGGGTGATCTAGCCGCCACCTTGTTTTTTGCTCACCCCTTTCCTTCTCGCTCACACAGAAGGCTTCAGTCGTTAAGCGTCGGCTAGAAAGGACCACATCAAACGCTGGTTGCTCAATTAGATTTTGCAGCCATTAGCTGAGTCAAGCTTCTATATTCCACACACCCTTGCCTGCCAACCCGCAGGCTATTTTTAGTTGTAATCCAATTTAGTGACATGTCTCTCTCTCTTTCCATCCCCGTGGCGACAGGAATGCCGCCTGTCGTGTCCACTACACCCCTCCTGACCGATAGGGTTTAGCTCCCAAAGGAATTCACTTCAAAGTGTGTCTGACGCTTCTGTATACACAACCTCGTCCTCCTGCTAAACCTTGTCACCAGCTTTGGGGTATCTTTCTCTTCCCCCTCACCCCACTCTTCAGTCAAAGAACTAACCAGGCCTCAACGGCGACTTTGGCCTTCCTCATGATGAACATGCTGGTTTGTGACTGCGGGCTCTTGTAAGATGCTCGTGACGTAGCTGATCAACGACCCAGCGTGTAAAAAGGGCAGTGATCTATTCATATTCTCTCTGAATTTCATAGGCCTAATTGGAATGATGGATAACTGTCGTATGAACCGGTTGCGTCACTGTTAGAGCCACGTCTACAAAAATCTGAAGAACTCCAGGTTGAAATGTATTTTCTCCCCGGTTACTCAGGAGCCTTTTTCGTAAAATAAGTTACATATATAAAATTTCAAATATGATATTTTAGAACTCCATGGCTTTTAGTCCGCAAGCGAACTATACCGACCAAGCGACCGCCGCTTGTCGGCGAAGTTAGTGCCAACTTTTGCGGATAGAGGGTGTCGCGTGGTCAGCGCAACGGATTCCCACGGCCGTTAATTTCGGTTTTCTAGACCGGAGATGTTTAAGAAGTCATTAGAATTTGTGTTTTACTAAAGTAATTCAGTTTTTGTATGACAATTCTTAGACGTACTTAGACCCATCCCCTTAAGTGTCTTAGTACTACTCTTCCTTACGTTAAATTCTTTTCCGATATCCGGTTTTAGTTGCAGAACAAGATTTATCAGTATTTCTTATGTAGCACCTGCGCGTGACAATATGCATATCATTTAATTATGGAACGTAAAAAATTGGAATGAGTTTTAACGTGGTAAAGTGACAAAACAATTAAAATCCTTGTTAGAATATAAGAGACGATGAGTTTGAAAGTTTTCAGTAAATTTGGTGAATAGAGGTAGACTCCTTCATGCATAGGTTACACGTGGACCTTACACATTTGAACAGGATCTTGGTTTTGTTAGACAGCAAAGAAGATTAGCAACACATAGATTTGCCTATAATTTTTTGTCCTAAATTTATACCCCAAGCCCACTGACCTCTGTAGCTCAGTCTGTTGTGTCATCTTGTATTATTACACGAAGTTTCTTTATAAGTGCCCGCTTGCAATGGAATTGAAACTCACAGATGCGGTTTATGTTTTTCTTGTACAAGGTAAAAAGAAATATTTTTTTTTCTTAGATCTAAATGTGTATAGCCAATTTAGTTGTAAAGTTTAAAAAGAAATTTACTGGCTTGAGCATTATATTATCAATTCAGGTGAATTTCAAATTAATTCTAGACATAAAATTATTACAGGAAAGTGTATCCTATTTGTATGCCTATACTTGTACTCATATGTAACAATTTCTTATTTGGGTAGGAAATGGAATTTGCCAATTAGTCATTATTCTTTTAGACTGCAAGGTTTATTAGTGATAAATTTCGTAAAATTGTAGATAGGATTACTTATCTAACAATATATTTTATTGTAGAATTGTGGAGTTTCATCGCTGTTTCTGTTTAGACACATTCATTTCTTTCTTGCACTAATGAAACATCGCGATATTCTATTGACAAGAGATTTAATGGGCCCACGGGCTTATCTTGACATTATGAAATGAGAATGTCCAGTTGTTGTTTTTATCCAGGCCACAACTCCAACAATTTACGTACGTAGTTATGTTTATGAAGCACGTAAATCTAATTAACATAAATTAATCTCCAAGAAGATTCCGATTATGTTGATAAGGTGCAAAAATGAATCTATAAGGATCCCGAATTGTGCTGTAATATATTCATATAGTAGTACATCAAATAATTGCTATATACACAAAGCAATTTGTTACACAACGTTTACGGCGTTCACATGGTTACACTTGCCCATTATCAACGCTGAGGACCAGCATGTATGACCACTAGCAAGGTAATGTGGCTGCGTATGATTACGTCAGCAAGAAACGGAAGTTGTTTCAGCCGAGGTATAACATAATATTGTTGAGACATAACTACAATGTATGACACTTGAAGCCACAGTAAAGAAAATCTTAAGATTTTAAATGGGGAAACTCTCCGCTGTATTGCAGATTGTAGTCGTTACTTTTGTGTGGTTAGCCAATGGACGCGGAGAAGCGAGAACGGATACAAAATGTCTCTGCACTGAAGAGGAAAATCATATCTTGAAGAGGAAGAAAGTGTATGTCTGGTCTAAGTAAAATGTTCGCTTATAAAATTTTGTTTGATATTCCGCCCAACATATTCCTCGCGAGACGGTTTTTAGCCTGTTTTAGAAACAAAATTTTCCACCCGTCTCTGTCATAGCGCACATATTAACGTGTAAAATTGTACTGGTATTAAACTGGATCGTGGAGAAAATGAGTGTGAAGATGTGAACTGGATTCAACTGGTTCAAAATAGAATGAAATGGCGGACTCGTGTGAAGAAGTTTGTGAACCTTTGGGTTCCATAAGAGTGGGAATATCTTAAACAGCTAAACGACATCCATTTACACAGAAAGTCTATGCCCGTGTTATGATCGAACTTGGATAATTCAATCTATTGTCATTATTCTTCTTACTAGAATGCAGTTTTCTGGATAACATAAAAACGAAGATGTTTTTCATATGTCAAATACGCAGCTGTGCCAATTGAAAATCTGTATTTAAAAAAAAAATAAAGAGTCATGAATTTGGAAGCTAGTTCTATGAGTAATGGTTTACAATATCCAGAGGCCAAGTTTAAGCTGTCCTTACATGGTACCGATACTCTGATACTCGGTTGTACAACTCTATTCGTGGGCTGCTAATTGCCGCAAGTTGCTTTCGTGTTCCCAGCCTATTAACAATGACCTCCAAAAAGTAAAGGAGGTTATCTTGTAGAGAAACGTGTAGTATAAAAAGTGCTAATTTTGGTATATACTGTGGTCTAGTGGTCAGAGTTCCTGGCTACAGATCCAGAGGTCCGGGTTCGATTCCTGGCGCTACCAGATTTTCTGAGAAGTAGTGGGTCTGGAAAGGGGTCCACTCAGCCACGTGAGGATAATTGAGGAGCTGTTTCAAGGAAATGGAGTCTCCGGTCTAGAAAACATAAATTAACGGCCGTGGCGATTCGTTACGCTGACCACGTGACACACTCTATCCGCTAAAGTTGGCACTAACTTCGCCGACAAGCGGCGGTCGCTCGGTCGGTATAGTTAGCTTGCGGACTAAAATCGCGGAGTTTTTTTTTAGTATAACAATATAATAAACTCAGATAAAATTTGTAACTAGACGGGTCACTTTGTGCTTCGTACATCTGTTCATTGCAGGGCAAGTACTTATTTCTATCGCTATATTTGAAAATATATAACTTCTTTTTGTAATGCTATCTGCAGTTAAGTACTTAAAGTACATTTCCGTCAGTAATTTTACGTTGGATAGCCATGACCTTCCGTACTAAATTCATGAACAAGAATATACAAATAAGTGAATCACAAGATATGCTACTTCATCTTACAATCCTTGTTTACATTTCTTCCAATATCTGCATATCTTAAAATAAAATATACCCAACTTGCCTGGAGAGGGTTGAGGATTCAAATTGGCGAGCAGAAATTTGCAACAGTATTAATTTTTTTCCTTTCACTTTTCTCATTTCTTTTATATTTTCACGTGTTTGAGTTGAGTGACTGTTCAGATTGGTGATTTGATTTATTGAACACTTACAGATCGTAACTACAAGTAACTGTAGGACTATCGATAATTCAGATACTTTGCTGTTCACTACAGCAGTCTGCTGTGTCTACACCGGTTGCTGTCTGCTAACAGTCCCCACTCCTAGCTTCTTCAGCTTCCGTGTTCACGCCCTACTGGCCGACGATTCTCTCACAACTAACTAAACTCTAAAACTTGTCCTGCTTATAAAATCTCGGCACGGACCGCAGATAAAACACCGCTTCAAACAGTTCTATTGCTGCGTCATGCAGCTGTCGCACAGACCGCGTAAACACCGCACCCAGTTAGTCCATTGGTGCATTAAGAATCTGTTGCCTAGCAACGGGGTCTGTTTACAGTCAGCGGGTTACATGCTATAATATCAATGTTAATTTGTTGACATAACCTTTCCAACTATTTTTTTCTTACGTTATCGGTAGTGTGGAAAGTGCATGTGATTTAAATAGGTGGACCTACATAGATTTAGGTTTATACGAAGAGATTACAATATCGTTAGATCGTTAGTGTGGTGAAAGTTCTGACTTTTCCCCTGGAGGCTTAAATAGCTGCGGTGTGAAGCTTACCACTCAATTCCGTCTAGTTTTAGAAGTGCATGGAGCTATACCGCCATTACCCCATGCGCCACCATTACATGGTACGTATTTAATGAAGCAGACGCAAAATTTTACTATTTTTTCTCTTCACAAACGCCTCAAAGATGATATATAAGCTGCTGTCACGTATAAGTGGTTAACGTGACTAATAATAATGGGTTCTGAATTTTGTTGATTGGGGTTATTGGCACTTCCTTACAATTACAGCCGATTATAAGATCACACACATTGAAGTCCTTCTGAAACGCGTCTATCTGACGAATCTGTATGAAGATTGTCGAACATATCTCTCACTGATCTCCCACTACTCTGAATCTCTCCAATTCACGAATGAACTCCCTTTTGTAACTGCCAAGCTGCCGGAATAGAAGCCACCATATTGAACAGATAATTCCTTTCTTTGTCACGATAATTTTTCATTTAGCAGCCTGCTACCTAGCAACTACTCGTTCATTGCTGTTTGTTGCAGCGGGAACGTGTTTACCAAAGCCGTTGCTTGGCAATGAACGTCTGCTCCGGCTCCACCATTCCAGCTTTCAGCCGTCATGTCACACGATCTTTAATTTCATTATTGTTTAGAGATAAATAATGTTGATGTGTGATGTTGACGAAAATAATATTTTTTTTAGAAAATGTGGCGACGAGTATTTAGTAAGGCCTTGTTTTTCACGCCCTGAATACCCGTAACTACCCTCACCTGCATCCAAATAGAGGTCTTCAAAGCAGCGTAAGTTGGCTAAACTAACTCTTCAACGGTTCTGTCAATTCTTTACCCAACTTGTGTTTGACAGTTCAAAGATGTCATATTTTTCATCTGTAACCACCCAGTCTCTTGTGATCATTATCTTACTTTAGTGACCTTTTGTAAGGTTTAAGAAGGAACTGTGCCGTCATTGGATCTTTCCTGTCCCCACCCCCAACACCACCAATTCGCTGCGGACAGTCCCCGCATCCACTTTACTTGTTGACTAATTGCCCTCAAATTCCTGGATTACCTGTAAGTCTCGACTTACCTGTCTCTGCTACGACAATTTGGGAGGAAAAAATCGAAAAGGGCACTAGGCACAATAAAAAGTCCCTGTGCTTAACTAATTAAGCACAACGCCATGAACACGTATTGGGGGAGTGGATGTATAGACCCACGTTTTCCCTGTACTTAACTAATTAAGCACTACGCCATGAAGGCGTATGGGGGAGTGGATGTATAGATCCACATTTTCTTGACCTGAGCACTAGTTGGAGGTGAGTGCTTAGTTTCACGCCCCGGTTGCTTTACCCCTAAGGAAAGAGTCCCCGTACCCATTGTATAGGAGGTTGGGTGGACCCCAGAGTCGGTCTACACGATTGGATAAGTGACAATTCTTAACCCTACTGGGACTCGAACTCTGACCCCTCGATCGTCCAGCCCATAGCCAGTCGCTATGCCGACTACACTATCCCGGATGCACTAGGCAAAATAAATTAATTTCTCATATAGATTACAAAGCAGTTAGCATTTAATAAATATACGAATTATCACTTCGCTTTACAACTTTAAATTTGTCACCGTTATCTGTTGCATGCACACGATCAATTTCTATGGTAGTGCCTAAAGATCGGTAGCAGTTATTTACATTGGTGATCACCAGAAACAGTCCTGTGGCCTGTCGTGATCTGTGTTCGTGATGGAAGATGGTCAGTGAATCAGTGATTTTCACACTAATGATTAAGAATACTCTAATAGCAACGAAGTGACCCTTCCCTGCTAGGGTTTATGAGTTTGTTTCCACAAACTGAGCATGAGATATTTAATTTCAGAAACTACAGATGTTTAATCGTCGCCTTAGGCATACATTTAACTCTGGCTTGTGCCCTCGCCCTAATACGAGTACTTGGTTCCCAAAATTTGTTTATTGTCATGTTATACAAGCTCGCCACTGATCTCTGTCTTAAGCCAAATGATTCTGATACACACACCCATTCTATTTCTTTAATATCTAATTTTTTTCCTGTGGCTCTACAGCCCCAATTTGGGCCTAGGCCTACCTCCATGAA
>NW_019739942.1:720508-729055 GCF_002891405.2 Cryptotermes secundus
TAATGAAGATGGAATGAAGATGGAAGAAGAAACAGAAGTACTCGGAGAAAACCTGCCCCAGCGTCACTTTGTCCACCACAAATCCCACTTGACCAGACCCGGGATCGAACCCGGGCCGCCGCGGTGGGAAGCCAGCGACTAACCGCTTGAGCTATGGCGCGGCCATTAGTAGGCCAATTAGTGGCCGCCGTGCCGAGTGGACCCAGCTGCACTCCACTCCCCACTATGCGAATTAATTAATCTGAAAGTATTTTTTTTCTACCGGCTCTACAGCCCCCTTGGCCCCTGGCCTCTGATTTTCAGTTTCATGAACATTTTACACACGGTAGGACTCCTCTGACGAGAGATCAGCTCGTCGCAGGGCATCTACCTAAACACAGGACAATACAAACACAGGATAAACACATACACATACCAAATATCCATTCCTTATGTGGGATTTGAACCCATGATCCCGGCTTACGAACGAGCGAAGACAGTACATGCCTTAGACCGCTCGGCTACCGTGGCTAGCTTATGTTAATATTGATAACTATAAAACAGCTCTGAAGCCTACCGACAGTAGAGTACTACACTTGGTAAATTGTTACTGGGTTTCTGAACTCTTTCTGTAGTATAGTAGGCATATTCCTTCCCGTTATGAATACTGAGCAATGGACAACATCCAGAAATTTAGTAGACCTAATGCTATGTTATGGCTCTAGCTTTTAAACCTGGAATTTATAGTATCATCCCAGGGCTGCGACGGAAAGTGTTAAAAGCTCTTAGTCGACAACTCTTGGATTCAATATGCGGTCAGCGAACCGTACGGTGTCTGACCTACAGAAGCCATATGACGGCTCGAGCTTCTAGCATAATCTGCAGTCATCCTAAGCCAGCAGGAGGCCTCTAAACTGTCCCCAGCACTACTTCCCGCTACTCTGAATATTTCAAATTCTATTTCTCCCTCCAAGAAAACACGTCGCATATACTTCACACAGTCGGTTAGCCCATTGTGGTATATATTTCTGATTGGTTACTATGTGAACCACTCGTTTTATTGTTCAAAAACCCATAGACTATTCATGTGTGTCTTATGATTCTAAAAATAAACAGTGACTATTATCCTTAACAGAATTAACATGTCGGTTGTTGTAATTGAGTCGCATTTTGATTTCTACGCATTAGGAGCTACATTTTTAAATGGTATTTAAAAGACATTTTTGCTTCAAAGTATTGATATTATGCAGGGAATCGATAACAATTCATCCACAAAATAAAATGAAACTAGTAGGCTTGCTGTGTGAGGGAATTTCAGAATTACTGAACACGCACATGCTTTTATACTATGCTTGAATTTATAGGCGCATGTGTAAGTTTATGTGTTTTGTTTCTCAGCCATAGGAACCAGATCCAACTGTAAATGGTGTACGTGAATTATGAAGATACGCGATAGAGAATGCAATCGAATATAACCGTATATTCATCGAGTCTGAATTTGTTTGACTTGGAGCACCGTAACTGAATACTGCCTCCATGAAGTAAAATCATTATTGAGGAGATAACAGTCGCTTAACTAGTCAAGTAATTTCCAGCCGTTTATGGGACACAGTTTTACTGTCGTGTCCAAAGGATTGTGCGTCTGGAGCCTGTCTTCGTCCAATTCTGAAGTAATGTTTTGAGATTTCGTGTCACAGTAATATCTCCGCGACAGATGGTTATCATCTCCCCGCCTCAACTCAAACGCTGTAAGATCGCCCTTTTACGACTCCATGTAATTGTTTTTTTTTTCAATAGATCCCTTCTTATATTTTCATTTAACCTGCATATCTAGAGGCCGCCTCTTCTATTCATAATCTTACCGTGCTATACCATAATGGCAAGCGCACTTCAGCGTGTAAATAGTAAAATAATCATCAGTAATTTATTTGGCTGTTCTGAAAATCGTGTCGTAATGTTGGAGACTTGATACACCTCTGAGATCAGAAGTCAGTACATAGCCTAGCAGGTGCTATTCTTTGTTTGTCGTCTAGTTTATTTTCTCGGAACTTTTCCCCCGTTGCTTTGAGAGCAACGTGACTTTTCGACACATTTTTGTGTAGTTTGACTGAAACCCAACGCTCTGTATCCACCCACTCACACCAGCTCTCAAGCAAACGTTATTGTTCAAATGTGACATCTGAATTGGTTACGGTTCCTCTTCTTTGTATTGGTGCTGGAAGGGTCTCCCATCAACTGCTTTTCATTTCTCTTTTTTTTGCTTCTCTATTCAGTACGAACGTTCTGTGGGCACCTTTCAGCTCTGCCTCCTCTTAACTTTGTCTCCCTCTTATATTCATGTGTTTCGCCGTGGGTGTGGAAGAGATGTGGTAGATGAAGACGTTTTATCTGAAAGAGATGGACCTTGTGATAGGCCCAGTCTACTACCTGTTTCGAGCTGAATTTTCTTGAGGATGTTCTCAGAGACAGGGATGTGTAAACCAGGTATTGCGAAAGTTCTTATGTTTTTTAAACATCTACATATTTCGTAAGATTTGAGGTTTTCACGGTGGTGACTATGAATAATGCCGTCTTCTGGGATCTGGCACCGTGTAGATCTTGTGTGAACCGACGTTTCGGAGGAATGTATCGCCACCCTCANTCTTCAGGGTATAAAAATCCACGATCTAGGAACCAGCGTGAGGAGGTGGCTGCAGACTGAAGATGGAGGCGATATGTTCCACCGAAACGTCGGTTCACACAAGATCAACACTGCGCCACATCCTAGAAAACAGCATTCTTCACCCACACATTTGGTTCCAGTATGCTGTTGTTCTTACCGCGGTCATCATTGCTGTTTGTATTTATTCAGCTGGCCTTGCTAGCTGTTGACTCAGCACATAAATAATAAATAATTTAATTCAGTAATTCTTAGGGTACGTTTTTGGCCTACTTTCCTCTTTGAGAAAGTAAAATTAGGCTCATGATATCGCCTCTCTCTCTGTGTATTAATTTACAAATGGCTGAAACAAATTTTATGAAACTTGGTATGTGTATCATCCCATCTCAACGGCGCACGTCATAAATCCTTCCCATCAGTCTCCATGTCCCTTTGTGCAACCGTCTATCGTTGCTAGGTAACGGCTCGGTAAAAACGTTACCACTGCAACGAATACACACGCAACAATAGAAGAATTGTTGGACGCGGGGTTTGCTATGCGGTGTGTGCCGTATCAAGAGAAAGTATGCGATTGGTTCTTCCCAGAACTTCTTTTTAGTTCAGTGCTTTCCTGTAATTGGCTTCAGTGCTTTTATCAACCACTGAGATCAATTGTCGTTATCGTCATTGTCGTGATTTTCATTACTGTTGGTCCCTTTTCAGGTTTAGAACCGTAGATACAAGGAGTGGCAAGTAAATATATAACGTAAATTATCTTTCTTACAATCTGTAATATAGGCAGACCCGACTGGAACAACCTTCTGTCTCGCTGTAGGGCCTATGTGTCTGCTGTTTTTTTAATTACTCCTGTTAGTATCATAACTGTCATTTTTTTAGACTGAAGTTCTGTTGCTTCTGTTTAATTTGTGAAAATATTTAAATCTTTGTTCCATAATCTTATTTCTTTCGACGTCGAACTTCGTCGGCACGCATGTGAATTCATGAGGCATATGAGGCTTCAAACCTAATACGTCCCAGACGGCAATATGCTGAGGTTTCCTCCATCTTGGTGCATTAGCCAGATGGAAATAAAATGTACTGTCATTTCATGCTGGACACCTTATGTTTGTGTCTTTTCATGTTACACGCCTTATTTTGGTGTTACCCCCGGGGGGAAAAAAAATCCGGTACCCATTGGAGAGATTGGATTGGAGAAGTGAAAATTCTTTCTCCAACCGGGACTCGAACTCCTACCCCTCAGTCGTCCAGCACATATCCAGTAGCTATACCTATTACGTTATCCTACGTTAAAATTCCTTTCATAAATCCATTTCATTAGTTTGTTACAAAACCTTTACGAATACATAAAAGGTATATTTTGTATTGAATTATAACATTTACATAAATTTAAGAATGGATTAGGAGTACATTTATTTAATAAGGGTAGTACATTCGGATTTGTATCAATCCCGTTTTTTTAAGATAATATTCTTTTTACTTCCTTTTAAACTAAGCCTTCCTCTTTTTTCGATCGGCAGGAAGGTACAAAAAAGTCCCAACTCTGTCGCCGGAAATTACTTGCTAAGCAGCCCTTCATAATAACACCCACAGCAGATTAAAGGCCCACAGTTCACACTCTGATATGTTTTATCTACTGATCTTCACGGTGCACAACCAACATAAATATACGTGGGCGAAATATTAAGGCATAAAGCATATTTTTATGTTGTGAGGTGGTGAGTTTCTTCTGTACTAGCTTATGTTATAATTTTCGAGTCATGTTGGTGATTTGTTGAAAACAATATCGGTAGTAACATTTATACTTACATAATCGAAAACTCGTTAGGGAAGTGTATGTGTCTGTCTTCTTCGTCTCTTCTTTCATATTCATAGATCAGTACTGAATGCACTAAGCGACAAATATTCGCGAAATTTGGCATGATTAAAAATTATCTTTGCTCTTCTTAAATCTGCCAACAGCAGTACCAAGAATGCAGCCGTGTGAACTTCTGAGTTGGAGGCAACACTAGCAATTGATACGGTTTTGAAATGTAGATCTGTAAAATATGCAACATTTAGTGAAATCGGTTCTGTGTAAAAGGCGATGTAACATGTCCATCACACGATAGCCGATTACCTTGGCCACTGAAATGTGTGTGGACGTGTCACATGTTGAATGGTTCCATTATCAGTGTGAAAAATTTTAAGCATACGAGATCGAATCCTACAGATATTTAAGTGCAGCTTTCGAAGGTCGCGTGCTTTTAATAAGGGTCTAAGTCCGCAGTGTACATATTATCACTTGTAGGGGTGATTTAACACGGGTTTTATACATGGATTATTGAATTTATTGACACCTTATTAATAAAACTCGGGATTACAGGTAATATGGCGCTATCGCTGATCTACATACTTTACTGTTCACAGTTGCACACGCACTAGTATTCTCAGTCTTCAGCAGTCGTATCCTGGCAACGGATTTATAACGGTCACACTGTCACTTCAAATCATAATGAAGGCATTTTCACGGCCTAATTCCTTTCTTGCCATTATCCTGCAACTGCCAACTCAATTCCTCTGCTCCCAGGCTCATAACCTGGCAGGCTGGTGTCTCGAAACTCGACTCTCGACTCGATTGGATTCAACTGTTATTCTATGTTGCTCTTGCAAGCTTAGGAACTCTTCTTTATAACCACGTTTCACGGACCACGCAGAAGACACAACCCCTCTGTTGTGGGGAAGGCGTGTTTACAGCCCGTTGCATAGTAACGGAAAATATTCGATTGTTATTTGCGTATTCTTTGCCGTGGGAATGTGTTTACAGAGTAGTTTCCTAGCAATGAACGTCTATTCTGACTTCGCTATTCCTGCTTTCGGGCGTAATGTCACAACATGATTAGCCGGTGGATAAAGACTCGTGTCAAGACGTTCTTTCAATTTACATTTTAGAACATTAAGAAGCAACGGCGTCACATTACACAAAATTGTGCTCCTTAATCGCCAGGAACAAATACAAATTATACTTTTTATATAAAGTCTTTGTTTGAAATCATAGTACTCAGTAAATAACTGGACTTGCAGAGGACAAAATAAATGATCATCTAAGGGTAGTTGTTATTACATAGGAAACGTAGGATTATTAGGTTAGTCAAGTAAGAGGCTCTGATAGGTTAGGCGTGTAGCTGAAATTGAGCAGACAAGGAAAGCATAGAAAATGCATAAAGTTACACAGTACTTTTTACTTCAAACACGTTGTACCCTGAAGTCATCTGAAACTGTCATGCATAATTAGCACGATATAATGAGCTGGAGCTCTAGCATTGAAAACAAATGTACAATTTAAGGTCTACGTCGAAAACATTGTCATACTTTAACAATTCAATCTTACAAACATGAGAATTTTAAGTGAACGAATTCCATTGCTTAACCTCGCCATGGATTCTGTAGTACCTGATTTCCTTTTTGGCAGACGGGCTGTTCAACTAGGACACGAGACGTGAACGTAAAGGCCAGAGGTGAGTAGCTATAGAGCAATGCTGGCATGAAACGGAGCGCATCGGATGACTTATTTTCCTTCTGTTCCCATGGGAAAACAGAAATGTCCCGGAACGACGTCGTCAATCAAGTATCAAGCAAGCATCACTGGGATTCGAACCCGTGTAGTCTCGGTGGGAGTCAGTTGCTCTAGAAACTCAGTCACAGCCTGCTAAAGAAGTTCTGGATTCTGAAGATCACAATAATCCCATCTGTGTGAGTCCAAAACCTGGGCTTCACATATCAGTAATCACCAATAACAACAAAAACTGTTCCTCAAATGGCAGTGCAGACTTCTGCACAAGAACGCTTGTAATTAAGTAAATGAACGCATCGAAAACAATTTAGAAGTCGAAAGTTCCAAAACAAACAGGTTATAATGATAACGGGAATAGACAATTCATCGTGATCTCGAACGTTACTGGTGCACGTCGACTTTTGAAGCTTTCGATACCTCGTGCCAATTCTCACAGACAGTTTGTAATTTCTTGTGAGTCAAGGAAGATGCACAGTAAATGAAAAAAAAAAAGGGCCAAGTATTGAATAAAGATGAAGAAACTGTGCGTATCTCAGCTTCAGGGAGGTTTCACACGTTCCCTACCACAGCAGCTGTCGCGGGCATGCGCAGAGCAGCTCTCTTCTCTAGTGAACTTAACGGAACCATAATTCGGGTAATCCTCACATCATCAGAGCGTGAAAGTAAAGAACAACTCATCCTCAGACTCGCTGATAAAGTGGTAACTTTCTTGATTCAAACCTGATGACTCGAAACACGTCGTACACAATATTTGCCTAGAGTAGCTCGTCTAGTTCTTAATTTAAGTGGTATTTAAAAATAAGTTACGAAAAGCTATAGCCATGTTCTATTAAATTATTATTACAAATTAATTGAGTCATAAGAAATTAGTGTATTTTCGAAACGGTTACATATATAAACATAAAAAACTTGAAGACATCTATATTCTGTGTTATGAAATAGGCAGGACATGTAGCACGAATGGGGAGACGGGGACTGCATATAGGGTATTGGTGGGAAAGCCAGAAGGAAAAAGACCACTGGGAAGATCAAGGCCTAAGAAGGTGGACAATATGAAAATGGATCTTAGAGAGATGGGGGGAGATAATATGGATTGGATTGATCTGGCTCCGGATATGGACCATTGAACTTGTTAGCACGGTAATGAACCTTCGGCTTTCGTGAAATGCTGGCAAATTCTTGAGTAGCTGCAGAATTGCCGGCTCCTCAATAAGGGCTCAGCCCCATGAGTATGAGTAATGAAGCCATATATTCCGTTGAAAGTCAACCGACGTTTCGACCCTGAAGATGGAGTCAACATATTCCTTCAAACCGTCTGTTGACTTTCAACGGACTACACGGCGTTATGTCCCATAAGATAGAACTCTTCATAATCACCCTTGTGAGAACCACAATCCCTAATTTTTTTTATTGCTAGTGGGGTGGGACTAAGTCTCTTGTACTGCGGCCACTTATGGCCTATTGTACCAGCCCCAGATGATAGGTGAGGGTGATTGTGGAGCAATTGATGGAATGAAGATTGGCAAGGGAAACCGAAGTACTCGGAGAAAACCTGCCCCAGCGCCACTTTGTCCACCACAAATCCCACTTAACCAGACCCGGGATCGAACCCGGGCCGCATCGGTGGGAAGCCAGCGACTTACCGCTTGAGCTATGGCACGGCCCACCACAATCCCTATATGAAACAATCTGAATACAACATGGCAGATCATACATTTTAACTTCAGATGTTCGATGCGTGGTTCATTAGTTACTCCGGAAAGATCAACGCGATATTCGAATTCTTCCCATGTACGCCGCAACTGAGGCTCAACGATTTGGCTATGTCCTGTGAATTTCGCTCTCGAAGTACAATGAGACAGTACATCAGCTATTCATAGACTTCAAGAAAGCCTATGATTCAGTTAGGAGGGAAGTATTGTACAATATTCTGATAGAGTTTGGGATACCCATGAAACTAGTTAGGTTGATTAAAATGTGTTTAAACGAAACATATAGTAAAGTCCGTGCAGGTAAACATTTGTCTGATAAATTTCCTATCCAGAATGGTCTAAAACAAGGAGATGCTTTATCGCCACTCCTTTTCAACTTTGCCTTATAATAATGAATTAGGAAGGTCCAGGGAAACAAGGTGGAACTGCAATTTAACGGGACACATCAGCTGTTGGTCTACGCCGATGATGTCAATCTACTGGGTGATAATGTAGATACCATAAAGAAAAACACACAAACTTTAGTTGACGCAAGTAAAGAGGTTGGTCTAGAAGTAAACACGGAGAAAACTAAGTATATGTTACTGTCTCGTCACCAGAATGCAGGGCAAATTCATGACATAAAGATAGGAAACAGATGTTTTGGA
>NW_019739942.1:729124-741887 GCF_002891405.2 Cryptotermes secundus
GTACTCTTCTCCAAGTATAATTAGAATGATCAAGTCAAGGAGGATGAGGTGGGCAGGTCATGTAGCACGAATGGGGAGACGAGGAATGCGTATAGGATATTGGTGGGAAAGCCAGAAGGAAAGAGACCACAGGGAAGACCAAGGCGTAGGTGGGTGGACAATATTAGAATGGATCTTAGAGAGATAGGATGCGATGGTATGGATTGGATAGATCTGGCTCAGGATAGGGACCAGTGGAGGGCTCTTGTGAAAACGGTAATAAACCTTCGGGTTCCATAAAATGCTGGGAAATTCTTGAGTAGCTGCAGAATTGGCGGCTCCTCCAGAAGGGCTCAGCTCCATGAGTAGGTACGTAAGTAAGTAAGTAAGTAAGAAGCATAACGTAGTGCACTATAAAATATAACAGGCTTAACGTCGGAAAACACCCCGCTTCTCCTTTCAGGTGGGTGACTCCAGAATGGCGGCAGACATTGGAAATGAAGGGCAAAACCTTTCTGGTGCCTTTCATTGAATAACACTGTCCCAGTACGGAAAGGAGCATAACTGCCTCCATGGAGAATTCCGTTTTGTGCAGTTTATAGTCAGTCGGCTGGTCAAGAAAAGTCCCGTCTTTTGTGGAACTTGAGTTTCATTACCATGTTTACAGAAACCCTATCCTAAGTCAAAGGAAAGGAGCCCACATTCTCAGACCACGCATCTTTAAGGTCCATTTTTAGTTTTCGGGCAAGTTGCTGCTGACCTTCTCCAGCATAATGATTCTCAGTTCCTGGTCCCGCGGGACCCATGACCATATTTGTCTGTTTCACGGCTCTGAGTCGTGAGACTGCACCTTCCGAGTCCTAACTGACATCTATTAAGTTCACGTCGTCCGTCCGTACTTCCGTAGTCACGAAACAACTCGGGAGACTCCGGAAGGATTTTCGTTCAATTCGGTTAAGGATGTCCTTGCGGGAAATGACAGAGCCACCGTAACTTTCGTTCAGATTACACAGTCTTAACAATCAAGTCTACATTTAGATCTACAAGCATTTCTGCGCGTAACTGGAGAGCGATTTATTAAAAATGTCATAAAGAAAAATTAAACAAGCAGTTTATTTCCGAGACCTTCTTTTTCCCCTAAGTCTTAAAGGGTTTCGAGATAATTTAGCAAAAATGATGCTATGCATACATTTTCGAACTTCTGTATTGAAAGTTCTTCAGTGCTCTCCCGAACACATCCAAACATTACTAAACTATCGTATTCCTTATAACAATTAAACAAAGCTCTCTCCGACTTGAATTTATAGTTCTGCATATGTAAAATGTAAAGTTAAGCATTACACCATGACGTCGCATGGGGCAGTGGATATATAGATCCACATTTGCTTGACCTTGGCATTATTTGGAGGTAAGTGGTCAGCTTCACGCTCTGGCTGCTTTACCCCCAGGGAAAGAGCTCCCGGTACCCATTGGATAGGAGACTGGGTGGGCTTCAGAGCCGATGTGAACGACATGGAGAAGAGAAAATTCTTGACCATACCGAGACTAGAACTCTGAACCCTCGGTCGTCCAGCCCGTAACTAGTCGCTATACCGACTACGCTATCCTGGCTCCTGGGTCTGTATATAATTAAAATATAGGCTTAATTCTTCATGCCGCTCAGAACTTTTGTTCTCTGTTATAATAATTATTTCTACACGAAAACAAATGCTTCAAATATTTTAGAAAGGTTGCAGTTAAGAAAGAGTCAGGAGAGAACTCGAGTGAGCATAGACCGCGCTGGAATCAGATTCGTTATATCTTTTTAATGTAGTGGTCTGTTACAACACGACTTCGAAGCATTTGCCTATATTAAATCAGTTCATACGTCTATATAATTTTTTTTTTCCTTGGCACTAGAGCCCCAGTGGGCCTAGGCCTACCTCCATGAACTTCTCCGTTCACTTCGGTTTTTCTAGATCTTAGACATAAGGTAGGACTCCTTGGGAGGGTGATCAGCTCGTCGGAAGGCATCTACCTGCACACAAACACAGAAAAACGCACACAAACATCCATGCCCTGAGTGGGATTCGAACCCACGATCCCGGCTTCCGAACGAGCGAAGACAGTGCATGCCTTAGACCGCTCGGCTACCGTGACCGGCAAAATTTCATTTTAGTGTGTGTAATAACAACAAACAGTGAAGCTTTAATGAATGTTCATATTGCTTATTCATTCAGTATACATTTTTATGGCCTCTTCGAATGAATATTACTGTAACGGACAGACAACATTTGCACTTTGAACATTTGAACTTAGTGTTTGTTTGTCGTAGTCATAATTAGTTGGTCTGTCCAAAATAGGCCATGTATCGATTTACGGAATATCATTTCCCTTTCTCGGATTAGTTGAAGTTTCGTTACTTTCAAATTATTTGAAAAACGTGGAATTTAGGATGTCATTTATAAATATTTCTAACGTGCGCTCCTGTTAAGTGTGCATTATGTAGATTCACAATCTTGCCTTTGGATATGAAGAAGATTTTTCCAGACGCTAGTCTGCACGATTGGCATCTCCGTACTGCCTTAACTGAGCAACTTGAAGTTCATGCCTGATGATACGACTGGGTTACCAGGCACAAGGCCGCGATTGTGCGGGTTGCAGGTGCTGGCTCTATCCTCACACCTGCACAATCTGCAGCACATGATCCGCCTCACTGAGCCGTCGGTATTGTAGCTCTCCGTAGCAGATTTTTAATTAAGTAACGATAGCATCTCTGTATACGTACATGTAGGTCTATAGTACAGGTATTTCTGTGGTCGGCTGATATTCAGCTGGTAAAAAGTCGCTTGTTTTTGTGGGATCCGAATGTCTGTTATTGTGATAACAAAGGCGGCTGTTGACCCTAACCTCCAGCCAGCTATATCCAGTTCAGAACTTCGCAGTCTGTTTCTCATCCTAGGATGGCTTTTGTGTCTGCTTTTCTTGTCCCCTCGTAACAATAGTCGGTATATTATAACGTAGGTTCAATAAAGTCCATTCGGAAGGTTATTACTGAGGTCAAGATACAATAAAACACTCCGTGATGCACCGTTCTCATGTATTGCATTATCATACCTTATGAAACCTTCAGCAGCGGACCATAGGAAGTCACTGAAGTTAGACGTTTTATTCAGACATGTACTCATACATCTCAAGCGCCGGGATAGCGCAGTCTGTATAGCGGCTGGTGACGGCCTGAACGACGGAGGGGTCTTAGTTCGAGTCCCGGTAGGGTCAAGAATTTTCTCTCTTCTACGTCGTCCAGACCGGCTCTGGGGCCCACCCAGCCTCCTATCCAGTGGGTACCGGTTTTTTCCCCCGGGGGTAAAGCGGCAGGGTCCAGCTAACCACTCACCTCCAGCTAGTGCCTAGGTAAAAAACATGTGGATCTATATATCCACTCCCCCATACGCCTTAATGGTTTAGTGCTTAATTAGTTAAGCAGAGGAACAACTTATTCATACATCTCTCCTGCAATTTCCGTGTTGTTTGACCACCCAAGGGAAGCCGTTTCCAGTCAGACGCCGGTGTGCAACAGACTGATTTTACCAGCAGACAGCTGGTTTCTAAGAGTCAGGCATCCAGTGCTTGATGACTCAATGGAATTCATTGCCTCAGTGTTTATGATGACTGTAAATCAAACATATCTCCTGTAATCACCCTCAGGTTTCTTTCCAATGAACCTACTTCATTTTCTTTTTTAATAACAGGTACTCAACGTCAGTTGTGGATCTATACATCCACTCCCCAATACGTCTTCATGACGTAGTGCTTAATTAATTAATTAAGCATAGGAACTTTACCTGTTCTTACTCAATGTCAGTACAGAAAACGCTGCGATATCCGGCGCTGGGGATCCGCAAATCTCTAGTAACCGGAAATTGACAGCGTTGGGATGCCTACCCTTTGACCTGTCCAGCAAGGGAGGCCCTGCCAGTAGCTACGCTACCGCTGGTATAGCTCTCAGGGTCCTTGGCATACTCAAACCCCCTCACCACGATAAGGTGGAGACACCAACAAGGGGCATTGTGAATATGATGAATAAAAGAGTGAAATACTCATATTGGTGTCTTGTTGAGTCCTCTTGTATTCTGTATGCATAATATTACGCGAGTAAGGTTAAAGTTGTCCCTGTATTTAAACTAAATAAGCACTACACCATGAAGGCGTATGGGGGAGTGGATGTATAGGTCCACGTTTTCTTGAACTCGGCACTAGTTTGATATGAGTGGTCAGCTTCAAGCGCCGGACGCTTTATCCCCGCGGAAAGAGCCCCCGGTACTCATTGGATAGGATGCTGGGTGAGCCCAAGTCAGTAGTAGTGTTGTAAAGGGGACAGAGAGTGCGGCAAGGAAAACAGGAGAAGACATCAAGTGAAAAAATTAAAATGGTTATATCTGTCCATGAGGTTGCTAGGTGCTTTAAGATATACATTAAGTACTTTTCTCTTCTCTTGCTCCCACTGTGGAGCATAGTGCTGATTTCTCAGTTTCACTGAATATTTTTACAGACAGTAGGACTCCTTGGACGGGTGATCAGCTCGCCGCAAGGCCTCTACCTAAACACATGACAACACAAACCGAATAAACACATACACATGCACAACATCCATGCTTTGTGTGGGCTTCGAACCCACGACCCCGGCTTCCGAGCGAGCGAAGACAGTACATGCCTTAGACCGCTCGGCTACCGTGACCGGCATACATTAGATATAACGTTTTGATATTTGGTCCCGGGAGGAGGCGGATATCACCACTTTTACTGCATTTGCACAGTCGATTCAAATCGGTACATTTACGTCGAAGTGATCTTCAGAAGCGTTATGCTTCGAATATGGAATATAGTTGGATTTATGGATATGTGCTTCGTCCAAGGGTCAAGTCTGAGAAGGTCAAATCCCCTGAAACGTCACTCTTAGCGTCTTATATATATACGTAAGTGTTTAATTTCCGACGCTATGAAAATTCCTTAGGGCCGATTCTGCCAGTTACAAAGTGGACATAGCTACGCGTTTGGGGTTTGGAAATACTGCATCCAAGCTTTAGGAAAGTCGAATCAGAATGAGATCCATGTCTCTGCTTACCCAGCTATCAAGAGAGCTGAGTGGTGACTAGACATTGATGGTCATAACCTGCCCACGCGGCAGGCGAAATAAGTCGCATGGAGAATGTCATGGGACAGCGATACTTTCCCAGTCTACGAGACAGTTATGTTTCGATCTCGGGCAACTTTTTATTCTGGGCCGTGAAAAAAGAACCAAATCTTCAAGATTGGGAAACGATTAACCGGTGATAATGGGCGTTACTGGGATTAGAGAGAGGTCCCGTACACATTTCGGTAATGCCACGTCTGAATTTTATGAAAACCCTTAGGATTTTATTGAAAGTTTTCCGGGTAGAAATCGATTGGCAAGACACTGGGACCCTAGCTGCTTCAAGTTTTGGCCATTCTGTCATTTTGTGATTTTCCTAGGTCCGTTTAGGACATTTCCGGAATAATAGCATCCTATGTCGAGAAATGCTGCGCTATTTTAATGGTATGAGGCACTAAGGATTCATGCCATAAGAACATTATTTTCGTACTTTGTTATGTAGAAGTTATGCCTCTTTGCCACAACGCACAGACCTCCACTGAGGCCCAGTCTACCTGAGACTTCATTCCCGCCAGTAATTTGGTCTGAGGGTGAAGTTACCCACTCACACCCTTCTAGTGTCAAGGCTTTGAGTTCTGCCTTTACCTGTCCCATGCGTCTTTCTGTTGTGCTTAGACACAGGGGACTCTTTACTTCCACTCATCTAAATTTAGTGCAGTAAGAACGCGTGACATTTTGCCTCCACTCTTCCTAAAGCCTCCATGGCGGTTTACTTAGGTGCAAGGGCTGCTTTGCGTTTGCCTACTTGAGGAAGCGCGTACATCAGCCAGTACAGTGACTGGCTATGGGCTGCGCTATCGGACTTAGATTCTCAGAAATGACAGATATTTTCCTCTCGCCACCGCATCTTGAACGAATGGCTCTTCCTCCCCCACCCAAGGTCTCCTGACCAGTGTTACCATGGAGGGGGTAAAGTGACTGGGGTGTGAAACTGACCTCTCACCTCCGTCGTCTACAACAGGGGTTAAAAAAGCGTAGATCTGTATATCTCACATGCGTGCTATGTTCTGTGCAATGAAGAGAGACATAATTTATAACATACCTCCCATCCCGTATTATTTCATGTTTTGAGGCTTGGGCGCAGGGACAACTTTACCATTTACCAAGCACTTTTTAAAGTCTTTCATTAAATATTTACATATACCCATCTCTTATAGAAGCCTAGGCCGCGCCATAGCTCAAGTGGTTAGTCACTGGCTTCCCACCGCGGCGGCCCGGGTTCGATCCCGGGTCTGGTCAGATGGGATTTGTGGTGGACAAAGTGACGCTGGGGCAGGTTTTCTCCGAGTTCTTCGGATTCCCCTGCCAATCTTCATGCCACCAAGTGCTCCACAATCACCCTCGCCTCTCATCTGGGGCTGGTACAATAGGCCAGAAGTGGCCGCAGTACAAGGAACTCAGTCCCACCCCACCAATAAATAATAAAAAAAAATATATAGAAGCCTAAGACGTAACTTAACTTCCACGTCCCCTATACACCATTATATTATGGTGGCACAGGAGAAACTTCTCCATTTACGGTCCGATTGAATGTAACTGGAGCAGCAGTTAAACTTCTGAACAATCTAACGAAACTCTTCGTTGTTCGATCCATGTTGCGTGAGAGGGCCACGTGGGTACATGGAATCTACGAATGTACGCTCATACATAAGCACGTAAGTCTGGTATACAGAACGTGTTATGTACCTGATGTAGGCTACGTGCCCGGTATATTGCAAGAGGTATTAACCTAAAAAAATCATATTTTTACGAAAAGAAGTTCTTGGAATGCCTTGAGGCGATTCTGCGACACTGTACGATTATTATTAATACGAGTTAGAAAAGTGCGGGGCTGAGATCGGAATCTGGAGAAGACAAATGCAGATAATATTTCAGTCTGCTCCTTGAAGGCACGTAGTCTTTCTTTCCTAATTACCCAAGATGAAGGAGGAGCAGGAGGGGAAGACTGTAGAGAGGGATGAGGTGTAATAAAGCGACAAATCCACAGGGGATTATCGAATTATGACTTTACTTAAGCTTGCCTGTGTCCTGCCTTCGGGAAACTTGATTCAAGTCTGTGAAGAAAGGCTATTTTACATTTTTATACTTTTAAACTTGCAGAAAACAAGGAACGAAATTAGAATCCAATACACTGCGAGGGTTTCATAGTGACTTTCATTTCGACACGAAATGAAAATGACTGTACTCCCTTGGGTTATGCTGAGAAGCTGCTGTTCCAGTAAGAAGCCACTCATTCTTGCATTATAACTCCCTACCACTTCCGATGTATTTAGTTGTACAAAACTGAAAAAATGATTTTATTTTCGGGAGTCTTAAGCGATGGGATTTCTAATCAAATCCCTGAAATATTGGGCCTTCTATCTATGTTTAGTGATACTTAGATCGCCCAGCCCGGTTCTGGGTTCTACTCAGTCTCCTGTTGAATGCGCAATAGGGACTCCTTCGCGAGATTAAGAGTTCAGAATATGAAGATTCAGACTCACTTCCATCAACTTCTAAAGTTAAGAGCTCATGGACATTTGTTTTCCCTTCCCTCATATATCTTCATCATGGCGATCTAATATTTCCTTGAACATGGTCGTAAGTGCTCTTACATATGAGTCAGATTATGTCAGTAACTGGCTATGACCTAAAAACTACCAGAGGAAGGTAAAGTTATCAGTGTACTTAATTAAACATTGTGCCATGAAGGCATATGCGGGAGCGGTGGTGCAGCTCCACGATTCTTGACCTCAGCACTAGATGGGGGTGAGAGTCAACTTCATGCCCCGAGTCCCCGATTTCTATTGGATAGGCGGATGGTAAGCACCAGAACGCTGTAGAGTGGCGAAAGCCCTCTTGGCCCTGACAGGAATCAAGTCCCGGCCGGTCAGCCCATAGTCCGTCTCAATACCGACTGAGCCATCCCGGCGACGTTTATTATTATGTAAGAAACCAACTCCATGACTGAGAAACACATCCTGTCTTCTGTCCAATAGGTACCGAGTGATATTTCCTCCGGGATCTTGAAGCCGATGGCTCACCTTCGCCCATTCCTTAGTTGTTTTTTTTTAATTCGCATAGTGGGGGGTGGAGTCCAGCTGGGCCCACTTGGCACGTCGGTCACTGATTGGCCTATTGTGCCTGACCCGAGTGATTATGATGTTGGAGAATTTGGTGGAGTGAAGATTGGCAAGGCAAACCGAAGTACTCGGAAAAAATCTGCCCCAGCGCCACTTTTTCAACCACAAATCCCACTTGAAGAGACCCGGGCTCGAACCCGGGCCGCCGCGATGGGAAGCCAGTGACTAACCGCTTGAGCTGTGGCGCGGCCACTATTCCTGTGGTTAATAGTATGCGAAGCGCAAACTCTACTCCCACTATACGCCTCCACGGATGGTAGTCAAGCACGAGGATGGGTACCTGTACCAGTCGATGACACGGAGTTAGGCCTATAAGTCGCAAGCACACGGTGCCCAAACGAACGCTTATTTCCTGGAATACACTAATTCCAGAGAACAGTATCCTTCTTGAGAACATAATAATCGTTCAGAAAATCAAGAAATCTCTCCTCTTTTAATGTAACTTGAAGGTTCACTGTCACTTTAAAAATAATCCGCCCCTGAAATATGCACAGAATTCTGTCATTCTAGTGCACACACTTGCACTTTGTCTGCTGATGATTTGTTGTAATATTATTCTCCCACTTGCCTGTAAAAGTCCTTATATTCTGGAACACGTCGTTAAATTTATGAGATTGCTACAAGAAATTTCTCTTTGATAATATCTGCATGGACTAATTCTACATAAGAGCACAGGGCCTATTTGTACTTTCCAGGTGTGAGTTGAGTTCAGGAATATTTCTCACTAGCTTTGGATTTTTTCAATTTACCTAATCCTTCTAGCCGCACTATGACCCTGGGATCGACTCAGCCTCTAACAGAAGTCAGTACCAGGAATCTTCCTTGGGGGCAAAGTGCGGTCGGCGTGTAAAGCTGAAAATTTTACCGCCATCTCTGAGCCGATTGTATAGAAAATATAGGAGCCACAACGTCTCAGAGTCCTATAGGCCTCCATGTCATGTTAGAGGGATAGCTTTACTTCTTATAACCCAGAACTATCACCCAACCTGCATCTCGACATAGCTTGGCTTACCATTGCCTGGTGCTCTACTAATCCTGTCGTATTTTCCTAATGATGGGGCTATAAATTTATCAAGTTTCTACAGGATATTTTAAAGGTAACTTCTCTTTCAGTGACTGACGGGAAAATGAATTGTTATACATGGTAAGAAGTTTATTAATATTTATTTTCGATATTTTAGACATGATCGCTTGTTAATTTGTAAGAACATTTCTGGACCGAGTAATGATATGTGAGGAGGTGTGAGCTGGCCGCTGCTCAGAGGCACATTGCAGCAGTGTACGATTCTTATTCCTGTCCCCGTTGACGTGTAGTGGCCATGTACTTCTTTTTCTGAAGTTTGTGTTTCGGAAACCGGCTTAGACTTAGACGTTTACTTTTGTTAAGCTCGGAACAAAAGAGCAAAATGTAGGCCAAAAGATGGTACAAGAAACCTGATGAATTACCGGCATAATGAAGTCTGGTCAGCACGTTTCTTTCACTTCATCTTCTTGTACTAAAGATGCCGGAATGGCTCATTATTTACTTTCCAGTGTCTTGCGTTTTACATTTAAGAAAAAGCTGTATAAAACTGTTAAAACCCAAGCCCATTACTTACATCTAAAGCTGGAATATGCCGATCATTTGGGATACAACAGTTTATAATTATTATCTTTGGTAAGCCACGTGGAAAGACGTTACAATGAACAGTTACGGGTGGTAAGGTGACCGAAGCACTAAAAAGTTGTGTCATGTACATATATTTTTAATGACAAATCATTTTGAGGAATTTGGTATGATTTTACTGGAATATATAAAACGCGCATGGATTTAGTCAGCCATAGTAGTGCAGCCCAATTACCGCGTAATCAGAAATATAGCTAAGAAGGGAACAAACATCACAAGACACGGTTTACACTGAATATAAGAAAAAAGACCCCATAGTGGAAGAACCACAAGCCAGTTTTAATTAAGACGGATAAGATGAATAATCTTAACAAGTTTTAGTGTGTGAAAATTTATTATAGTTGACAAATACACAATTTTTAAATAATTTTAAAAAGATTAGAAAGGCAAGTAATGAAATAGATTAGCGTAATTAGGGCACCTGATGATGGCACTATGTTGCCGAAACATGTGAAGTAACGGGTGAAATTGAGTGCACTACAAGACGGCCACTGTATACATATCATGGAAGAAATTCAGTGCAACAGGACGCTAAAATACAACATTCAGAAATATATAACTATCTATGTTTTGCTTTGCAGTCCTTTTGTTGGTGTTTGGCCGCTTTTTCAGTTTTAGGATCAGCCTGCCGCAAGGCCGCTGCCTACACACAGAACAACACAAACATGGAATAAACGCACACACACCAAACATCCATGCCTTTAGTGGGATTCGAACCCACGATCCCAGCGTTCGAGCGAGCGAAGACAGTTCATACCCTAGAGTGAGCGTCCACTGTGATTGACAGAGATGTAGGACTACTTCGGAAAAATGGTACATTCACACTTTTAGATATCCTGTTTGAATCATGTAGTTATGGCCTCCGACATTATCAGCATAATAAATTGCCCATGTCCCTATGTACGTAATATACAGAGAGAAAGATATGTTGGTTTGCAAGGAAAGAAAGAGTGGACTACACCAGTAACGAAGACCCTACTTATATCCTTCTCACTATTTAAATATTTTGGTGGGAATAAATATTCACTAGGGTGTTACAATTAGTACTATAATTCCTTGATATTTCCAGAATACCATTTTGCTTTTCTATCGCTCTGTATTAGCTTCTGCGTGTTTGCCGTGTGGAAGAATTATTGTTCGCGATATCGAAGTGAGGAGATCGTTAAATTAAAGCCGAAGTGAATTTGAAGTAGTTAGCCCCTTCAGCAGGGGGGCCCTAGTAAGAAAACCTCAGTGGGGGTTCCCCAGACCGGCGGAGCTAAGGGCCCAGTCGTGAGTGGAGCAGCAGGGGAATTCCCCGGCAGGGGGTCCCAAGCATTGCCCGACAAGAACAGCTATACGTATTTCACAGTCCCACTATGTTATTGTAAATCCTCGTGGCTCTATTCAAGAGACATTCATAGCATGACTTGAGGTCTTCATCAACAATATGGAGACTTTTGTTGTTTTTGTTGTTTTCTTGTTCTCTCTTTTGCCTCCAGGTGGCACCAAATACGATCTATAACATGGTCTACCGTATTTATACATCCTACCATTAATTTAATGCATTTTTATTTTAATGTATCAAAACAAGCTATACAAATTAACTGCTATTGAATCTGAAAATATTATTATATCATCAACCAACGTTAGAATGTAAGAAGGCATTCTCTTGTCCATCGTTGTCCTCCTTTGCGACATTATAAGACCATTTACTACCATTCATATTTTTTCACCGCCTTTGTCTCAGTCGTGTGTTCACTTAAAGATATTTAGAATTATACCACTATATTATTATTTATTGCTGATAACTAAACTCTAACTGTGACCGTCTCTATGGTCTAGTGGTCAGAGTTCTTGGCTACAGATCCAGAGGTCCGGGTTCGATTCCCGGTGCTACCAGATTTTCTGAGAAATAGTGGGTCTGGACTGGGGCCCACTCAACCTCGTGAGGATAATTGAGGAGCTATTTCAAGGAAATGGCGGCTCCGGTCTAGAAAACCGAAATTAATGTCCGTGGGGGTTCGTTGCCCTGACCACACGACATTCTCTATCCGCTAAAGTTGGCACTAACTTCGCCGACAAGCGGCGGTCGCTCGGTTGGTATAGTTCGCTTGCGTACTAAAACTAAAACTATTGTTTTTTGAGACTGAATGCATGTTTAGTTGTAGAAGGAAGCAGGAGTTCAATGTGGAGAGACTATCTACCTAATATCGTTCGATAACATTTACTGCATGTTATACTTTTCTCATTTAATCATGCAATGTCCAGGCTAAAAAAAATAATATGTGACATTGAAGCCTTTGCCACGGATCATTCTCGGTCTGTTATATGTGTGGGGCGATTGAACCGATTTCATGACGCATTGCTTCAGTTCTCAAGCATCGTCATGGAATGAGTCAGTGGCCATTTGAAAGAGGAGTTATCTAAGTTGTGAATGGCTGCCACAGGGGCGCTGAAGTCGCGTCGTTCTTCCGGCAACGTTCAGTTGTTCATTTACCCTCAGAATGGCGAGTCCTCAGCAAAAGGCGTTCTGCGTTCTCGAGTTTGCGAAAACAGATTTGGTTGTCATGGTGCAGCGTGCTTTTCGAAGGCGATTCGGCATTAATCCGCCCTGTCCTAAGAACATTCGACGGTGGTTTCGCCAGTTTCAAGAGAGTGGGTGTCTGTGTAAAGGAAAAAGTCCAGGACGACCACGAGTCTCGGAGGAACAAGTGGCTAGAATCCGTGCTGCGTTTGAGAGGAGCCCGCGGAAGTCAACAAATCGAACTAGCCGTGAGCTTGCGATCCCTCAATCCACTGTCTGGCGTGTGCTAACAGTACGTCTACATTTGAAACCATACA